>NC_064627.1:14584107-14892035 GCF_023864275.1 Schistocerca cancellata | reverse complement strand
TTGTCAGTAAACCAAATGCTGCCCACATGCATATCGCCGTCATCAATCCTGTGCACTATATCGTTAGCGAATGTCTCTCGTGCAGCAATGGTAGTGGCGCTGAGGGGTTGCCGCGTTTGAATTTTGTATGGATGAAGGTGTAAACTCTGGCGCATGAGACGATACGTGGACATTGGCGTCATTTGGACCACAGGTGCAACACGGCGAACGGAAACCCGAGGCCGCTGTAGGATCACCTGCTGCATTAGCTGCGCGTTGCCCTCTGTGGTTGCCGTACGCGGTCGCCCTACCTTTCCAGCACGTTCATCCGTCACGTTCCCAGTCCGTTGAAATTTTTCAAACAGATCCTTTATTGTATCGCTTTTTGGTCCTTTGGTTACATTAAACCTCCGTTGAAAACTTCGTCTTGTTGCAACAACACTGTGTTCTAGGCGGTGGAATTCCAACACCAGAAAAATCCTCTGTTCTAAGGAATAAACCATGTTGTCTACAGCACACTTGCACGTTGTGAACAGCACATGCTTACAGCAGAAAGACGACGCACAGAATGGCGCACCCACAGACTGCGTTGTCTTCTATATCTTTCACATCACTTGCAGCGCCATCTGTTGTTGAAAATTGTAACTACTGTAATTTCAAAAGTTTGTCCGCCTGAAAATGTACTGTTGTCCCAAGCATATTGCAACAAACGGTGTATTTCTATCGCTGCTCGTTTAGTTTTTATTGCCGTTTCAAATATACCGGTCATTTTTGAAACACCCTGTATGTGTAAAAGAAGCTAACATGCCCATAAAATTTGATAACAACTCAAGATAACTCCAACGGCCGAAAATAAAGGCTGTGCTCATACCAGCCAGGATTATCAACCCTCAAAAAGGGAAATAAGCTCAGGCACTGTGCACCTCCATATGACATCAGTGCAGAGTGGGACAATTGTGTTGAATCATATTATCTTTTTTCATTTTTTTTCTTTTTATACATGTAAACTGAACAGGTTATAAACCCTGTCAAAGATAAGTTAATGAGTTGTTTTGTGCAATGATAATGTTTTGATACATCTGTATGAAATAAAATAAGAAATATGCTCTTCAGTTTATTAATTCCTGTATCTTCACCTGTTTGTTTTGGAAAGTGGTAGGGTATGGACGTATGCTTGGATCCATCATACAAGAACTGTTAAAAATAGTGTATATCAGCCATACATTAGAAGTGTTATAAAAAGTTATTAGGAAGGTAAAATTAATTCCCAAAATTTGGACATCCATCCCTGTCTGTTCATCATTTCACCCATTGCCAAGATCCTGCATAGGGAGATTTGTAGCAGATAAGAGGAATTTGCGCGAACAGTGGAGGAGCGATCCTGCATCGGCATTGTTATAATCCAGACTATGCGCAGTGGAATTAATGTGAAACAGTACGTAATGTAAATTATGAATATTGATCTTGAATGTATTGATATTGAAGGTCTGTTGGTATCGGTATCAGTTAAAGTCACCCAGAATTGTGTACTGATTCATAAACTACCTTCCAATTTCTTCCAACTATTCTTTCCAATAAATTTTTCCAATTATTCAAGTAATTATTAAGCAATTTCCACCACCTGTATCCCTCCCACATATATATGTATATATCTATTTACTGGGCGACGAAGGTAGCACCCCTATGTGGCTAGTTCTTGTGGGTGTGGGAGGATTGCGAGTGTAATGGGAAATGGCACAGAAAATCTGTTTGCAGATGAAGTCTGGGAGATAGTGCCTGCCTTCAAATAAAATAAATGTTGTGTGACTAGGGCCTCCCATTGGGTAAACTGTTCACTGGGGGCAAGTCTTTTGATTTGACACCACTTCAGCGACTTCCGCGTCGATGGGGATGAAATGACAATGATTAGGACAACACAAAACTCATCCCCTGAGCGGAGAAAATCTCCGACCCAGCCAGGAATCGAACCCTGGCCCTTAGGATTGATATTCTGTTGTGCTGACCACTCAGCTACTGGGGACGGACTGCCTGCCTCTGAAGGCCTTTGTGAGACCCACAGTGTAAAGAGCAAGGGTGTTCTTGACACTGCAGACATACCGTCTCCGGGTGGGTTTAATGTGGACAGAGGTACAAATGGAGCTGTGAGAATGGAGGAGGTCAACCTCTAGGTAGGTGGCACACTGGGTTGAGGAGGACTAAGTAAAGTGGATGGGAGAGAAGGTGTTGTGAAGGTTGTGAAGGAATGAAGATAGGGTGTCTTGGTCCTGAGTTCAGATCATGAAGATATCATCCATGAACCTGTAGAAGACAAGGGGTTTAGGACTTTGGGAGGCTAGGAAAGTCTCCTCTAAGATGGCTCATAAACAGGTTCACATAGAAGGGTGCCATGTGTGTGCCCATGGTTGTTTCTGTACCTTCCCTTCAGAGTTGTGGGTTAGGTATAGTTAGTACCATGTATGAGGAATGAGGTAGTGGATATGGAGCGTGAAGAGCATTGGGAAATCTACTGTTCAATAGCAGTAAGTCTGTAGGCATGAGGAATGGTGGTGTATACAGAGGTGGTGTCAACAGTGACGAGTAGGGTTCCAGGAGGTAAAGGGGTAGGATGGTAGAGAGCTGGTGAAGGAAGTAATTGATGTCTTTGATTCAGGATGCTAGATTACAGACAGTTGGTTGGCAGTGGTGGTCAATGAGAGCTGAAATTCTTTCAGCGGGGTCACAGTAATTAGCCACGATGGGATTGTGGGAAACAGGTAGAAGATGGGTGTACGAAGTGTCATAGGGGCGGGGAGGAAAATGGATCCAGGGGAGAGGTTCTGGGAAGAGCTATAGGCTTTAATCAGGGATTGAAGGTTATGTTGAAATTCTGGAATGGGATCACTCTGGCAGAGTTTATAGGTGGAAGAGTCAGATAATTGACAGAAGCATTCTACGAGGTAGTCATTGCAATTCATAACTACAATGGCGGAATTTTTGTGGTGTTCTGAGGAAGCGGCCTGGGAAAGTAATGATGAGGCTAAGTTGGTGGCAAGGAATTCCTGGAAGGTGGCCAGCAGTTGGTGAAGTGACAGGGGGGAGGGGGGGGGGTGGTTGGATGGTTGTTGTATGAACTGAAAGAGATGGTGTTCAGTGTTGGAATTAGGTTGCTTTTGGTAGGATGGATTGGCGACCAAGAAATGTTCCCATTGTGGAGATTGGTGGAAGGAGAGAGTATCCCTGACAAGTCCAGCACAGTTAAATTTGCACTTAGGGCTAAAGGTGAGACCTTTGGATAGGACTGAACCACTTCCTTCACCGAGTCTCCACCAACCCCACCCATTTACCTCCTGGATCCGTACTTGTCACTTTTGAGTCCACCTCCCTATACACTAACATCCCTCATGCCTGTGGTCTTACAGCTATTGAACACTATCTTTCCCAACTTCCTTCAGACTTCAAGTCCACCACTTCATTCCTCATACACCGTACTAACTTTATCCTAACCTACAATTACTTCTCCTTTGAAGGGAAGGTATACAAACAATCTGCAGCATGGCCACGGGCACCAGCATGGCATCGAACCTGTTTATGGGTCATTTATAGGAGACCTTCCAAGCCTCCCAGAATGCCATACCCCTTGTCTGGTTCAGATTCATTGATGATATCTTCATTATCTGGACTCAAGACCTATTTTCATTCATTTACAACCTCGACACCTTTTCTCTCATCTGCCTCACTTTGCGGTTCTCAACTGAGTGTGACACCTTTCTAGACTTTGACTTTCCCCTCTTTGATGGCTCCATCCACACGTCTGTCCACATTAAATACACTGATCACAAACAGTACCTCCATTTTGACAGCTGTGATTCCTTTCGTACCAAAATATCCCTCATATACAGCTTTGCAACCAGTGGATGTTCTGTGCCCTGCACACTCCGCCAAACAGCGTTTCTCTCTCCCCCCACCCGTGCATCAGTATCCATTCCCCTTACCTGTCCCCCCAGATTGCTGCTTGTGTCCCATGTTATAGTTGCATTCCAGCCCAAGTTGCTGGAGTTGGCGGTCATGTGTTTGTGAGATGTCATCGCTTGTGTGTGTGAATGGTAAGTGTTTCTTTCTTGCCGATGAAGACTGTGGCGGCAAGCTTTTTGTAAGTGTCTTTTAGTTGTGCCTGTCTGCAGCTAAAAGCTTCTTCTTAATGGTTAGTATCATTTATCTTTTCCTACATTATTAAAATTCTAGAATTTTTCTAGGTGTAAATGGTGCACACGGTGGCGGTGGGGTGGGCAGGGTGGGGCGAGAGGTGGGGGATTAGAGATAGCTGATTTCACGCATTTTACATGAAATGTATTCAATTTTTAAAAGTGAATATCTGAAAACTAATGTAAATTTGTCTCAATTATATCCACCCGGCTCCAAATCCTGTGTGCTAATGGTGTCCCCGCAGTGTGCATCAGCACTGTTCATCAAATAATAACTTAAGTAATTAGCACAGTATCATTTGAAGAAAACTATAAAGATGTAACAAATGCTCCTAGGTGAGTACTGAACTGAACATGTATGTACAGCACTATAATGAATACCCTCCAAATTAAAACTAATATATATACCTAAAAACAAAGATGATGTGACTTACCAAATGAAAGTGCTGGCAGGTCGACAGACACACAAACGAACACAAACATACAGGCAAAATTCAAGCTTTCGCAACAAACTGTTGCCTCATCAGGAAAGAGGGAAGGAGAGGGAAAGACGAAAGGATGTAGGTTTTAAGGGAGAGGGTAAGGAGTCATTCCAGTCCCTGGAGCGGAAAGACTTACCTTAGGGGGAAAAAGGGATGGGTATACACTCGCACACACACACATATCCATCCACACATATACAGACACAAGCAGACATATTTAAAGACAAAGAGTTTGGGCAGAGATGTCAGTCGAGGCGGAAGTGCAGAGGCAATGATGTTGTTGAATGACAGGTGAGGTATGAGTGGCGGCAACTTGAAATTAGCGGAGATTGAGGCCTGGTGGATAACGGGAAGAGAGGATATATTGAAGAGCAAGTTCCCATCTCCGGAGTTCGGATAGGTTGGTGTTGGTGGGAAGTATCCAGATAACCCGGACGGTGTAACACTGCGCCAAGATGTGCTGGCCGTGCACCAAGGCATGTTTAGCCACAGGGTGATCCTCATTACCAACAAACACTGTCTGCTTGTGTCCATTCATGCAAATGGACAGTTTGTTGCTGGTCATTCCCACATAGAATGCATCACAGTGTAGGCAGGTCAGTTGGTAGATCACGTGGGTGCTTTCACACGTGGCTCTGCCTTTGATTGTGAACACCTTCCGGGTTACAGGACTGGAGTAGGTGGTGGTGGGAGGGTGCATGGGACAGGTTTTACACCGGGGGCAGTTACAAGGGTAGGAGCCAGAGGGTAGGGAAGGTGGTTTGGGGATTTCATAGGGATGAACTAAGAGGTTACGAAGGCTAGGTGGACGGCGGAAAGACACTCTTGGTGGAGTGGGGAGGATTTCATGAAGGATGGATCTCATTTCAGGGTAGGATTTGAGGAAGTCGGGGGCACTTTTGTGGTTCTTCTGTGGGAGGTTCTGGGTTTGAGAGGATGAGGAAGTGGCTCTGGTTATTTGCTTCTGTACCAGGTCGGGAGGGTAGTTGCGGGATGCGAAAGCTGTTGTCAGGTTGTTGGTGTAATGCTTCAGGGATTCCGGACTGGAGCAGATTCGTTTGCCACGAAGACCTAGGCTGTAGGGAAGGGACCGTTTGATGTGGAATGGGTGGCAGCTGTCGTAATGGACGTACTGTTGCTTGTTGGTGGGTTTGATGTGGACGGACGTGTGAAGCTGGCCATTGGGCAGGTGAAGGTCAACATCAAGGAAAGTGGCATGGGATTTGGAGTAGGACCAGGTGAATCTGATGGAACCAAAGGAGTTGAGGTTGGAGAGGAAATTCTGGAGTTCTTCTTCACTGTGAGTCCAGATCATGAAGATGTCATCAATAAATCTGTACCAAACTTTGGGTTGACAGGCCTGGGTAACCAAGAAGGCTTCCTCTAAGCGACCCATGAATAGCTTGGCGTACGAAGGGGCCATCCTGGTACCCATGGCTGTTCCCTTTAATTGTTGGTATGTCTGGTCTTCAAAAGTGAAGAAGTTGTGGGTCAGGATGAAGCTGGCTAAGGTAATGAGGAAAGAGGTTTTAGGTAGGGTGGCAGGTGATTGGCATGAAAGGAAGTGCTACATCGCAGCGAGGCCCTGGACGTGCGGGATATTTGTGTATAAGGAAGTGGCATCAATGATTACAAGGATGGTTTCTGCGGGTAACGGATTGGGTAGGGCTTCCAGGCGCTTGAGAAAGTGGTTGGTGTCTTTGATGAAGGATGGGAGACTGCATGTAATGGGTTGAAGATGTTGATCTACGTAGGCAGGGATACGTTCTGTGGGGGCTTGGTAACCAGCTACAATGGGGCGGCCGGGATGATTGGGTTTGTGAATTTTAGGATGAAGGTAGAAGGTAGGGGTGCGGGGTGTCGGTATATGTGTGTGTGTGCGAGTGTGTACCCGTCCTTTTTCCCCCCTAAGGTAAGTCTTTCCGCTCCCGGGACTGGAATGACTCCTTACCCTCTCCCTTAAAACCCACATCCTTTCGTCTTTCCCTCTCCTTCCCTCTTTCCTGATGAGGCAACAGTTTGTTGCGAAAGCTTGAATTTTGTGTGTATGTTTGTGTTCGTTTGTGTGTCTGTCGACCTGCCAGCACTTTCATTTGGTAAGTCACATCATCTTTGTTTTTAGATGTATTTTTTCTTCGTTGAATGTTTCCTTCTATTATAACCATATCATTAATTTGAACCCAACAATTACGTTTGTTATTGTCGCCTTTGCATTTCGAAATCTTTCCTGTCGTCTTATTTCTCTTTTTTCTCTTTATTTTCTCTTTCTGTTTTTACCAGTAGTTTCACTTTGTATTCACCTTCCCCTTTTACCGTAATCTACTATACAATTTTATCCCGCCATATATATGCTCAACAATACGTAACCCACTTCCCAACCATAACCAAAAGATTTTATTTTCCGCTTTCAACACTACCGCTGCTATAAAATCCACCGTTTCTAGTTCAATAACAGCTGCTTTCACGTATTTAACAACCATTTCGGCTAGTTCTAATAACTTTAACTTTATTTCCACTTCCGTTTTTCGCACATCACCGATCATTTTAGCCGCTCCCCACAGGTTTTAACGTCATTTTTTCTACAATTGTTAGCCCCATTTTCGTAATCTTTCACCACAACACCACTCCTTTAATACGTTTTTTCGAAATTTTCTCGAAATTTTCCCGAATTTCTCCGTCCTTTAACGTGATTTAGCGGCAACACAACCACCTAACCTTTTTGCACATCGCTGTCTACCAACTCAAGTTCAATACAAGATCAACTTAACCAACACTTTTTCGCCTTTTTTCATACCAGATCTCCAATTGGGATATGTGTGTGTGTGTGTGCGAGTGTGTACCCGTCCTTTTTTCCCCCTAAGGTAAGTCTTTCCGTTCCCGGGACTGGAATGACTCCTTACCCTCTCCCTTAAAACCCACATCCTTTCGTCTTTCCCTCTCCTTCACTCTTTCCTGATGAGGCAACAGTTTGTTGCGAAAGCTTGAATTTTGTGTGTATGTTTGTGTTCGTTTGTGTGTCTGTCGACCTGCCAGCACTTTCATTTGGTAAGTCACATCATCTTTGTTTTTGCGTATGGATGGATATGTGTGTGTGTGCGAGTGTATACCCGTCCTTTTTTTTCCCCCTAAGGTAAGTCTTTCCGCTCCCGGGACTGGAATGACTCCTTACCCTCTCCCTTAAAACCCACATCCTTTCGTCTTTCCCTCTCCTTCCCTCTTTCCTGATGAGGCAACAGTTTGTTGCGAAAGCTTGAATTTTGTGTGTATGTTTGTGTTCGTTTGTGTGTCTGTCGACCTGCCAGCACTTTCATTTGGTAAGTCACATCATCCTTGTTTGTAGGTATATTTTTCCTTCGTGGAATGTTTCCTTCATTATATATATAATAGAGGGAAACATTCCACGTGGGAAAAATATATTTAAAAAGAAAGATGATGAGACTTACCAAACAAAAGCGCTGGCAGGTCAATAGACACACAAACAAACACAAACATACACACAAAATTCTAGCTTTCGCAACCAACGGTTGCCTCGTCAGGAAAGAGGGAAGGAGAAGGAAAGACAAAAGGAAATGGGTTTTAAGGGAGAGGGTAAGGAGTCATTCCAATCCCGGGAGCGGAAAGACTTACCTTAGGGGGAAAAAAGGACAGGTATACACTTGCACACACACACATATCCATCCACACATACACAGACACAAGCAGACATTTGTAAAGGCAAAGAGTTTGGGCAGAGATGTCAGTCGGGACGGAAATACAGAGGCAAAGATGATGTTGAAAGACAGGTGAGATATGAGCGGCGGCAGATTGAAATTAGAAATTAGCGGAGATTGAGGCCTGGCGGATAGCGAGAAGAGAGGATATGCTGAAGGGCAAGTTCCTATCGCCAAGATGTGCTGGTCGTGCACCAAGGCATGTTTAGCCACAGGGTGATCCTCATTACCAACAAACACTGTCTGCCTGTGTCCATTCATGCGAATGGACAGTTTGTTGCTGGTCATTCCCACATAGAACGCTACACAGTGTAGGCAGGTCAGTTGGTAAATCACGTGGGTGCTTTCACACGTGGCTCTGTCTTTGATCGTGTACACCTTCCGGGTTACAGGACTGGAATAGGTGGTGGTGGGAGGGTGCAAGGGACAGGTTTTACACCGGGGGCGGTTACAGGGGTAGGAGCCAGAGGGTAGGGAAGGTGGTTTGGGGATTTCATAGGGATGAACTAAGAGGTTACGAAGGTTAGGTGGACGGCGGAAAGACACTCTTGGTGGAGTGGGGAGGATTTCATGAAGGATGGATCTCATTTCAGGGCAGGATTTGAGGAAGTCGTATCCCTGCTGGAGAGCCACATTCAGAATCTGATCCAGTCCCGGAAAGTATCCTGTCACAAGTGGGGCACTTTTGGGGTTCTTCTGTGGAAGGTTCCGGGTTTGAGGAGATGAGGAAGTGGCTCTGGTTATTTGCTTCTGTACCAGGTCGGGAGGGTAGTTACGGGATGCAAAAGCTGTTTACAAGTTGTTGGTGTAATGGTTCAAGGATTCCGGACTGGAGCAGATTCGTTTGCCACGAAGACCTAGGCTGTAGGGAAGGGACCGTTTGATGTGGAATGGGTGGCAGCTGTCATAATGGAGGTACTGTTGCTTGTTGGTGGGTTTGATGTGGACGGACGTGTGAAGCTGGCCATTGGACAGGTGGAGGTCAACGTCAAGGAAAGTGGCATGGGATTTAGAGTAGGACCAGGTGAATCTGATGGAACCAAAGGAGTTGAGGTTGGAGAGGAAATTCTGGAGTTCTTCTTCACTGTGAGTCCAGATCATGAAAATGTCATCAATAAATCTGTACCAAACTTTGGGTTGGCAGGCCTGGGTAACCAAGAAGGCTTCAATTCAGTAGTTAATCTCTCCTCCAAACCTCTCTCCCAATCAGAAACCTCTGTCCTATCCAAAGGCCTCACCTTCAGCCCCACTCCCAGATTTAACCAAACAGCCCTTGTTAAAGATTTACTGTCCTACACCCGTACTCTCTGCTGGAAATATCACTTTGCCACGAAGAAAAATGATCCTAATCCTACTCCTAATGATCCAACTCCCCAAGATACTATCCAAATTGAACCCTGTCTGGAACAGTTCCGTCCTCCGTCACAGCGGGACCCACCTCCTCTTCCTCAAAATCACCCTCTCCTAACCTTCCAGGAATTTCTGACTTCCAGCCTTGCCTCTCAATCCTTCTTAAAAAAACCTTAATCCTACTCCCAACATCACCACTGCTGAAGCCCAGGCTATCCGTGATCTGAAGGCTGACCAATCCATCGTCATTCTTCCGGCGGACAAGGGTTCCACGACTGTGGTACTTGATCGTCGGGAGTATGTGGCTGAGGGACTGCGTCAGCTTTCAGACAACACTACTTACAAAGTTTGCCATGGTAATCCCATTCCTGATGTCCAGGCGGAGCTTCAAGGAATCCTCAGAACCTTAGGCCCCCTACAAAACCTTTCACCTGACTCCATCAACCTCCTGACCCCACCAACACCCCGCACCCCTACCTTCTACCTTCTTCCCAAAATTCACAAACCCAATCATCCCAGCCGTCCCATTGTAGCTGGTTACCAAGCCCCCACAGAGCGCATCTCTGCCTACGTAGATCAACACCTTCAACCCATTACATGCAGTCTCCCATCCTTCATCAAAGACACCAACCACTTTCTCGAACGCCTGGAATCCCTACCCAGTCTGTTACCCCCGGAAACCATCCTTGTAACCATTGATGCCACTTCCTTATACACAAATATTCCGCATGTCCAGGGCCTCGCTGCGATGGAGTACTTCCTTTCACGCCGATCACCTGCCGCCCTACCTAAAACCTCTTTCCTCATTACCTTAGCCAGCTTCATCCTGACCCACAACTTCTTCACTTTTGAAGGCCAGACATACCAACAATTAAAGGGAACAGCCATGGGTACCAGGATGGCCCCCTCGTACGCCAACCTATTCATGGGTCGCTTAGAGGAAGCCTTCTTGGTTACCCAGGCCTGCCAACCCAAAGTTTGGTACAGATTTATTGATGACATTTTCATGATCTGGACTCACAGTGAAGAAGAACTCCAGAATTTCCTCTCCAACCTCAACTCCTTTGGTTCCATCAGATTCACCTGGTCCTACTCTAAATCCCATGCCACTTTCCTTGACGTTGACCTCCACCTGTCCAATGGCCAGCTTCACACGTCCGTCCACATCAAACCCACCAACAAGCAACAGTACCTCCATTATGACAGCTGCCACCCATTCCACATCAAACGGTCCCTTCCCTACAGCCTAGGTCTTCGTGGCAAACGAATCTGCTCCAGTCCGGAATCCTTGAACCATTACACCAACAACTTGTAAACAGCTTTTGCATCCCGTAACTACCCTCCCGACCTGGTACAGAAGCAAATAACCAGAGCCACTTCCTCATCTCCTCAAACCCGGAACCTTCCACAGAAGAACCCCAAAAGTGCCCCACTTGTGACAGGATACTTTCCGGGACTGGATCAGATTCTGAATGTGGCTCTCCAGCAGGGATACGACTTCCTCAAATCCTGCCCTGAAATGAGATCCATCCTTCATGAAATCCTCCCCACTCCACCAAGAGTGTCTTTCCGCCGTCCACCTAACCTTCGTAACCTCTTAGTTCATCCCTATGAAATCCCCAAACCACCTTCCCTACCCTCTGGCTCCTACCCCTGTAACCGCCCCCGGTGTAAAACCTGTCCCATGCACCCTCCCACCACCACCTATTCCAGTCCTGTAACCCGGAAGGTGTACACAATCAAAGGCAGAGCCACGTGTGAAAGCACCCACGTGATTTACCAACTGACCTGCCTACACTGTGAAGCATTCTATGTGGGAATGACCAGCAACAAACTGTCCATTCGCATGAATGGACACAGGCAGACAGTGTTTGTTGGTAATGAGGATCACCCTGTGGCTAAACATGCCTTGGTGCACGACCAGCACATCTTGGCACCGTGTTACACCGTCCGGGTTATCTGGATACTTCCCACTAACACCAACCTGTCAGAACTCCGGAGATGGGAACTTGCCCTTCAGCATATCCTCTCTTCTCGCTATCCGCCAGGCCTCAATCTCCGCTAATTTCTAATTTCAATGTGCTGCCGCTCATACCTCACCTGTCTTTCAACATCATCTTTGCCTCTGTACTTCCGTCCCGACCGACATCTCTGCCCAAACTCTTTGCCTTTACAAATGTCTGCTTGTGTCTGTGTATGTGTGGATGGATATGTGTGTGTGTGCAAGTGTATACCTGTCCTTTTTTCCCCCTAAGGTAAGTCTTTCCACTCCCGGGATTGGAATGACTCCTTACCCTCTCCCTTAAAACCCATTTCCTTTTGTCTTTCCTTCTCCTTCCCTCTTTCCTGACGAGGCAACCGTTGGTTGCGAAAGCTAGAATTTTGTGTGTATGTTTGTGTTTGTTTGTGTGTCTATCGACCTGCCAGCGCTTTTGTTTGGTAAGTCTCATCATCTTTCTCTTTAAATATATATATATATATATATATATATATATATGAATATAATAGAGGGAAACATTCCACGTGGGAAAAATATATTTATTAAAATGTCTGCTTGTGTCTGTGTATGTGTGGATGGATATGTGTGTGTGTGCGAGTGTAAACCTGTCCTTTTTTCCCCCTAAGGTAAGTCTTTCCGCTCCCGGGATTGGATGGATATGTGTGTGTGTGTGTGCGAGTGTATACCTGCCCCTTTTTCCCCCTAAGGTAAGTCTTTCCACTCCCTGGACTGGAATGACTCCTTCCCTCTCCCTTAAAACCCACATCCTTTCGTCTTTCCCTCTCCTTCCCTCTTTCCTGATGAGGCAACAGTTTGTTGCGAAAGCTTGAATTTTGTGTGTATGTTTGTGTTCGTTTGTCTGTCTGTCGACCTGCCAGCACTTTCATTTGGTAAGTCACATCATCTTTGTTTTTAGGTATATTTTTCCTTCGTGGAATGTTTCCTTCTATTATAACCATAGATATATATATATATATATATATGAATGAAAGTGCTGGCAGGTCGACAGACACACAAACGAACACAAACATACACACAAAATTCAAGCTTTCGCAACAAACTGTTGCCTCATCAGGAAAGAGGGAAGGAGAGGGAAAGACAAAAGGATTTGGGTTTTAAGGGAGAGGGTAAGGAGTCATTCCAATCCCGGGAGCGGAAAGACTTACCTTAGGGGGATAAAAGGACAGGTATACACTCGCGCACACACACACACATATCCATCCGCATATACACAGACACAAGCAGACATTTGTGAAGGCCACGTGGAATGTTTCCCTCTATATATATAAATCTCTGGTGGAGATGAAAGCTTGAATTTAATCAGAGAATTATTTCACCTTTGTAAAGGCTAATTTTTATTTTATTTCAGATGACTCTATTTATCAGACATGTTTAGAAAGTGTTGAATGTTTTACAGAATTTCAAACACTTTCTGGAAGCAGAAGTTTGCATGAGATTGAGCCATTAGATTGATAAGCAAAATTGTAAGAATGTGGGATCAGTAATTATATGGAATTCAGCTGAAAATGCAATTTAAGGAATAAATAGAAATAGCTTGTGAGATAAGAACATCTGACGCCATTGAGATATTTAGCTTGTAAATGCTAAAATTTCTGGTGCTTTGGTATCATTGTGGAAGAAAATATGTGAGAAAATGATGTTACTGTTCCGTTGTCACAATGGCTGAAATGAGAGGATTGTGGTATAATTATTATTTCTAATGTGGTATTATGTTCTTTACTACTGTGTGACCATTGTTCTCTCTGATCTCTTCTCCAAATATTTCATAATTACTTTAAAATTGAGGACAGATACCTCTTTACATACCATTTATGTAGATAACTTTCCACATTAATTTTGAGTTAAACAAATACTCTAGTCTCTTCATTGCTTTATAGATAAACCACATTAAACGGCCATGTTCATCCTTTCCAGTAAACAAGACAGAGAAGGTAATCTTTTCAAAGTTCATTTCCTGTATCTTATAACAAGTGTGTATCATTAATATGAGGGCGGTTCAGAAAGTAACCTCCGATCGGTCACAGTGCGGGTTGTGGGGGGAGTAGCGACGCCATCTGTGCGTTCACGCACTCAACAGGTCAGTCGGCATCAAGCCGTGGTCGAGTGAACGTCGTACCTGCGCTAGTTTAGTTTTTGTGGCAGTTTGAAATGTGTGCTGCAATAGAAAACCCCGCCAAATGTGAAGTGCGTGCTGTCATAAGGTTTTTTACAGCCAAAGGATATTTTGCAGCAGCTATTCATCGTGAGCTTTTTGCCGTGTACGGACCGAGAGTTATGAGTGAAGGAGTTGTCCGTAAATGGGTACGTTTATTTAAAAGTGGACGAGAAAACGTTCATGATGAAGAGAGGAATGGTAGACCATCATCGGTGACGGACGAACTCGTTCAGACAGTTGATGCAAAAGTTCGTGAAAATCGACGTTTCTCAATGTCGGAGTTGTCTACTGGTTTTCCACAGATTTCTAAGACTCTCTTGTACGAGATAGTGACAGCAAGATTGGGTTACCGTAAGTTCTGTGCACGATGGGTGCCCAAAATTCTTACCGACCACCACAAAACTCAAAGAATGGCCTCTGCATTAGACTTTCTGTCACGTTATGAGGACGAAGGAGAACCATTGTTAAACAGAATCGTGACCGGTGACGAAACCTGGATTAAGTACGTGAACCCTGAGACAAAAGAACAATCAAAGATGTGGGCACATTCAAATTCGCCTACCAAACCAAGAAAAGCCTCGCAAGATTTTTCTGCCAGAAAACTGATGGCAACGGTGTTTTGGGATGCCAAAGGGGTGTTGTTGGTTGAATTCATGGAACGTGGTACGACCATTAATCAAGACGTGTACTGTGAAACAATAAAAAAGTTACGACGGGCTATACAGAACAAACGCCGTGGTATGCTGACTCCCGGTATCGTTTTTTTGCACGATAACGCCCGTCCTCACTCTGCTCGCAGAACAACGGCCCTTCTTGAGTCCTTCAAGTGGGACGTTATCAACCATCCACCTTACAGCCCAGACCTGGCGCCAAGTGATTATCACCTCTTCATGCATTTGAAGAAATGGCTCGGGTCACAGCGGTTTGATGACGACGAAGAGCTCAAAGATGTGGTCACAGGCTGGCTCCAGGCACAAGCGGGTGATTTTTATGCAGAAGGAATTTCAAAGCTTGTGAAGAGATACGATAAGTGCCTCAATCGCTATGGAGACTATGTAGAAAAATAGTGCAAAGATGTAGTTGTAAGATGTATATATTAAAATATTTTTATTGAACTTGGTGTATTTTTTTTAAATCAACCGGAGGTTACTTTCTGAACGGCCCTCGTATAACCACTCTTTGGAAGTCTGCAATTCTCCAGGACAAGATACAAGGAAGTTGGATCACTTGTCTTTCATTATAGCATACCATGTGCAAAACAAAAATAAAACCAGTGGAAAATATCAGAACATTTACATTCAACATGTTATTTTATGTTGTTGTTCTCTTATTGTTTAAATAACTTTTTTTATGAGTTTCATTCGTCAACAAGAAGATGTAGGAATGTACATCACTCCTCTGTTGCGATATGTAACAATGCAAGTTAGTATCCCAATGTAAATTCTTCATGTGCTTGCTATTGCTTAACCTCGTGAAACATCAAGTATAGAAAAAAGTTACTATTTTAAAGCACTTTAATTTTATATAGTGTGGTTAAAAAGGAGAAGATCAGTTGTTGTTTAAATTTTATTTTGTAAAAAACCGTTTGTTTCCTAAGTTTAATTGCTTAAAAATTTAGTTTTATGATAAGCATACAGCCCAAGACCCATCACATTGCTTGTTCCCACTCTATCAGTGATTAATCATGTTCATCCCATTTGATCAATGGTTTTTAAACAAAGTATTATTTATTAATAAAGATAATATCACTGACAACATAAAAAAATTAAAAGAAATTTTACAAATGTTTGAACAATAACTGATTTTGTAAGGCAACCAAATGGAAACTCACCTTAACTTCCCAATATGGCAGGAAAAATACCATAAAGAAACAGAAACCCAACTAATTTTATTCTTCCATGTGATAGCCCCTGCTTTGAGAAATATTTTGGGATAAAGATTCTTGGGCTATCCCTTCCCCCCTATATATGATATTGAATGTACCAATGAACCTTATGGTTTTTTCACAAAATTAAACATAATAATCTAATTGTATAAATGTCTGGTGTCAGTTCTTTTGGATACATCCAGAAGAACAGACACCACACAGAATCTACAGCTGTTATACATGAATGTAAATTGATGGTGGAGAGGGGAAGAAAGAAAAGGAAAGGGGAGGGATCACTGCTGTCAGCTGCACTGCAACATTACACAGAATCGGCAGCAACGAGTGAAAATGTATAAGGGGCCAGGATTCGAACCCGGGATTTCCTGCTTACTAGGCAGGTGCAGTAAGCCCCGTGCCACGACACAGTGTTATCGCAACTGCACGGGCTCTCTCAACTCGCCTCACAGCCGATCCACTCTCCCAGTGAGCGTCACCTATTTGCAGCCCATGTACATTTCCTCTATATTTGCTCTTTTGAGATTCCTACAGGAGGTCAAATGTATTTGCACATCTGCACTAAAGAAGGTGGATTGACTGCCCAGATAGGCAGTGGGTACTGCACCTGCCTAGTAAGCAGGAGATCCCGGGTTCGAATCCTGGTCTGGTACACATTTTCACTCATTGCCACCGATTCCGCGTAATGTCGCTATGCAGCTGACAGCGGGGTTTAAGTACAGTAATCTAAATACATTTTTTTTTTACTACCTCAGTATGTTCACTTGGAGGTATTACATAATTTTGTTTACAATCATTATACTTTATCACTTTGGGTCCTGAGCCATTGTGCGCGGGTGTCTACCATAAAGACTGGCTGATTTTAACGAATTTTTAACTACTACAACACATGAAAGGTTTCAGTTATAGCAATAAAATTACTCTTATTGAAAAACCTAGACTTTCTTGTTTAAAACCATATATAATACCTTTCTCTTGAATTAATACATACTTTTGACAAGCGTTATTATTATAACATTGTTTTTGAAAAAAGGAAAAATTGGTCAAAGGTATATTCCTGTATTTTCTAGAAGGATTTTTTTTTTATTTTACACAGAAATTGTAATTATGATGGATACAGTATGTCTTATCTACAGTAACCTCCTGTAACTATTTTAGGATGGTAACTATTTTAGGATGGTAAATTTTGAAGTGCAGCATTTTGCACAATGCTACTTTACATTCACTACACTGGTAGCTTGTGTCTTTTCGCCACACTTTGCCAGAAACTTCCTTATTTCCATAAATGTAACTCCTTTCCTCTTTGATAATCAGCAGGTGGGTGAAAGGGTGTGGTGTGCGTACTGTAAGACCTTCGGTACACACACCATCAGATTATTTGACTTGTCGCTCCCGCGAAGTAGGCGAGTGTCAGCAATATGTCTCGTGGTCTTATCGTGGCGTGTTTATCTTCTGCCGTTAGGTCAGACGATAGAAATGCCACTTGCACGCTTAGAGTAGCAGATTGACGGTGAGCAACTTTAAACAGAACTTGATTAATTTTCACACACATTTATTAAAATAATAAAAAGCATAGATCTTACATAACTTGATTCTGGATACTGTTTACAATTAACATTCTGAAGTTCCTTTGGTCTTGGTACGTTAATCTTATTCTCACATATCTCTGATACTTGACAAAGTGTCTATATATTTCTCTTCATGGCTATGTACAGGAATATGATAATCTTATTAGGCGCAGACTGAAACTTGACTATAGACTGGTACAGACAAATGTAGACTGGTACAGACTAATGCAGACCGACTAATCGGAGGTCTGTACACTCGTTATAATACCTCGAGCGTTCAGGTATCACTGCGCAAATGTGATCCATGAGGAGAAAAGGTTCTACATTAGCAGCAATCTCATTGGCTATGTTACATATTAATACGCGGATCGGCGGAAGCAGAATTTGGTCCGTCTCTAAGGCAGCGCCATCTCGTAGTGTGGAGATGGATGAGCGCTGCGCCTGCGCTGTTGTGCTTAGCGGGGCACGCTCTATTGGGAAAGTTGTGTACATGCTGACTAAGCGGAACTATGTACACAACAAAGGGAATTTGTGCTTCATAATTTGCTGATGCATTGTTGAGCATACAGGTTAGTTTGTTCCTTTATATGTTTCATCATACTGTCTGTCAGGAAATATGAAAAAAATTCTAGAGGTGCACTGTTCTGGTCTAAACTGACAACACTGCATATTCCGGATTGTCCTGAGAATAGATCGATATCTGGTGCACGATCAGTAGTCGTCCAACCTTCCTCAGAATCAGTGCGGCATGCAGGTCTCGGCTTCCCCCTCGCCGTCAGCCTCGCTCGTTCTTCAGGTACAATGTGGACAGGATTACTTGCTGCTGAAGTGCTTGGACACCTGCTCTCCTCTTCTGAATCTATCAGAAGAGTAGTATTTGCAAATAAAATCATAATTACGTACTGAGAGTTTTTTCAGTGAAAATCTGAACAAAAATTATAGCTGTTTTGTTGTCAGAATTCTTTACCTTAACTGCCAGAAACTTCTTCTTGAACATAGTCCACATCATCATCAGAGTCATCTACACTATCTTCCTCTGACAAATCAATGTCACTTTCTTCTAAATCACAATATAACTCGCGAGCAATTTCTTCATCCATCAAGCCACGCTTCGCCATGCCATCGCTACTGACACTGCGCGGGAAAAAATCACTGCTCACAAAACCCGACAAATAAAAATGGAAGCACACCCTTCCACAGCATGCCCACACTATCTAGTGACCAATACTTAAACTACAGTCCATGCAGCACCTCCCAGACAAGCGGGAGCGGTAAGAACACACAAAGCAAAGAAGGGGAAGAACGAGTACATGCGCCTGTAAAATTACGGGCGCTGGACTTTCGGGCAGGTCGCGCATGCCCGTATTTTTACGGGCGTCGGTGCCTAAGTGTTAAAGTGCATAACTACCAGATGCCAAAAAGATTGGATGTTAGATGAAAAAATAATAATTTATTTTCAAAATGTTAGCAAGTGTCATTTTGCACCACTGTAGTGTTAAAAATGGAAAGCTTCTAAACTTTGAAACACTATAATATGAAAATAGAGAGGGATAAAAAGCTAAAATTTTGTATGGTTAGTTATCTCTGTATGGAGGACAAATAATTCACTAATGTTGTGTGTCAGAGACGTCGAGCATGAACAGAGTGAGAACCTGAACATCATATGAAAATATGGCAGAAAAGATAGGGAGTGAACATTTAATTAACTCATTAGGTCATAGTTAAACTATGTAAAGAAATACTTTAAATATCTGTCGCTCAGCAGCTTGGATAAGTTTGCAAAACACCATCTTGCTTCCTAGGAAATATTTAAGTAGTACTTCTCTGTGAATAAGTTCCCTGTGAATTATATCGTACTGAAATATAAATGAAAACAATCTATCTTTGAAAATATAATGTAATTTAATAGATACAAAAATCTATTCACCAAGTGGTGGCAGGAGAACACACATATAAAAAAAGGTACTACTTATACAAGCTTTCAGAGCCAGTTTCTCTTTCTTCTGGCACAAGGGTTGAGATGGAAAGGAAAAGGAAAGGAAGGCATGAAAAGGACTGGAGAGGCTTGGGTAAATGCTCAAAATTCAAAGAAAGCACCCATAACGCCAAGTTAGGTGAGACTTACCCATCCAGTAATTCTCCACTGACCTGGTGTTTTAAGTGATTTTTGTGAAGTGTGAGCCCTTTCCTAAACCTCTTTTCTCCTTTTCCTTCCCCCTTCTTTCTTCCCTGTCAGTCTTTCTGCCAGAAGGAGCTACTGGCTCGAAAATCTTGCATATATGATACCTTTTATGTGTGTTCTCCTGCTGTTGCTTGGTGAGTAGATTTTTATCTAGCCAATTACAACGTATCTGACCAAAAGTCATGCATAGTAAAAAGTAACAAAAGGCACCCAAAACACAAAAGTTTTATTTTGTCGTAACATACCAGTATTTGCATGTGAAACCGGCACAGATCCCGTAATCAAAATTCAATCAAATTGCATAACATCCTTTGCACCTACAAAATCTAATGCTTCTTATAAATTTTAAAAATATTGGTTGATTGATGATTGATAATATTTGTGACACCAGTGGAACAGTATACAATGTTGTTAGTAAGTAGATCTGTGAATTATACTAGAACATTACAGGATTATTGTAGAATGGAAAAAAGCAGAACCTATGTAAACTTCGCTAATTCTTGTTCATATTTTGAAAACCAATTGTTCTGAGACTGTGACAGTATTTACTTGTCAAGATCATTATGTAGTGACAAATACCTTGACTTGTATGTGAAATCAGATTTTACAGAAGTTTGTTACCAGATATACTTGAAGCTTCAATACTGTTAATGAAAAAATAATAATCTGGTTCATGTATACTGTAGAAGAGTGTTAGTTTCAAAAACAAATCTCAACTGTTTGCTGATAGTTAATATTCTCCTTATAGGCAACTTGTAATAGCTGCCATAATATGCTAAAATGTTTCTTGTCTCCAGCCATGTTCCTGAAGTTGTTTTTGCTGTTTTCGCATATTCCAATCTTTAATGTTTCAGTATTAACATTTCCAGGAAATTGAGTGAAATTTAGAAATAACACAATGTCATGCCATTTCCCACCGCATTTCCTCCTGGTACCAAATGAAAATATGATTTCTGCTAGATAATTTTATATACTGTTAAATTAAGTTGTCTTTCTTTTACAGGCTTGAAAATTTCAGGAGATCTGTTGAGAGACACAAAGAACAGTGGAAGGAAATATATGATGCCGTTAATCCACAAGAGTTGGAGCTCCCAGAACCATTTGCAAACATAAGTGGTCTGTATCGGCTGGTGATTATTCGGTGTCTAAGGCCTGACAAAATAGTGCCAGCTGTTCAGGTAGGTTTAACTGATTTAAAGGAACTTGACCAGATTGTGCTGAAAACACAACTTTCATTTTAAATTTAAACATTGTTGAATAGAAAATTAATTAATGCATTGACATTTAGCTGTAGAAGATCCTTACAAATTTATCACTTAAGGTCTTAATTAATCGATATAAATTAATATTTAATTGCAATAAAATGTGATCTGGCAAACAATTATTTATTTTAGGCCTATATTGTGTCAGAAATGGGGCAGTCATATATTGAACCACCAACATTTGACCTGCAAGGGTCATACTATGACTCTAACTGCTGTTCACCACTGATATTTATTTTATCACCAGGCTCAGATCCAATGGCTGGATTAATAAAGTTTGCTGATGACAGAGGTTATCTCAAAAATATGCAGTCTATTTCTCTTGGTCAAGGGCAGGTAAGTTATGCATGCACTGATACTGTATTAATTTTTGCTTTGTATCATCAATTTGTTGGGCATTGGGAAACCTCATTAATTCATATTAATTTATCAAAATTTCAATATTCTAATACATCTGTTTCTCTTACTATACTGTTCTGAACATTTTATTTCATTCAGTTGATTTATGTATATGGGTTAAGTATAAAAATGAAATCTTTGAGTTTCATACTCATGATTGAACTTTCTTCCTGAATGTAAATGATTCATTGTGTTTCTTATGACAAATAGAATGAAATCTTCACTAGCCAGCTACAAAAGTTGCCTGCTGAGAACTGTAGGGACTACCCATAATTACATATTATGGAGAATTAAGGGAACCAATAGGAGTAGACCCATTGTTCAGTCCAGAATGCATTTTGGACAATTGTTGGTACCAATAAGGTAACTGGCTTGATAGGTCACTCTGTAGAGTACAAATACACTCCTGGAAATTGAAATAAGAACACCGTGAATTCATTGTCCCAGGAAGGGGATACTTGATTGACACATTCCTGGGGTCAGATACATCACATGATCACACTGACAGAACCACAGGCACATAGACACAGGCAACAGAGCATGCACAATGTCGGCACTAGTAAAGTGTATATCCACCTTTCGCAGCAATGCAGGCTGCTATTCTCCCATGGAGACGATCGTAGAGATGCTGGATGTAATCCTGTGGAACGGCTTGCCATGCCATTTCCACCTGGCGCCTCAGTTGGACCAGCGTTCGTGCTGGACGTGCAGACCACGTGAGACGACGCTTCATCCAGTCTCAAACATGCTCAATGGGGGACAGATCCGGATATCTTGCTGGCCAGGGTAGTTGACTTACACCTTCTAGAGCATGTTGGGTGGCACGGGATACATGCGGACGTGCATTGTCCTGTTGGAACAGCAAGTTCTCTTGCCGGTCTAGGAATGGTAGAACGATGGGTTCGATGACGGTTTGGATGTACCGTGCACTATTCAGTGTCCCCTCGACGATCACCAGTGGTGTACGGCCAGTGTAGGAGATCACTCCCCACACCATGATGCCGGGTGTTGGCCCTGTGTGCCTCGGTCGTATGCAGTCCTGATTGTGGCGCTCACCTGCACGGCGCCAAACACGCATACGACCATCATTGGCACCAAGGCAGAAGCGACTCTCATCGCTGAAGATGACACGTCTCCATTCGTCCCTCCATTCACGCCTGTCGCGACACCACTGGAGGCGGGCTGCACGATGTTGGGACGTGAGCGGAAGACGGCCTAACGGTGTGCGGGACCGTACCCCAGCTTCATGAAGACGGTTGCGAATGGTCCTCGCCGATACCCCAGGAGCAACAGTGTCCCTAATTTGCTGGGAAGTGGCGGTGCGGTCCCCTACGGCACTGCGTAGGATCCTACGGTCTTGGCGTGCATCCGTGCGTCGCTGCGGTCCGGTCCCAGGTCGACGGGCACGTGCACCTTCCGCCGACCACTGGCGACAACATCGATGTACTGTGGAGACCTCACGCCCCACGTGTTGAGCAATTCGGCGGTACGTCCACCCTGCCTCCCGCATGCCCACTATACGCCCTCGCTCAAAGTCCGTCAACTGCACATACGGTTCACGTCCACGCTGTCGCGGCATGCTACCAGTGTTAAAGACTGCGATGGAGCTCCGTATGCCACGGCAAACTGTCTGACACTGACGGCGGCGGTGCACAAATGCTGCGCAGCTAGCGCCATTCGATGGCCAACACCGCGGTTCCTGGTGTGTCCGCTGTGCCGTGCGTGTGATCATTGCTTGTACAGCCCTCTCGCAGTGTCCGGAGCAAGTATGGTGGGTCTGACACACCGGTGTCAATGTGTTCTTTTTCCATTTCCAGGAGTGTATGCTTGGGCTGTTTACCTATCTGCTCTGGAAGTATCATTATTAATGAGTAACCTAATGAACTAAATTTATTACAAAGAGTGACCAGCTGCTAAATTTCAATTTTAGTGTGAAGCCCCTGTATATAAATTGAGCACTGTCCTCCCTTGTTCTGAGAGTTGAACATAGCTCTGCTGATGTTTAGCCCTTTTCATGTGTGTCACAAAGCTCTGTAAGTCCTGACAGTCTAGGTTGTTATGACATTTCTAATGGTTTCGGCAACAAGAGAAGTGGTGCAAAACTGGATTGCAAACTTCTCTTACTACAGTTGACCTATTTGAAATGTTTAGCCGATCCTCTTCTCTGGATATGTGGCTGCGTTGATCTCCACAATGCTGGTTAGAGGAACTAAAAAAGCCTCTCTCTCTCTCTCTCTCTCTCTCTCTTAAAATATCTCAGTACCCTCATAATACTTTCAGTTCAGTATATTTTCATTTCCACAAGTTTCACATAAGCATACAAACTCTTGCAAGTCATCTGCATTGTTAACCATTAGATATTATTAAATAAAATTACAATATGGTGGGTTTAATAACCATCAGAAATTCAAAGACAGGTCTTGCTTCTAGCAAGTCTAACACCAAGATTAAGTAAGAGTCTCTAGACAAATCAGGTTTCAATTGTCTATAACAATTACAATTATTCAACCACCAAGGAACAACACGTAATTACTCATTGTACTTTCCATACAGGTTCTATGGCGCGAGCAGCAAACACTTGTCAGCATCGCTCGTCTGATGCAGCTCCTGTCCTCCCATGACCAACATCCATCCTGCACACACAGACATGTGTTGTGCAGTAAATAGGCTCTCTCTCACTTTTATCTGTAAAACACCACATGTTTGAGGCAGCATAAGATTGAGTGGTTCCAGAATTTATGTGGAAATTCTCGAATCACTACATATCCCCCTCCTTAGATCGAACACACAATATTTTATACGTAATTATTATGTACATTGACATCGTACCTAGTAACAATCCACATTTTAAAAGTAATCATTTGCTACATAAGTTTATATACACAATTTTTTCTCATAAATACTTGTACTCCATAGAGCAGGCTTGCGATTTTTGTCTTTCCATTGACTCTTACTCTGTTTTTTAGAACATAAGCCTCTATTTATGATTTCATTTTGCATTACCCTTACTTATGAACAGCAAGAACTCTCTCTTCAGCTCCAATCGTAAACTCCAGGTGTCATGGACCCTTGAATATTTCATCCTTTATTCTAATTCTCTGTACTACCTCTTTAGTACATAATGGCCTCATTACTTATAATATTCTGTAGCCTGGAGGAACTGTGGGCAAAATGAAAGTGTTACTATTGACACTCATAAATCGTAATAATGCTAGTGAAATAAAGACTTCAAAATTACCAGAATAATTCCTACAAAATGTGTGACTTCTGTCACAATACTGTCCTTTTCCCCTTGTATCAGCATCTATACCTTACTCATGGGTTGACCCTATGCGTGCCCTTCCTCCTTCCATTTTGGTAGGTACTTCCATTTTGGTAGGTACGCCCATTTAAATTTCTATTCTCCTATGGTACAGGTCAATCCCCTTTTTAGTGCCCCTGTCCACACAGTATAGGTCAGCCTTTCTTAGGTCTGCCTATCTGCCCTTTATATCCAATAAATGCTGGGTGCACCCTCCTTATCCTTTATGAGCAGGCCTCTAGGTTCATTACCCGAGTATGCATCTTTATGTACACTATAATTAAATATCCTCTGGTAAAAATACAAAATCTATTTCACACTTCACACTCGCATACAAAATGTGTTTACTTGTGTTTTAAGAGTCCCACTATACCACCAGTCATCAGAATATTTGTCTGACTGACCTCCCTTAGTAATTATCACAAACCCTTACTCTTTGGCTTATGCTATCCTTAATTACTCACACTTCCTACTTAGATATACTTGATGTAAAATTAGCATAGTTCTTCTATTCTTATGCACATAGGCAATATGGAATGATCTATCTATCTATATATCTATCTATATCCGAATCCCGCTCCAGCTACTGCCGGGTCTGGGTGCTGACGAGTCCTCTCCATTTGGCTCGGTCCTCCCACCACTTTTCTTCCTCCACTTGCTGCCAGGTCACACCTCTCCTATCAACAGATATTCTCACTCCCATTTTCCACCGTGTTCTTGGGCGCCCTCTAGGCCGTTTCCCATCCATCTTTAGTTCTTCCATAATTTTGGGGAGTCTCTGCCCATGCATCCTCTTAACATACCCATACCATCTTAATCTCTTTCTTTCAATTTCTTCTCTCATACTTTCTTGTTTGAGGTCCTTTCTAATCTCTACATTCCTTACTCTGTCCATTCTTGTTTTTCCCTTTACTGCTCTGAGGAATTTCATTTCCCCTGCTTGCAGTCTGCTCCAGTCCCTTTCTTTCATTGTCCATGTTTCTCCACCATAGGTGACAATAGGGAAGTAATAATTCTTATACATCAGGAGTTTTGCTCTTTCTGGAACTTCATTATTCCAAATCAGATGTTTTATTGTTTGGTAGAAATTGCCTCCCTTCTGTAACCTCCTATTAATTTCGTTAGTTATTCTTCCATCCCTAGATATTTCACTCCCTAAATAAGTGAAACTTTCTACCACTTTGAGGGGTTCTCCATTCAAGGTAATATTTCCATTGATTCCTTTCTCTCTTCCAAATACCATTACTTCACTCTTATCTTTATTTATTCTTAATCCATACCTTTTCATTATTTCCTTCCACGCATCAAGCTGTAACTGTACATCTACCTCTTTATCACCCCATATTACCATATCATCTGCAAAAATCATCTTTTTGTCTTATTCTTTTACTATATCTTTAACTGCCCTATTCATTCCCTCCATCACAACATTGAAAAGCGCAGGAGATAGAATACTTCCTTGCTTAAGTCCTTGTCTTATTTCGAAGTATTCAGAGTTCCCCAATGGTGTTCTAATTCTACAATTGTGGCCTCTGTACATTGTCTTTATAACATTAATGTATCCATCTTCTATATCTATCTTCTTCAGTTCTTCCCAGAGTCTTTCCCTGTCAACTGAGTCATATGCCTTTTCTATGTCAATAAAAACCATTATCACCCTTTTGTTATACTCCCAACTTTTTTCCATCAGTTGACGGATAGAAAATATCAGGTCGATTGTGCTCCTTCCTTTCCTAAACCCATGCTGTTCTTCACTCAGCTCCTTTTCTATCTTTTCACTTATTCGATTTAGTAAAATTCTTTCAAAAATCTTGGCTGTATGACTCATGAGGGTTATTCCTCTGTAGTTTTTACAAAGTCTTTTATTGCCTTTCTTGAAGATGGGAACAATGTCTCCTGTTCTCCAGTCGCCAGGTATTTTACTATTTCTCCACACGCTTGATAGTACTCTATACAGCCACTGCATTCCCACAGGACCTGCTGCTCTTATCATGTCCACTGATACTTCATCAGGTCCTGGGGCTTTCCCCCCATGCATCTTCTTCACAGCTTTTTCCATTTCTTCCTGTGTAATTTGTCCTAATTCTGCTTCCCAACTTCTCTCAATTTCTCCATTATTTGTTGTTTCCTCATGTACCTGGTCCTCAGCGTTTAACAGCTTCTTAAAATGTTCTTTCCAGAGATCTTTTATATTCCCTGGATCTTCAATAATGGTACCGCCCTCTGTTTCCATCTTTACTGGTACTTCAGAAGCCTTCCTTTTATTTTTCATCATTTTATAGAACATTTTCTTATTGCTCTTCACATCTTCTTCAAGTTTTTTTGTAAACTCTTCCCATGCCTTTTTCTTTGCTGTTTCCACTATTTCTTTGCACTTCTTCTTTTCCTCTATATATCTTTTATGGTCTTCGTCATTTTTAGTTTTCCACCATTTTCTCCATGCTCCATTTTTTCTTTTAACTGCTTGGATTGTGGTATCATCCCACCAACTTGTCTGTCTTATTTTTTCCTTTCCAGATGTTCTGCCACATACTTTTTGTGCTGCTTCGACTAAAGTGTCTTTGAATAAACTCCATTCTTTTTCTACATCGCAGAAAACTTCTTTTGGAAATTTTTGTGTTATTAATTCTCTGTACTTCTCAGCACATTCACTCTCCTTCAATTTCCAATCCCGTATCCTCGTCACTTTCTTCTGTTTTCTATTTTTCACACACTGATTCATTTTCCATTGTCCCACCAGTAATCTATGGTCTCCATCAGCACTCACACTTGGAATTACCTTCACATTTGTTACTTTCTCTCCCCATTCCCTATCTACTAGAATATAATCAATTACACTCTTCGTTCTTCCATCCCAACTGTATCTGGTGATAACATGACTTTCTCTCTTCATAAACCAGCTGTTTGCTATTTTCATTCCATTTCTCTGGCACAAATCCAGGAGTCTTTCCCCTTCTTCATTTCTACCTCCATATCCAAAACATCCCAATACTTGCTCAAATCCCTTTCTGTCTTTGCCTACCTGTGCATTAAAATCTCCCATCACTATATTAGCACTCTCTATATGGTTTTCTAACACATTTTCAAAGTCCATCTTCTCTTCTTTGCTACATCCCACTTGAGGTGCATAAATCTGGATTACTTTTAGTGTTTCTTTTTGGAATCTCAGGTTTAAGATTATGATGCTGTCTGATATATATCTCACATTTTCAATACAGCTTTGTACATTCTTATTCACCATCACTGCCACACCATTTCTTCCAGACCTGTTATTCCCACTCCAGTACAGTTTGGAATGATCATTGTTCTTATATATTTATATACAGATGTGTGTGATGTAGAACCGTCACAATAAACAACAATGTGTGCATATTTCACTATGTTCACATACCTCTTTCCCCATAATACTCTGTCCTTTCATTGTTTGCATCTTCACGTTTCATTGTGTGTGTGCTTAAGTGTGTCTGTGTATCGCGATTCTTCAGCCTACTTATATGAAATAAGTTGAAGGTTATTGGAAACCATGGAAAATAAGGAGGACTTCAGCGATAGAATTAGATGAATATCTAAAGAGGGAAAGATAGACAGATACTCAAATGAGAAGTAAGAAAGGAAAAACAAGAAATGGTTGCTAAGATCGAAGAAGAGAAAGAAGATAGCCCCCAAAGACAGGAAACCCTTCACACCCCCCTTCCCTAGGACCTCTACCTCGCCAGTACTTGAGTGAGAAGCCGGAGGAGGTATGGTGTTAAATCATTTCCTACAGAATGGACATTTTCACCTTCACACTTGAAGTCCCCAAAGAAAAATATTAGCAACACCTTTGGAGCGGCAAATGGTGAAGAATCAGTCACACTTGTCTGCAAAGGTTGTCTGGAAGGTGTGATGTGTGTTTAGTGTTAGTCATGATTTATTTGTTGGTGTAAATCTTGCTATTACTTACACTACTCACCCCTTTCAAAATTGATACAAACCCTCCCATTTACATCACATTTTATAAAAGGTAAAAAAGATACTGCACTAAGCATAAAATTATGTATCATGTTATCACAATTATGTAATTACTCATACAATATCATCCCTTCTATTAATCTAATATCCTTTGCAGTTTATTAAGAGCTCTGCATCCAGGTTTGCATAGACAAACTGTATAAGAGATTACTTTCAAAGAATAGGTTAGGCAAAAATAAGACCTAACTATACATGGATGGCAGGAGAGACTGGCTGGCTAGGCAAAAATAAGACCTAACTATACATGGAGCCCACGTCGGCTGCTGTTGACATTACAGTCGAGACCATGGAGAGAATGGCTGGCTATGCAGATTTAATCTTTATCACTTGATGCTGCCAAGCAAGTCAAAATAAGTTGAGACAATGTGAGACGAGTCATGAAGACAGGCAGGGGTGCCCCTGGAATAACTGGGGTCAATGCCATAAAATTTCCTAACAGGCATAATCCTCCAACAACCGAGGACGACTTCTTCCAAATACTTAGTGTGCACAATCCTCCTCCAACAACCAAGGATGACTTCTTCACATACCAGGAGCAGTTTTGGGGAATGTTATCACAATTCCACACTGGTATGTTTCTCTAATGGTGGATAATAGGATAGTATAAGAAGTAGCGGAATAGTGTAAGATGTAGGGGGATAGTGTAAGAAGTTGGGGGAATTCGGTGCAGTAAAATTTTATTGCAGAAGAAACACTAAAACAACTAGGGATCTGACGGTTGTCACTCCGCCCATTAACACAAAACGTTAACGTCTCTGAGAGATATACAACTTTATGTCTTTTACATTGTATTTTCCTTTTTCTGATCCTGGAATAGGATCTACTAAAACTAAGGCTTTGGGATATATACTCAGTAAGGTCCTTCATACTTTAGGAAAAATTTGTCTCTCCCTCTTCAGGGCAGAGCTCTGAAGATGCTGTTTTACTAGAACCAGGTCATCGACCTTGTATTGAGGTTCAATAGCTTTCTCAATATGTCTTGTTACTCGTTGTTGTGCCTTTTCAACCAAGTTCTTAGAAACTATTGTCTGATTAAGTTTGTAATCCACAGTAGGTTGCTCTGGCCAAGTAAAACATTTAATAAGGGATTCCCCCACTAAGGGTTTGCCTATTAATCCAGTTGATAAATGTGGGAATTCATTTAAAATAAGCTCGAAGTCTTTAACTTTCGATGCCCATGACATATTTTTTTCATGGCAATAGGTGTGGCATAATTTCCCAATTTCTTTCATAATCCTATCTCACAGATTGGAAGATGTATTATAGTCAGAGATTAATACTTGACAAACATCTTCCCACGCTAAAAATTCTTTAAATTCATTACTGACAAACTGTGGTCCATTGTCTGTAATAAATCATTCTAGTTTGCCTACCTCGAGACACTATTGTTGCAGACAGTGAATCACGGATGGTGTATTTGCTTTCTTAATAGGATACAACTTAACATACTTTGACCAACACTCTATGAGAACAAAAATATACGATACTCCTCCCTTCCCTTCCAGAATTGGTCCAAAGAAATCTGCTGCTGTAAGATCATGTAATGCATTAGGAACAATTGGATATATTTTGTACTTAACATGAGTGTTACTCTCGTTTACCTTCTGACAGGTTTCATAAGCTCTAATTAAAGATGCTACATTATGTCCTAGTTTCTTAAAATAATAGAATTTATTCATGTGAGCTATACATTTCTTTATTCCGAAGTATCCACATCCAGTATCAACATACCACACAATCTCATCCTCCATCAATGTCAGGATGCATAAATGCCATCGTCGAGATGTTATTCTGCATCTCAGAAATAGATGATGCCCTATAATTTTCCACCTCCCTTCTTGATTAGGCCATAAGGAATTCTTGTTATACATAGCATATATTTCAGTAAAGTAGGAATCATGATGGATGTTTTCAATTAATCTTTGAGCCATTTCTTGTACCCTGTTGTGCAGATGTTCTACTGTCATAAAATTAATCGCAAAAATTACATCATGTCCTTCCATACTTTTTAACTCTTTCATGTCCACGGGCAATCTAGACAAAGTTTCAGGTACAATATTTTCAGAACCTTTTACATACTGTATTTTAATGTCATATTCCTGTAGGAACAACATCCACTGCATTAATCTACTATGTAATAATCGACCACTCATTAGAAAAGATAGAGCTTGATGATCCGTATATACATGGATTTCTGTCCCCCATACTAGTGTTTGGAATTTTTTGATACTCCATACTACTGCTAAAAGTTCTTTTTCTGTGGCTTCTGATGGCCAATCTAGGCCAAACAACACATCACTATTGATATTTTCTATTACTAACAGTGTCATGAAATGGGATATTCCCAATATTGCAGTTCACCTGGGTCTCGTGTTTTACAACTTTGCTCTTCGTTCCAGTAATACCAACTATGTACACTCCCAATACTGGTAATAGCAGTAAGAGATGTTTAGTTTGTAATGTGCTAAATAAAGCACTAGAAATAAGTGACACTTCACTCCCGGAATCTATAAATATGTTAACTTCAAAATCCTCTAGTTTTCCTATGATTATTGGTTGTGGATTAAAGGTAGTTAAGCTCAGTTCTTCCAGTAACAACCATTCTTTGGTTGGTATTTTATGCTTGAAATTAACATACTTATTATGGACTAGGCCTCCTAATGTATTTCTACAACCTGGGTGCTGGCCCTGGATCCAGATTGCACTACGTTTTCCTCATTAACAGTAATCACTGGTCAGTTACTGAACCAGGGTATTACATTACCACTTTGTACTCTTATTACTGCTTGTACAAATTCTTGTGACATCACTGGGCCTATATTCAAAGTTGGATGCTTATTTTGGTAATTATCGTTACCGTTGGTCCTAGTACATTGATGTACTCTAGCAAAACTAGCCTAATGTTTTCTAAAATTATTATTACTATTCCTTTTATAAGTGTGATTTTCATTTTGGTGTATGCTCTCGTTACGGTCCTTGTTCAAGGCGTCAAGTGCATCCACAAAAGACAACAGTTCTTCTACGGTTTCCCACCCACTACACAATATATCTTTTCTGGCATAAATGGCTAAACGTCTTATTAAAATTTGAACTAACCCTTCTTCCTACATGGGCTTATCTGAGTACTTTGCACGTGTTAAATGCCAGTCGAAATACTTTCTCATTGTACCCCATGTACTGTTATAGTACTTAAGGTCTCACAAATGAGATATTAATTTTTCCTGGGCGCTTGCTGACCAATACCACTCCTTAAACTTCTTCTGGAAGTCTGCCCAAGGAAAAAATTTCTCAATGTTCACTGTGCCCCACTCTGAAGCTTCTCCTCAAAGGTACTCTACCACAAATTCAATCTTTTTTGAATCTGTCCAGTTTTTCGGCAAGGCTTGGTTAACCCGTATGAGAATATGTACCTCCCCGTCTGACTTAAAATTTGGAAACTGTCTGGATATTGTAGAATTTACTCCCCATTGTAAATCTGTCATTACCTCACTAGTTAACACTTAATTGGGAGATGTCACTCTATTATCTACTTTGTCCTGCATATGTTTGAATTCTTTCCATAAATTATCTATCCCTCTCTTAGTATCCTTAAGTTCTGAAGATAAAGTTTGCGAAACGTTGTAATCCTCCAGATTACTGATATTTATTACATCTGAAGCAGTTAGTTTCTCTTAAAAATTTCTTTCCACATTATCAACTTGCCTGTTAACGCCTCCAATTTGCGATTGGACTAGAGGAATTAGTTTGTCCTGCTTCTCAACACTTTCGTTTAAAGTGTGTGTCGTCTTTGTTTTACAGCATCAAATGTAACATTGCATACACTTTTAAATGATCCTAACTTACCACCAAGTTCAGCTTCTACATTATTACATTTGTCTTCAATAACAAATTCAAACTTCTGGGTCAACTTCTGAAATTGGTCATTCTGCTTTTGACTATGGTCAGTAAACATTTGATTCATCTGGATAGTCAAGGAATTACTTAATTCATTTTTTTTAAATCTACACTGACAGTGGTTGAATCTGCCCTCTGGTCATCTAATTTAGCATTCAACTGAGTATCACTGAGTCTAACTTGAGACTTAAAGTATTAATTTGGGCATTTTGAGCTTTGATTAAATTCACTACTTCAGACCAGTCTGGCATTCCCCTACTCACTGTCATGGCCATGGCTGGTTCAGATATTTCCCCAATTTTTTGAGTTATCCAAATCCTCCTTACTTTTAGATCTAGTGATCATTAAAAAAAAAAAAAGTCACCTCTGGGTATAATAATTATACTAACAGTCTATTGTTGAATAGTTTCGTAACTTTACACTCAAATAATTATTGTCTTTCGCTCACCAGGCGTAGAGTTTTAGGCTGCATCGGTGAGCTGGTGTGCAATCAGCGCCAGTGAACAGCACGGGTGCTGGCAGCGTCGGAGGTCGGTGTCAGCGTCGATGCTGGCAAACGGATTAGTAGGCAGCACCAATGAGGAGCAGCTGGCTCCATTCGCATTGCTTGCTGGTTACGGCGTTCACACCCCCACAATGTGTGTAGGGATACTTACCCTCCACACTGGATTTTTGTCATCAAATAGATCTCATCATAACTCTTCTTAGTCTAAACTGTTAAGATTTTCTGTACGTCTCATCCTCTATGTTATTTATTAATTTTCACCCCTTTTTACTGTTTATGCAAAATCCAACTCTGTGAAACAATTTTCCTGTCTTGTTGCTATGGCAACTCGCAATATCTTCTTATCTTGATTTCCTTTCAAAATTCCTCTTTCTTCAAGTCCTGATCATGTTGGTCGCCACATTCTAATGGATTCGGCAACAAGAGAAGAGAAGAGAAGAGAAGAGAAGAGAAGAGAAGAGAAGAGAAGAGAAGAGAAGAGAAGAGAAGAGAAGAGAAGAGAAGCGGTGCAAAACTGGACTGCGAACTTCACACTTCTCTTACTACAGTTGACTTACTTGAAATGTTTAGCCGATCCTCTTCTCTGGGTCTGTGACTGCGTTGATCTCCACAACTTGTTCTCTGATGAAATAATGCTGGTTAGAGGGATTATAAAAGACTCTCTCTCTCTCTCTCTCTCTCTCTCTCTCTCTCTCTCTCTCTCTTAAAATAACTTGGTACCCTCATAATACTTTCAGTTCAATTCAAATATATTTTCATTTCCACAAGTTTCACATAAGCATACAAACTCTTGCAAGTCAACTACATTGTTAGATAGTACTAAATATAATTACAATGTGGTGAGTTTAATAACCACCAGAAATTCAAATACAGGACTTGCTTCTAGCAAGTCTAACACCAAGATTAAGTAAGAGTCTCTAGACAAATCAGGATTCAATTGTCTATAACAATTACAACTATTTGACCACCAAGGAATAACACATAATTTCTCCTCGTACTTTCCATACAGGTTCTATGGCACTAGTGGCAAACACTTGCCGGCGTCGCTTTCATCTGACGCAGCTCCTGTCCACCCGTGACTGACGTCCATCCTGCACACACAGACGTGTGTTGCACAGTAAATAGACTCTCTCTCACACTTATCTTGGGAACATTGCATGTTTGAAGTGGCATAAGGTCGCATGTTTCCAGAATTTACATGGAAATTCTCAGATCACTACACATTGAGAATCACACTCGTATTAAAGAATATTTGGAGGAGTGGACTGAGGGGGTTTCATGCCCAGCTGTTTGTGTGCCTGAACTTTCCTACACGAAGTAATTTTATGCAGGCAATGGTAACCCAACTGCTTCTACTACTTTTCATTTAGGGCCAATAAATTTTCAAACTTTATGATCAAAATATGGGTTACTGTAGATCAGTAGATATTTAATAGAGATATCAGAAGTGTGAAAAAATTTAAGACCAAATTGAATTTAATGGTTCATGGTGTGGTTTCCTGTAGTCATGTCCTAGTTCATGAACCATGGGCAACGTATGAGTGGCCAAGTAAGTGGTCCTGACAGTCGGGATACCAGTTACTTTGGAATAAGGCTGGGCATCTCGGACATATTCTGAGTCGTGGTCACCTTTGTGCTCATACGGCAAAGACTACCAAATCCACTGGTTAGTCCCTCAGGCGTTAGGGGTAAAACCCAGTGGGACTCGGGGCAAGTAAGGCTAGCAACCTGCTTCCCTGGTACTTTAAATATGATGCTGGCAACAATCAGAGCAAAATGCCTTGGACCTTTGAAGGTGACGGAGTCCCACCTCTAACTGACAAACCAGGGACTCCTTAGATACGACTTGGCAAACAAATGGTAATGAGATGGGGAGCTATTAATATCAATGGGGGATACTCTGGGAAGAAGGTAGAGCTGGCAGAGGCTGCAAGTAAGATGGGGCTGGACGTTTTAGCTTTAGTGACATTCGGGAAGGGGTGAGAAAGAAGAGGAAGTGGGAGAATACAAGGTCTACCTGTCTGGAGTCAAAGCAGGAATAGCACAATGGGGTGTAGGGCTTTACATCAGGAAAGAAATGGAACCCAGCGTAGTTGCAATAAGGTATGTAAACGAACGACTGATGTGGATAGATTTGACAGTGTCTAGCAAGAAAATTGGGATTGTGTCAGTATATTCGCATTGTGAAGGGACAGATCAAGATAAGATGGATAGTTTTTATGAGGCACTCAGTGATGTAATTGTTAGAGTAAAGGACAAGGACAGTGTTCTGCTCATGGGTGATTTTAACGCCAGGATTGGAAATCGAACAGAAGGGTATGAAAAGGTTATGGGTAAATTTGGAGAGGATATGGAGGCCAACAGGAACGGGAAACAACTCTTGGATTTCTGTGCCAGTATGGGCTTAGTAATCACAAACTCCTTTTTTAAACATAAGAACATTCACCGGTATACTTGGGAAGGCAGGGGAACCAGATCTGTCATTGACTATATAATAACAGATCAGGAATTCAGGGAGGCTGTGAGGGACACACGTGTATTCAGGGGATTCTTTGATGACACTGATCATTATTTAATCTGCAGTGAAATTGGGATTGTGAGGCCAAAAGTGCAGGAGGTCAGGTCCATATGTAGGAGGATAAGAGTGGAGAAACCTCAGGATAAGGAAATCAGGCACAAGTACATAACAGCGATTTCAGAAAGGTACCAGTTAGTTGAATGTAGTCAATTACAGTCATTGGAAAAGGAATGGACAAGGTACAGGGACGCAGTACTAGAAGTGGCTAAAGAATGTCTTGGAACAGTAGTGTGTAAAAGTAGGATGAAGCAAAGAGCTTGGTGGAATGATACAGTCAAGGCAGCCTGTAAAAGCAAAAAGAAGGTGTATCAAAAATGGCTACATACTAGAACCCTGGTAGACAGAGAAAGTTATGTTGAAGAAAGAAACAAAGCCAAACAGATAATTGCAGCATCCAAGAAGAAATCTTGGGAAGACTTTGGAAACAGGTTGGAGACTATGGGTCAAGCTGCTGGAAAACCATTCTGGAGTGTAATTAGCAGTCTTCGAAAGGGAGGTAAGAAGGAAATGACAAGTATTTTGGACAGGTCAGGAAAACTGCTGGTGAATCCTGTGGATGCCTTGGGCAGATGGAGGGAATATTTTGAAGAGTTGCTCAATGTAGGTGAAAATGCGATCAGTAATGTTTCAGATTTCGAGGTAGAATGGGATAGGAATGATGATGGAAATAGGATCACATTCGAGGAAGTGGAGAAAATGGTCAATAGATTGCAGTGCAATAAAGCGGCTGGTGTGGATGAAATTAAGTCGGAACTCATCAAATACAGTGGAATGTCAGGTCTTAAATGGCTACACAGGATAATTGAAATGGCCTGGGAGTCGGGACAGGTTCCATCAGACTGGACAAAAGCAGTAATCACACTAATCTTTAAACATGGAAACAGAAAAGATTGTAACAACTACAGAGGTATCTCTTTAATCAGCATTGTGGGTAAAATCTTCTCAGGTATTGTTGAAAGGAAAGTGCGAGTATTAGTTGAGGACCAATTGGATGAAAATCAGTGTGGGTTTAGGCCTCTTAGAGGTTGTCAGGACCAGATCTTCAGCTTACGGCAAATAATGGAGAAGTGTTATAAGTGGAACAGGGAACTGTATCTATGCTTTATAGATCTAGAAAAGGCATATGACCGGGTTCCTAGGAGGAAGTTATTGTCTGTTCTACAAGATTATGGAATAGGAGGCAAACTTTTGCAAGCAATTAAAGTTCTTTACATGGATAGTCAGGCAGCAGTTAGAGTTGACGGTAAGTTTAGTTCATGGTTCAGAGTAGTTTCAGGGGTAAGACAAGGCTGCAACCTGTCTCCACTGTTGTTTATATTATTTATGGATCATATGTTGAAAACAATAGACTGGCTGGGTGAGATTAAGACATGTGAACACAAAATAAGCAGTCTTGCATATGCGGATGACTTAGTTGTGATGGCAGATTCGATTGAAAGTTTGCAAAGTAATATTTCAGAGCTAGATCAGAAATGTAAGGACTATGGTATGAAGATTAGCATCTCCAAAACGAAAGTAATGTCAGTGGGAAAGAAATATAAACGGATTGAGTGCCAAATAGGAGGAACAAAGTTAGAACAGGTGGACGGTTTCAAGTACTTAGGATGCATATTCTCACAGGATGGCAACATAGTGAAAGAACTGGAAGCGAGGTGTAGCAAAGCTAATGCAGTGAGCGCTCAGCTACGATCTACTCTCTTCTGCAAAAAGGAAGTCAGTACCAAGACTAAGTTATCTGTGCACCGTTCAATCTTTCGACCAACTTTGTTGTATGGGAGCGAAAGCTGGGTGGATTCAGGTTACCTTATCAACAAGGTTGAGGTTACGGATATGAAAGTAGCTAGGATGATTGCAGGTACTAGTAGATGGGAACAATGGCAGGAGGGTGTCTACAATGAGGAAATCAAAGAAAAACTGGGAATGAACTCTATAGATGTAGCAGTCAGGGCAAACAGGCTTAGATGGTGGGCTCATGTTACACGCATGGGAGAAGTAAGGTTACCCAAGAGACTCATGGATTCAGCAGTAGAGGGTAGGAGGAGTCGGGGCAGACCGAGGAGAAGGTACCTGGATTCGGTTAATAATGATTTTGAAGTAATAGGTTTAACATCAGAAGAGGCACCAATGTTAGCACTGAATAGGGGATCATGGAGGAATTGTATAAGGGGGGCTATGCTCCATACTGAACGCTGAAAGGCATAATCAGTCTTAAATGATGATGATGATGATGATGATGATTGAATTTAACTCAGAATGTATTGTATGTTTTATTACAAGTAGACAGAGCAGGAAGGAAACTTAAGTGTGGCTTTATTATAAGCAAGAAATTTATAAAGAAATCTTCGGATATTAAAAAAAATCCAGAAAGAATAGTGAAACTTACTTTAAAAATAGACAAAAGGTATTAGAATGGTAATTGATACTGGGAGAGCACTGTGGATAGTAATGCTCAGTGTGTATCTGTCATATAGAGCAAGGGCAGACATGCGTGACCAGCCATGTTGTGGCTTGCTGCAATGCAGGGCATGACTGGATCATTGTTCAGTGTCTGGTACTCAGAGACTGTGGTGCAGAGGTGATACAGTGCCAGGTGAGTGGGAGGCCAAAGTGGGATAGGCCGTGTGTGGGCAATGACTGCGCGGTTAGTACATCGAGCGGCATTGGAGGCAGTGTCAGTAGTGTGGTGTGTGGTAATAGCTGGCCAGGAACCTGTGCTGTTGCAGTGGCAGTGAACACACCATCTGCCGACATGCGAGAGGATAAGTACACGTAGTCAATCTGTGGTGGTAATCAGTAGACGTGGACATGAAGGCTGGTGATCTGAGTGGAAGGATCACAGCATGTATCTATTACAAAATTATCATCAACTATTTTGACTCTGTCCTCTTCAAGATTGAAGTCAGGGACATCAAAGGTGATGCATGCTGGGCTGCATAGTAGCCAATGTTGTGTTGACAAGGGGATGTTTATTGTGGTCAACATAGGGCCAGTCTAAGACGTAGGGAAAGAAGTAATAGCATCACAGAGAACCCGTGCCAGTTTGCATTTGCTGAGCCTTACATACTGACAATCTTAAAGCGTTTTGCGCATGAAGGTTTTTGGAGTGGTGTGAGATGTAGGTGGAGGCAAATGCAAATTTTGAATATAGCACTTCACCTGTTGTGCTAACATCGCAGGTCTGCTGTGTCTGACGTTGGTGTTGGTAGGACAAACTCTGCTGTAAGCATAATGGGTAAACCATATAAAATGTTCACCACAGAAGCCTGTAGGTCTTTCGAAATGCCATACTAATGCTGACCAATACCCATGGAAGAGCTACAGTCTGTTGTGGTGCACAAGTGCAGTGCCATTGCTCCACGAGGGCATTACTCTGCAAGTGGTACACTGTTGTACAGTTTTGAGTAATGCTGCAGAGGTAGCAGGAGTTCATCAGACAGAAAGGATTCGAATAGTTCCCTCAGTCTGTAGTAATAATTTCAGGACAGCCAGAGCATCCTATCTGTGTGTCAGTGAAAGCTCAAACTGTACATTCCACTGTGACATCTTTGACTGGCAATGCTTCAACTCAGAGTGAAACCTGATCAGTTACAGAATACAGATTTTTTTATCCTTCCAATTCTGGGTGGGGGTTGACAAGGTCCATGTGCATGTACTGAAATTGAGCACACAGTATACTGTAGCGGCGCCACCATTTATGATAGGGAAAGTTAGATTTGTGCAATATTCTGAGCACAAGTTACAGCCAGGTGTGGGCCAGATTGCAGTGAGTTATGCATACCAACAGCTGCAAAGTAGAAGAGAGGCCACAGGGTTGTCAAATTTCTGAAAGAGTATATGTAGCGGTTTTGCATGACGCGAATCACAGGCAGAAGGGGCCCACTGGCCAACCTAGTGTGTTATGACTGCGTGACGCGAAGTGGCATGTATGGCAAAACAGAGGTGCACAGCCACGTATAAATAGGTGCGGGTTTCTAACGAGATTCATTCAAGTGTGGCAGCTGTCCTGGATGGCGGGGCGTGTCACACCACCGGCTACACACAGCAGCAGATGGGGCACAAGTGTTCCAGTCCACAGCGGGTCACTGGTTTGACCCTCTGAGGCCAACGCCAGGTCTGTAGTGAGCCATGTGGCGGGCCCCTCCGTGGCTCGCTACTGCGGGCAGTTGTCCTGGCTTCCGACAGACACCGGAGGCATCCGGAGGCGAGGGCCACAGATTCAGATTCCAGATTGCAGGCACTTGTTATCACCGTGAACTTAGCCATGCCAACGAGAAACTCGCACCTAGCCGCCTGCGGCTCACAGTGAGTGGCGCTGAGTCGGTAGGGTCACAGACCGCTGAGTCAACTGCTGGCATCCTGACGAAGCCGCAACTCTGCTGCCGTCCAAGACCGACTCACAGCAGTGCGTGCTTGGGTCACTGAGGCAACCATTCCGCTCCAAGACATTTCGCATACGGCAAAGTGGTGTCCTCAGCATTGTGGGTCCCAGTGACACAGATCGAGAGGAATGGGGGCACTGTAGTTGGAAACACTAAATCACGTGGAAAGCTCAGACGAGTCTTAATATGGTGCCTTCTACCTCTTCCCACTACATCTGGTGTTGCTGTTACATTTGGTGGCAGAAGTTGTCTCTACATTTGGTGTCAGAATAGCGGACGTCGGCTGTCTAGTACGATGTTACGACGTTCGAGCCCACTGCCCACATTACATTCACAAGATGTGGTGAGTTTTGACCAGTCTTAATATGGTGCCTTCTACCTCTTCCCACTACATTTGGTGTCGCTGTTACATTTGGTGGCAGAAGTTGTCACTACATTTGGTGTCAGAATAGGGGACGTCGGCTGTCTAGTACGACGTTACGATGTTCGAGCCCACTGCCCGCATTACATTCACAAGATGTGGTGAGTTTTGACCAGTTTTCTTTTGAGTATTGAATGTTTTCTTGCCGTTGTGTGTTTTTGGCTTATGGCAGGCCATTTTAGATGTTTTGCATAGGCCTTTTTTATTTTTTATTTATTTTATTTTTTTTTTTGTCAGAATAAGTTTTAGTGTATTTGGGATAGTAAGATTTATTATTTTCTTTTTTTCATGGCATTTAATTAATTTTGTATTGGTTTGACTATGATGTTACTGAGTATGATGATACTGAGGTGTAGAGAGTCAGGTTATTCTTATAATTAAATGTTTTGATTTGGGACTAACTGTGAACAAAAGCAACACAATGGCAGAGTCAGTTATTTTTAGCCAGGGGAAAAGGAATAGACTGTCCATGGGACATTGTGGAGCCAAAATTGACCTTGGACAATGAACTGTGGAACTAGGTGGAATGTTTTTTCATCTAGGGGAAACTGTTGTCAGTGCAGAGCTGTCGCGAGGGGCGTTCAACATAATGAACAAACCAATTGAACCACGTACATTTGCATTAAGGCTTAATTTGTATGAGTGTGTGTCTGGTGGCACCAGGAAGTCGCTTTGGGTAAGTGTGGAGTCAAATCTACTTGTGGGTACAGTATGTGTTATTGAACCATTGGAGGATAATGAAGTTTTGGGTACATTGGATTTCTTTGTGAAAGGTAAGGTTGTACGCGTACAGGAGGGGAATGACGGGATAATTTTAGTGCTGTCGACGCAAATTTGAGGAAAAGAGTTTTAGTAGCAAATTTGGATGTGCCAGATGATGAAGACTGGTGTCTGAGAGGTAAGGGAAGCGATCAACCACTATCTACTGATAGAACTGCATTGCGTGGCAAAATTAAGCATTTGAAAGGAGGAGAAAGAGAGCATATGGAAGAATTATTGTAGGAATTTAAGGATTTGTTTTTTTCCACAAGTGCCTTTATCAGCAACTCCATTAGTTCAACATAGGATACCAACAGGCAATGAAGCACTTGTTTACCATAAACCATACAGAATACTGAGGTATTTGCAGCCAATTGTAGAGGATTTCATTGATCAGCAGCTTTTGGAAGGTATTATAGAGCATAGTAATAGTTGCTGGGGAGCAGGCATTGTCGTTGTGCCTAAAAAATCTATGGAGGGAACTAAGAAATACAGGTTCTGTTGTGACTACCAATATCTCAATAATAAGACAGTAATGGACGCATACCCCATTCCAAACATATCGGAGACTGAAACTCTCGGCAACTTCTGGTTCTTTCAATTTATCCAGCTTCTGTTTCCTTAATTTTGTACCTTTTTGCAATTTTAATTGATAGTTCATAATGGTTAAACTATGGCTGCAGTCCACGTCTGCTCCTGGAAATGTATTATACTTTAAAATCCAGCTTGTAGATCTACTGCAGCAAATAATGTTACAATTAGAGGACTTATACTTAATCATTCACCTTATATCTGAACTCGTTCATTCTACTCAGCTGAAACTTAAAAGTGCTGAGATAAAAAAATGAAAAAGTGAAAGGGAAATAAATATAATCTTCCATGGTTTTGGCATAACTAAGTTATGATACAGGCTTTATAATTCTTCATAGATATTATATTTTCTGAAAAGATGTTCATACTTATGGCACTTGTATATTTCTACAGGAAGCTATTCTCACTGTTTCACAAAGTCTTTAATTTTCGTTTCAGTGTTATGGTAATGAGATAATTGAAGATGAATGTGAATGTCTATTTCAGTTTTCATGGGTACTGGAGATATTTTTGACCACTATCTTGTCAGCGGGAAAATCGAAGTGTTTTCTGCTGTTTGAGCATGTTTCTCAATAATGTGGATCTGGTATTCTACTATTTGGCGAAAAATTTGGTCCTCTCTTACAAATGAACATCAGTAACCCAAAATTATAATCTTTTCCAATCAGAACTGCCTAAAATGTATTCACCTTTTCTTTTTTATTTTGTCCAGATAAGACATCAATTCTGACACAGAAAATGTCAGTGTTACTGAGTCAGATATTTTGTGGGACTTGACAACTTGGGATAGGTGACCCACCAGACAAACCAACTGCTCCCACCATCTAAAAGCCAGAATGCATTTTTATGGAATGGCCAGGAGCTCCACAAATAAATCATCAAGGAGTGAAGAAGTGAATACTATTGATGTTCCCCAGGTGAAGCGCTACTGGCTGCTCTGTACTACAACCGGATGGCAAATTGCTGTGGCGATGGTGACTTTTCAAGGACTCACACACATCCTCGTAATATTCTTGTGCTGGCGAGATTGCTCTCTTGTGCTGACCCGGGGCACTCAGTTTTTTTTTTAACTTTAGCTTTGTTCTGTGATTCGGGAGGATGACGGTTCAATGCCGCGTCCAGCCATCCTGATTTAGGTTTTCCGTGATTTCCCTAAATCGCTCCAGGCAAATGCCGGGATGGTTCCTTTCAAAGGGCACAGCCGACTTCCTTCCCCGTCCTTCCCTAATCCGATGAGACCGATGACCTCGCTGTCTGGTCTCCTTCCCCAACCAACCAACCAACCTTTGTTCTGTGATTTTTAACAGTGAATTAATAAAAGCTGTCCATTTGGGTGCAATGGAACCAAACAAATATGTACAAAACATTCTTCCATCTGACTTGTTGTTAACATATTTAAATAAGCTGTGCATTTGTGTTTGCAGAGAAATTTTGATGTGTTTTTCACACAGGGCTTCTGTTGCAGGGTCCCCGTGCAGCAGCTATGATTATTAAAGCTATTAAATCAGGAAACTGGGTTGTACTGCAAAACTGTCACTTGGCTGTTAGCTGGATGCCAGAACTAGACAGAATTTGTGATGAAGTCATTGTGCCTGACAATACAGACAGTGACTTTCGTTTGTGGCTGACGAGCTACCCGTCACCTGACTTCCCTGTTTCTATCCTGCAGAATGGTGAGAATATCTGACTTCTTTTCCTGAAATGAAACAAAACTTTCAAAGGGAAATCATAAAATTGAAATGAACAGTAAGATCAGAATTTCATCGTGACAGTCAAGTAAAATCTAATACTTTTTCGTAAAATATAAAAAGGAAAATCTGACAGAACTAAAAGTGTATGTAAATTATTTAGTATCCATTTAAAAGGACTGTGTGAATTCATGCCAGAGTAAAGAAATGGAAACCACTTGAGGTCTAATTGTGCATAAAGCTAATAAATCTAATTACTTCAGAATGATTGATTGTGCACAAAAGCAGTTTCAGATTTTTTTTAAACAGTGGAAGGTAGTAACTAAAACGAGTTATGCAATGAAATTTTCATGTTTCTAATGTAAACCTATTTCCTTTCTGATTCATTCTTGCAAATATTTTTACAATTGTCTTTCTTCATCAAGTTACTGAAGAGTTTGTATTCGCTAATATTTCCTATATAGTTGAGGAGAAAACAAATGAGAGACATAAGTCTACATCATGCAACTTTCTCAGAATGTTGATTTATAAGGGAAAAGGGAACCAACTTAAAAGCAAAAATGAGACAACAATGCAGGCACCTGATTAGAAGTACTATGAAGCATAGATAACTAAAAAGTGATGTACTGTGGACAGAAATAAGTGAATGTATAAATGAAAACCAGAAGAAAAATATAAATGATTTTAAACATTAAAATGCACACAGGGCATTGAACTGAAAACCAGAAATGAAAGCAAATGGCAAACATTCAAATACCCTTTGTATTGAGGAGTGTTAGGATGGCATCGCCACGTACAAGCTCACATTATCTTGTTGCATGATAACTTTGTAGGGCACTGGGAGATGGTATGCAATGACAGACCTGCACATGGGAGAGATGGAACAGCTGCTGTTCAGATTACCAGATATGTGAACCAGATGCACATCTGCAAGACTTCAATTTCCATCTGGTGCTGCTCCATCTTTGCTTGCAATTCTGGACCCATCTTCAGCTCTCCCGGTGAATTGGTCATGTACTTTCCTTTTAACTATAGACATCAAACCTAAAAATCATATCTTTGACTGCACTCTCAGTGACCTCATCTCCCCAGATCCACAATCGGTACAGCAGAGAGAGGGCATCGGTCAATCTGGTGATGTCACGACCGGGGCCCACTGTGGGGACAGTGCTGGGGCATTGCACCCACACCATTTGCCTTGTGCAGCTGCTGCAGCAGGCAGAGTGTGGCAGAAAGCCAGATTAACAATGGTAGGAAGGGCTCATTTGCTGCACCACCACCTGGAGCTGCATAGTCCCATATGGCAGTTTACTGCATCTACTTGTGGCTTAGTAAATTATATTTGGCACCTCAAAGCCAAGAACAGATGGAACCTGGAATCCCACTTCTGACACGAGATTCTACATCCTCTCAGTGAGTAGGTATGTTGGCAGGGTTTAAGAATGGTGTGGTCTTGTAAATAAAATATCCATGGTTAGGCAAAACAAATTGTATAAGTTTATTTTCTGTTAGAGATAACATCCTATAAGTTTATTTTCTGATAGAGATAATATAATGAAGATAAGCAAGAGAAGATAACTCCAGTAGCCTCTAGTTCCCACTCAGAAGAGAAAGGAACTCAAATGGAAATCCCTTGAGGGAAGTAAACATTATTTTCAAGGAATACTATTGAGAACTGAGAACTGGCATTTGAGCTGACTGCGTATCAGTTTCACTGCTGCCAGTGTACATTTTACATAAGAATCACGAAGATAAGATAAGAGAAATTAGGACTCATACACAGTTATATAGATAGTAATTTTTTCCTCCCTCTCTTTACGAGTGGAACAGGAAAGGAACTACGTAAAAGTGGTATGAGGTACCTTCGACCACTCGCTTTACAATGCTTGGGAGTGTGTATGTAGATCTAGGAAAGGAAGAGTTCAAGGTTTAAGTCATTGAGCATCTACTGCTGTCAGTGACTCAGAGAAGAACAGAGCTCCGTTCAGCAGGCTCTGCCCAAAGGCCTTCTGTTTCACAGGTCTGGTGACTGTGAGGCATGTTCTGATTGGCAGGGTGACTTTGCTGATGACAGTTCAGGCTATTTCAGAGTCAAATGGGTGATTGTTATTGCATCAATAGGAAGGCAATGGATGAATAATATGGTTTGTATGTAAAGCTGAAATAATAAAATATATATGCATTTGGGCCTGGGGGAACCCTGTACAATAAATTTGTGTGGGTAGTAGTAATGTATTGTACAGAGTATTCTTCATTTAGAGATGTAGATAAATATTTTCATTTAATTATATCAGTATCATCAAATAAATGTTAAGCTGCCAAAAGGAGATGAACATCACCTGTTTAATATAACTGGGGGATCAGCTGTCTATTTGAAAGAAACAACTTCCTTTGTAATTTACTGGCTTAAATTTCACTGGAGCCAACGCAACAGAATCACTGTTGCAGTTGCTTATAGTACTCTTAACAGGGTAGAGATAGAGGACACCCTTACGAAAAAAGTTCTAATGGATTGTCTAGGATGGCCTGGTGAGGCTAGGGTCCTCCGCTGAAGAAGGATTTGTTGAGCAGCCAACGGACTGATGATGCTTACAATAACTTGTTCACAGTCATTGATTGGGAGCAGCAAGTCACAATGGTGGCATCAAGAATATTACATGTTTCCCATAGCAACAGTCTCCAGCAGCTGACTGTGCTTTCTGCCTCTGCTACATTGCCAGATACCCATAGTTCCCAGCGGAAATAAGTGAGGCCAGTGGTTACAGCTATGAGGACATTGGGCCGCATCGTGCCCCAGTGCTCAGGGCGTAGGGGTCTCCTGTCAATGCCCCAGCAAGGACAGAAATTACCAGAGCTTCGAGTCATACTCTCCAGGTGGTGGAAAAATACAGGGTTGTGCTGCGGTCCAGATACTTAGGTGGCATGTGGCAATTCATGTCCTGGCAGAGGCGGATTCAGCTGTATCACTGACATGTGGCTGGGCAGCACGGGCTCAATGTCACACGACTGCCCAGCTGTTTGATGGTGACGAGCTGGTTAGCCCGTGTCTAAATACTGCTGCTCTGCATTCATTTCGAGGTAAAGTCAGTGTTCGTGAGTCGCATCGAATGTTCCAGCCCAAAGCGACGACACAATTGCCATTATGGGGCTGTAAACCTCCTGAAGGCTGTCACAGTGTCAACACATAAGGTCTGTCGACAAAGTGTCAATTGTGAAGCTGCTCCCCTGAAGTCTGCTTGTGAGCACTGACCGAGTCAGCTCATTTCATTCTGGTGCTCCACTGCTGGCTGAAAGTCCTGTTATAACTTTACCATTTACTATACAATTTTTGGATTAAGCTTCTGTGATTTGTTTATCTTTTTTAACTATATACATTGACTCTTCCCACATCACTAAAAGGTTTACTCGTTGATGGTATCTAAGGAACTAGATGAATAAATGAATGAATGTAGTTTGCTGATAGTCAAACAGTGGTCAACATCAAAAGAGATTGTATGTCATTACGACGATAACTATGTAGCATTTGTCACCTAGATATTCAAGGATATTCAGCATTTTCTTTTCACCATTGTACCATTTGAAAATATTGTCATTGTGTCAAACTCTTGCTAGTGGTTGTAGATCAGTGGGTTTCAGGGAGGTTTCACTCCAAGCATCATTATCATTGTAATCATCATCATCATCTTCATCATTCTCCTCCTTTACAAGTATTATGTGATTACACAAAATGTTCAAGCTATCAACGGCATTGTCTTCTTACATCTCTTCTTTCTTGGAACCGATATTTATTTCTTTATTTAACCTGATTGATTTAGGATCTTCAGACCCCCTCTCACCCTGGATGAGGGTTTTATACATACAATACTTTAATTAATAGTAATATTTGTATTGGGACAAAACTAATAGTACCTCGTTGGTATACAGTGAGAAGAGCATCACACATAACTGCTGAACCCCATACATTTCAGTCCATTTGGATTTCATGGTTCCAGATGTGACATACAGTTGTGTAGTTGTTCATTATATGAGATATCATTGCACTGCACTTGAAGAGAAATTTATCCCCTGAAATTTGACAAAGTGTCAAGGACTATGCTAAAATCTAAAAAAGCACATATTGCCTGCCTACGGATATTTTCAGGCAAATGGTTAACTTCTGTCAGGCACATATTGTGTTGTTATATTTACAGAAAAAAGTTGTATATTGTGGCCCTAAACAGGCCAGTCAGATGAGACTGACAACCTTGTCATCCTCTGCCAATGGCTTAATTGGAAGTGGTGTGGTGGAGCTTGTGGTCTGCACACTTCTCTCCCAGTCATTGTCACGTTTCTTGGCCTCAGAAACACTACTGATCACTCAAGTAGCTCCTCAGTTCCCAGAATGAGATTTTCACTCTGCAGCAGAGTGTGCCCTGATATGAAACTTCCTGGCGGATTAAAACTGTGTGCCAGACCGAGGCTCGAACTCGGGACCTGTCCCTTTTGCAGGCAAGTCCTCTACCAACTGAGCTACCTAAGTAAGACTCACTATCTGTCCTCACAGTCTTAATTCCACCAGGTCCCGAGATCAAGTCTCAGTCTTTCACACACTTTTAATCTGCCAGGAAGTTTCAGCTCCTCAGTTGTTGAGTACTCACCATAGCAGTCATCCCATCAAGAAAAAATGCCTAGGAGTACTGGAAACTCAACCCAGGCCCCCCCCCCATATGGCAGTCGGCCCTACTGACCTCTCAGCTGTGGAGGCAGATGTGTTTAGAGAAGCGTGATTGTTATGTGCGCGTTTGGTTATCCATAGTAAAGTAGTCAGTAAGCTGGTTGACCCCCACCCCCATGAACCATGGACCTTTCTGTCGGTGGGGAGGCTTGCGTGCCTCAGCGATACAGATGGCCATACCGTAGGTGCAACCCAAACGGAGGGGTATCTGTTGGGAGGCCAGACAAACGTGTGGTTCCTGAAGAGGGGCAGCAGCCTTTTCAGTAGTTGCAGGGGCCACTGTCTGGATGATTGACTGATCTGGCCTTGTAACACTAACCAAAACAGCCTTGCTGTGCTAGTACTGCAAATGGCCGAAAGCATGGGGAAACTACAGCCGTAATTTTTCCCGAGGGCATGCAGCTATACCGTATGGTTAAATGATGATGGCGTCCTCTTGGGTAAAATATTCCGGAGGTAAAATAGTCCCCCATTCAGATCTCCGGGCGGGGACTACTGAAGAGGATGTCGTCATCAGGAGAAAGAAAACTGGTGTTCTATGGATCGGAGTATGGAATGTGAGATCCCTTAATCGGGCAGGTAGGTTAGAAAATTTTAAAATGGAAGTGGATAGGTTAAAGTTAGATATAGTGGGAATTAGTGACGTTTGGTGGCAGGAAGAACAAGACTTTTGGTCAGCTGAGTACAGGGTTATAAATAGAAATTCAAATAGGGGTAATGCAGGAGTAGGTTTAATAATGAATAAAAAAAAAAAAATAGAAGTGCGGGTAAGCTACTACAAACAGCATAGTGAATGCATTATTGTGGCCAAGATAGACACAAATCCGAAACCTACTACAGTAGTACAAGTTTATATGCCAACTACCTCTGCAAATGATGATGAAATTGATGAAATGTATGATGAGATAAAAGAATTTATTTAGGTAGTGAAGGGAGACGAAAATTTAATAGTCATGGGTGACTGTAATTCGAGAGTAGAAAAAGGGAGAGAAGGAAACATAGTAGGTGAATATGGATTGGGGATAAGAAATGAAAGAGGAATCCGTCTGGCAGAATTTTGCACAGAGCATAACTTAATGATAGCTAACACTTGGTTCAAGAATCATAAAAGAAGGTTGTATAAATGGAAGAATCCTGGTGATACTAGAAGGTATCAGATAAATGGTAAGATCAGATAGATTATATAATGGTAAGACAGAGATTTAGGAACCAGGTTTTAAATTGTAAGATATTTCCAGGGGCAGATGTGGACTCTGACCAAATCTATTGGTTATGAACTGTAGATTAAAACTGAAGAAACTGCAAAAAGGTGGGAATTTAAGGAGATGGGACATGGATAATCTGACTAAACCAGAGGTTGTACAGAGTGTCAGGGAGAGCATAAGGGAACAATTGACAGGAATGGGGGAAAGAAATACAGTAGAAGAAGAATGGGTAGCTCTGAGGGATGAAGTAGTGAAGGCAGCAGGGGATCAAGTAGGTAAAACGATGAGGGCTTGTAGAAATCTAAGCAAAGAAGGGAAAGAAGAAAGGTGGAAGGAGTATATAGAGGGTCTATACAAGGGCGATGTACCTGAGGACAGTATTATGGAAATGGAACGGGATGTAGATGAGGATGAAATGGGAGATAGGATACTACATGAAGAGTTTGACAGAGCACTGAAAGACCTGGGTCGAAACAAGGCCCCGGGAGTAGACAACATTCCATTAGAACTACTGATTGCCTTGGGAGAGCCAGTCCTGACAAAACTCTACAATCTGGTGAGCAAGATATATGAGGCAGACAAAATACCCTCAGACTTCAAGAAGAATATAATGATTCCAATCCCAAAGAAAGCAGGTGTTGACAGATGTGAAAATTACCGAACTGTCAGTTTAATAAGTCACAGCTGCAAAATACTAACTCGAATTCTTTACAGACAAATGGAAAATCTGGTAGAAGCCAACCTCAGGGAAGATCACTTTGGATTCTGCAGAAATATTGGAACACGTGAGGTAATACTGATCTTACGACTTATCTTAGAAGAAAGATTAAGGAAAGGCAAACCTACGTTTCTAGCTTTTGTAGACTTAGAGAAAGCTTTTGACAAGCTTTCAAATTCTAAAGGTGGCAGGGGTAAAATACAGGAGCGAAAGTCTATTTCCAATTTGTACAGAAACCAGATGACATTTATAAGATTTGAGGGGCATGAAAGGGAAGCGGTGGTTGGGAAGGGAGGGAGACAGGGTTGTAGCCTCTCCCTGATGTTATTCAATCTGTGTATTGAGCAAGCAGTAAAGGAAACGAAAGTAAAATTCGGTGAATCCATGTAGAAGAAATAAAAACTTTGTGGTTCGCCAATGACATTGTAATTCTGTCAGAGACAGCAAAGGACTTGGAAGAACAGTTGAACGGAATGGGCAGTGTCTTGAAACGAGGATATAAGATGAACATCAACAAAAGCAAAACGAGGATAATGGAATGTAGTCGAGTTAACTTGGGAGGGAATTAGATTAGGAAATGAAACACTTAAAGTTTTGCTATTTGGGGAGCAAAATAACTGATGATGGTAGAGGATATAAAATATAGACTGGCAATGGCAAGGAAAGCGTTTCTGAAGAAGAGAAATTTGTTTACATCGAGTATAGATTTAAGTGTCACGAAGTCATTTCTGAAAGTATTTGTATGGACTGTAGCTATGTATGATAGTGAAACATGGACGATAAATTGTTTGGACAAGAAGAGAATAGAAGCTTTTGAAATGTGGTGCTACAGAATAATGCTGAACATTAGATGGGTAGTTCACATAACTAATGAGGAGGTATTGAATAGAACTTGGGAGAAGAGGAGTTTGTGGCACAACTTGACAAGCAGAAGGGACCGGTTGGTAGAACATGTTCTGAGGCATCAAGGGATAACAAATGTAGCATTGGAGGGCTGCGTGGAGGGTAAAAATCTAACAGGGAGACCAAGAGATGAATACACTAAGCAGATTCAGAAGGATGTAGGTTGCAGTAAGTACTGGGAGATGAAGAAGCTTGCACAGGATAGAGTAGCATGGAGAGCTACATCAAACCAGTCTCAGGACTGAAGACCACAACAACAACAACAAGCTGGTTGTGAACCACATAACCTAAACCCTTGGACTGAGGAGGAAGAATATTAATTAGGTGGTAATCAGATGGTGCCATGGCAGCATATGTCTTGGGTTGTAGTTTGACACGTGCCTGTTTCCAGGCAACCAGGAAGGCATCTGTGGTCAAGGAGTGGTACGAGAGATCTTTTATTGTGGGCAGTAGTGGATCTATAGCAGAACAATCATTTCACTGTAATGATCTTGTGTACAGTAGAAGCTAATCCATTACAAGTGATTTATTTCTGAGTTATGTTTTCAGTAAAATGTTAATGAAGAAACTATCATTTGAGCCGATGAAATAATCAATAAGTCTTAGATTTTTTGTGGTTTAGTGATGAGTGTGCATAATGTGAAGCACTGGTTTAGTTCCTAGAACAGGACAATACTGTCAGCTTAAACTTTTATTTTGCCTATACCTATGTTGTGCAGACTTTTTCATGACACTTTGAGTCATCTTTCCTTGTATTGTTGCATTTTGGGATCCACCTTGCACTTGTTTTATGAATTGAACTTATTACTTATAACATTATGAAATCTGCAGCAACAGTTTGTGCTATATCTTCATCTGCAACACATTAGTCTTCATGAACGGTGTCAGTACAAGTTTCCAGCAAGGAAGCTGACATTTTGACTGTCCAGGCAGGACATTGCTTGTCAGTCACGGAGATTCGATGATTTCTGAATTATTCTACCCACTTGTAAAAAATTTCTGTGGTTCATACAACTTTCAGCTTACTGTAAAACCATTCAAGAAAAGACATTATGTAAACTTCAAGAGGGTACACCAAGCTCAAATGCAATATTGAAATTGTAAACAAAACATTTACAATATAGAGAAAAGATAGATTGCTGCTCACTGTAAAGATGACAAATTGAGTTGCAGACAGGCACAATGAAAAGACATTTACACATTAGCTTTCAGCCAAAGCCTTCATCAAGAAAGAAAGCACACACACATTCATTCACACAAACAAGCATATCTCTCACACTCATGACTGCCATCTCCAGCAGCTCAGACTGTAATGCAGCTGTCACATAGAACAGAAGCAGCAGTCTGGAGGGAACAAGGAAAGTGAAGGGATAGGTGTATGGGTGAGTGGAGAGAAGAATGCTGCCTGGCGGAGTGTGCAGGGACTAGACTGCCAACAGGCACAGTGTTGGGCAGATGGGGGGGGGGGGGGGTGACAGGAAGCAGAATAAGAGTGGAGTGAGGAAGGGGAAAGACAGGTGGGTACATTGATATAGAGCAGCACACACAGGGGGTGGGAGATGGGAATACTGAGGGGGTGGAAACTGTTGAGTGGAGGGTGTGGGGAGAGTATGTTTCTGTACGTTGAGGCTAGGATAAGTTTGGTAGTAGGGAATGTGCAGTAAGGATAACTCTTTATCGGTATAGTTCAGAAAAACTGATAGTGGAGGGGAGGATACAGGTGGCCCAGGTAGTAAAGTAGCCATTGAAATCGAGCATATTATGTTCAGCTGCATGTTGGCCACCCGGTGGTCTACTTTTCTCATGGGCACTGTTTGGTGGTAACCATTCATCCTGGTGGATAGCTGGTTGATAGTCATACCAATAAAAAAAAACGGTCAGTGTTTTCACTGGACCAGAGGTGGGAATGTTCCTACACATCAGTCAAGGGGCCTGAAAATGAGTAATTTTGCGCCAAAACTGGTTGCTCAAATAAAATAACAACTGGAAATTTAGACCCCTGAAAGGCGTTCTGATTCAACATTCTACACATCCTGACCAGCCAAGGTCATACAAAGATCTTTGTAATGGTGGACAAACAAAGAATACAGAAAGCTATGCAGTGTTTGGAGCAGAGCAGAGGTATGACATGGCTGCTCCCACAGGTTGCCCAGCCTCTGATGAGGTGGGATGAGCCTGTGAAAGGACCAGAATAGAAAGTGCTGGGTGGGTGGATTTGGCAGGTGTTGTACTTGGGTTTTCCACAAGAATATCATCCCTGTGGCAAGGGGTTGGGATTGGGTGTGTAAAAGGGATGGACTAGTATGTTGTGGTGGTCGGGAGGGCAATGGAACACTGCTTTAGGAGAGTTGGGTAGGATGTCACTCATCTCTACCTATGTCGCTCGTTTCTAACCGTGATGATAGGTAATCAAAGCCTTGCTGAAGGATGTGGTTCTGTTATTCCAATCCGGAGTGGTACCGGGTGACAAACGGCACACAGTCTCTTACCTCCTCTGACTTTCCACCAGAGGTCATTTTTGTGCAGACCGTGCCTGGACTTCTGTCACAATTTTAGTCTTGATTTCCATCTTCACTCCCAGTGCTATCTTTACCTTCCAGTAACGATTATATGGCCCCCAGTATTGGGTTTGACCTGCTGTCTTTTCCAAATTTTACAAAAATGCATATCATGCAGGGAAGGTCACCCACTGTGGTGTATGCTCAGCCTCTGTGCCCTTCCACAGTGGCACCCTCTCTTTCTTTTGTCATCCTACACTCAATACTCAGCAAAGCAGCTGTCTCGTTGTCGGGTGGTCATCAAGTACCTGCACAATGGTAGCCACCTGACCGTGTAGGGCACTGTTGGTACCTGCATTGCACACTCCCCACATACGCTGTGCAGTGTGTGCCCATCGTGACTGGGCACAGGCACTCCTGGCAATGGATTACTGGCCAGGCAGCCATTGCTGTGGCTGGGTGGTGCCCATGGGGAGATTCCCATTTGGAACGTGTGGCACCATGGTGGATAGTTCCCACCTGAAGCGACTTAAACTTTTCCCGCTTGTGGTCACACGACCCCAGCAGTCTCTTCACATGTAAAGGCCTCGTATAATGTAATGAAGTACAATCCTAACGCATTCCCTTCCGTAGGTACACTGTGGGAGGAACACGAGACTAGACAATGAGGAGCAAAATCCTCCCCCAAATACCTGGTCTTTACCAGGCTGATAGGTACACCTTTTTGGCCACAAAGTTTGGTTGAACTTATTGAAGACAAATATGAGGAAGTTGCAGAGCCATCTTTGGGATGAAGAGTGATCCTCTCCTGATTAAAATGTCATCTCCTGCCCTGTCACAGGCACTGCTCTCTTTTGAAAAGTTTGGTGACTCCCAAAAAGAGTCTCCATGTGGTCCAGGACATCATCTATCACCGTTATCCTCTTTAGGAATCTGATAATGAGCTGGAGGCCAAGTTAGAGTGATGTGGTGTGCACTTCATCCGTCATGCCTGTAGGGGACCGAGGGAAAACAGAGTTGCTTCCCGGGCCTTCATCTTGGCTTTTGAGGGTGATATGTTGCCTGAGATGGTCGAGGTGATGGTCTACTGATGTGGCATGAAACCCTGTGTTCCTTCTCCTAGGGGATGCTTCAGATGTATGAAGTTCAGACATATGTCTTCCCATTGCACTGCTACCCCTCTCTGCAGGGATAGTGGACATCCTCTGCACCCAAATGTTCCTTGTGCCCCCCACCCCCCACCCCATCTGTGTAAACTGTGGTGATCTCCAAATTCCTTGCTCACCAGATTGCTCAATTTTTAAGCGTTAGAAGAAAGCCCAGGAGTATAAGACCCTGGACAAGGTAACATATCAAGAGGCCAGAAAAATGTATGAGTGTCTTAATCCCATACAAATGATGTAATCTTACACTACAGCCACAACATCACCACCTTCTCTGTTGATGGTGATTTCCTCTTGAGGTGTAGCGCATTATATCACTCCTGTCTAGAGCCTGTGTATTGGGAGAATGACTCACGCGTGCACAGTGACAGATTGTCTGAAGCGGGTTCAGTGGAGTACGTAGTTCTAATTTTCATCTGCTTGAGGACAATAATGAACAGGGACATTCAGGAAACAGGTCAAGTGAATTTTTTTAATTGCTTTGTTTATTTCTTGAAGGCTTTTTTGTTTATTTAGTTCGTACAGTTTTTTATACGCTTCTAGTAGTGTGAATGTCCACCCTCGTGGTCTCACGGTAGTGTTCTCGCTTCCCGAGCATAGGGTCCCGGGTTCGATTCCCGGCTGGATCAGGGATTTTTCCTGCCTCGAGATGACTGGGTGTTGTTGTGTCGTCATTCATCCCCATTACGGTCGGAGGAAGGCAACGGCAAACCACCTCCATTAGGACCTTGCCTAGTAAGGCGGTGCGGGTCTCCCGCATCGTTCCCCTACGCTCTGTAAAGAAGCATGGGACTTCATTTCCATTTCAGTAGTGTGAATAATGTGTGAATGTGGTCTAAAGTAAATTGTAGGTCATTGTTCTACTGATGGACATTGTACAACAGGGAATTTTGTATCATATGTTAAGTATGTTTATGGTAAAATGAGAGTTAATTTGAGTGCAAATGAAAATATTTAATACTGCAAAGTATAAACAAAATATCAGAATGTTAAATATTTATTTCAGGAAAAAAGTACAGTTCGAAAGTGTGTTATTTGTTGATTGGTTAGTCGTAAAAAGTGCAGACTAACATGAGAGAATAATGTTTTTTCATTGGCCTTAAAGGACACTGACGAATCAGAACAGAGTATTCTCCACATGTCTTTTCTCTTTGAGATATAGAATGCTTACAGCAGTATAAGCATTCAGAGTCCAGACTTTCAATGGTACGGTCGAGTGTAGTATGAGCTCCGAAGGAGGTTATAATTTGCCGGTTTTAGTTGTGCTACATGATTCAAAAGTGTTTTAAAGTGGAGGAATATTTATTTTGGTGTGTTTTTTATAAAGTACAGATTTTTAAGTAATTTAGTGTACAAGAAAAGACAGTAACCCTGTGTGGGATATTGAGCAGATTGGTGACTAAAAACTTGAGTGCATTAGACACCAATAAATTTAATAGTATGGCAAGCATTTTCATTTAAGAACAGTACATGCTTAGTAGCTGTTCGGATTTTGGGAAATACATTACCATAAATTTTCTAATGTGAATGAAAGGGTTTTCGCATAACTGTGTTAAGATTAGCACAAACTTGGCAGTGAACATGTACATTATCAAGCTTCAGAATATACCAAAGTTTTGCTACTATTTCCACCTTTCCTTCAAAATGAAGACCTTTTCCGCATCCTCAGAACAGTTACATTGTATTCAGCCTGGTGGAGTTGCAGTACGGTAGGTTTCTGCTCGGCATTCCTACCAGCAATCTGCTGCTACGAGTTCACAGGTATGTGCAGGTAATGGACGAAAGAAGGCATGCTGCCACACTCTGTTACACCTTGTACAGTGGGCCCTCAGAACTGCACATTAATACCTACCCCCCAGGTGATTTGGGGCCCTTCTGGTGCTCCAATTGCACACCTTCTGGGAACATTGGCTCACCACCTACTGGGGACAACAGTCGCCATCCCCAAGCTGGAGGCACCTCATCCTCCTCTGGCTTCTCTAGCTAGGAACAGGTCCTTGGGACTCTACCCTATATGATTCCTGCTGGTCCACAGCCAGACGCCACCTGGTGGCTGAAGGACCCACAGGCTGCTGGCCGTCAGACTTCCTCTGTCACTGAAACCAATTCAGGGAAACTTTCCCAGTCCTCGTCTTCTAAGGAGGAGGAGGACAAGAAAGACAAAAAGTAGTCCTCTAAGATGAAGAAAACTCCAGTGTCCCCCATACCACCAGACTCTGCGTGTACTGCTTCTGTGTTCAAGGTAACAATCCTGGTGGTAGCTCAGGTACCCAACCTCCATAGGCAATGTGCTGCAGAACCTGTGTCACTGGAGCCCCTGACATCTGAACCAGAGGCAGCACATTACCCTGGGTCATAACTTGTCCCTCCCCCTCCCCTCTCCTGATTTCTTCATGCCCCAGCATTCAAATTCAGGCAGTCTGATCCTCCAATGGAAATTTAACAGATTTTTCCACTTTGCTAGGCTGTGGTAGTTCTTGAGCACTTACTCTACACTGTATATTGCCATCCTGGAAAAGTGGTTTCCAGCAATTTGGACCCCTACCTATCATGGCTACCAAGATTATTGAATCATACTGACTATGAGAGGGTATTCGGTGCAGTCTGTATGTACGTGCTCAACTGTATTTACAGTGCCCTCGTGCCTCTCAATACACCTTTGGAGACGTGGCTGTTCAGGCGAGGGTACCCTGGTGGGCCCCAGAGATTGCTGCAGCCATCAGAGATCTTAAACTCTCCAATGCCATAATCAGCACCTTAACTGGAACACGTCATTACCTTTAAACACCTCTATGCCTGCATCCACTATCTCATATTATGGCAAAAGCAAGAGTCCTGAGAATGGTACATTTCCACCATTGGGTGACATACCTCTCTATCATAGGAATGGGCAGAGAGCAGACACCTCTATGGCTTCCAGTCCCTTGCAGGTGTATGAAGTATTTCCTCAGATGGTGCCATTTATACTGATCCAGACCCTGTTATCAAACATTTTGCTGAGCATTATGCTCGTACATCTGTGTCTGAGATCTACCACCCCATCTTTCGGCTCATAATATAGTGGGTGGAGCAAATGTGATTATCTTTTGCTACTCACCACCTGGACTGATATAATGTGCCATTCAGTGAATGGGAACTCTCCAGTGCCCTAGCCCACTGCCCTGATATGCCCGCAGGGTCGGATTCCATCCATAGCCAAATGCTGAAACATCTCTCAGTGGATTGTCAGTGTCATGTCTATGCCGACTTTAATTGGATCTGGAATGAGGGTGAGTTCCCATCTGAGTGGTGAGAAAGCGCGCTAGTTCCAGTGCTGAAACTGGATAAGAACTCCTGGCGATGGACAGTTATTGCTCAATCAGCCTTACCAATGTTCTCTGTAAGTTGCTCGAATACGGGCCTTTTCCTGCATCTCCGGGCAGTTTTCACAAAGGCCACTCCACTGCTGATAATTTCTTTCACCTGGAGTCCACCATCTGAACGGCGTTGCACAGTATCTGATCACTGTCTTTTTTGATCTAGAGAAGGCTTATGACATGGCATGGGATCATCACATCCTTACTATGTTATATGAGTGGGTTGTCCAGGGTCTTCTCCTGATTTTTGTCAAGAACTTCCTGTCACACCATACATTCTGGGCCCAAGTGAATGCTTCCCTCAGTAACCCTGATATCCAAGAGCATGGGATACCACAGGGCTCAGCACTCAGCAACCCCCACTTTCCGGTGGCTGGCAATGGTCTAGCAGTGGCTGTGGGGCTTTGGTGACGCCCTCCTTATATACCAATGATTTTTGGTTTTATTATTGCTCCTGTAGTATGGGTGTTGCTGACCATCGTGTACAGGGTACCATACAAAAGGCACAGTCATGGGCTTTCACTTGTGGCTTTCAGTTTTCAGCTGCCAAGACTCGTGTCATGTGCTTCTGTCGCCATCACACTGCCCACACACACACACACACACACACACACACACACACACACACACACACACACACACACAAACACACACACAGAGCTTTACCTAGATGATCAACTACTTTTGTAGTTGAGACACACAGCTTTTTGGGACTAGTCTTTGATTCTCAGCTGACATGGCTTCCCCACCTTCGCCAGTTTAAGAAAAAAGTGCCCACAACACCTCATTGCAATTCACTGTCTCAGTAACATTAGCTGGGGTGCAATCACTCTACCCTTTTGTGGCTCTACAAATTCTTGATACTCTCCTGTCCTCATTATGGGAGTCTTGCATACAGTTCAGCATCACCTTCACCATTGTGGATACCAGACCCCATTCATCACAGTGGGGTCTGCCTTGTGAAAGTGCCTTCCGAACTAGCTCTGTGAACAGTCTACTAGTCGAGGCTAGAGTCCCTCCATTACCAATCAGGTGCCAACAACAGCTGCTCAGTTGTATGATACTGTAGATATGTACATAACTAATTATGGTATACATATCCGTAGCTTCCTGAACATCCCAACTACCATGTCCTTTTCCCCGGAAGGGAGCTCCACCTCCCACAACAGCGACTGAGAACTACAATTGCTGCACGCTTCCAGTGTCTCTGTTCAGAACAGCAACTTCCTCCATTGCTGCCTCTGGTCAGGGAGACACTGCATCTGCCCCCATGGCTTGTGACCTGACCTTGGATTTGCCACGATGTCTCCTTTGGTCCTGAATATTCTGTTGACCCCAAGATTTTTCACCACCTGTTCCTGGGTGTCCTTGAGACATATCTGGGTTCGAAAGTGGTATTCACCAATGGCTCAACAGTCGACTTACAAGCAGGCTTTGCATACACTCGTGCATGGTGCAGTGAACTCCACTCTACATCTACATCTACATTTATACTCCGCAAGCCACCCAACGGTGTGTGGCGGAGGGCACTTTACGTGCCACTGTCATTATCTCCCTATCCTGTTCCAGTCGCGTATGATGCGCGGGAAGAACGACTGTCTGAAAGCCTCTGTGCGCGCTCTAATCTCTCTAATTTTACATTCGTGATCTCCTCGGGAGGTATAAGTAGGGGGAAGCAATATATTCGATACCTCATCCAGAAACGCACCCTCTCGAAACCTGGCGAGCAAGCTACACCGCGATGCAGAGCGCCTCTCTTGCAGAGTCTGCCACTTGAGTTTGTTAAACATCTCCGTAACGCTATCACGGTTACCAAATAACCCTGTGACGAAACGCGCCGCTCTTCTTTGGATCTTCTCTATCTCCTCCGTCAACCCGATCTGGTACGGATCCCACACTGATGAGCAATACTCAAGTATAGGTCGAACGAGTGTTTTGTAAGCCACCTCCTTTGTTGATGGACTACATTTTCTAAGGACTCTCCCAATGAATCTCAACCTGGTACCCGCCTTACCAACAATTAATTTTATATGATCATTCCACTTCAAATCGTTCCGCACGCATACTCCCAGATATTTTACAGAAGTAACTGCTACCAGTGTTTGTTCCGCTATCCTATAATCATACAATAAAGGATCCTTCTTTCTATGTATTCGCAATACATTACATTTGTCTATATTAAGGGTCAGTTGCCACTCCCTGCACCAAGTGCCTATCCGCTGCAGATCTTCCTGCATTTCGCTACAATTTTCTAATGCTGCAACTTCTCTGTATACTACAGCATCATCCGCGAAAAGCCGCATGGAACTTCCGACACTATCTACTAGGTCATTTATATATATTGTGAAAAGCAATGGTCCCATAACACTCCCCTGTGGCACGCCAGAGGTTACTTTAACGTCTGTAGACGTCTCTCCGTTGAGAACAACATGCTGTGTTCTGTTTGCTAAAAACTCTTCAATCCAGCCACACAGCTGGTCTGATATTCCGTAGGCTCTTACTTTGTTTATCAGGCGACAGTGCGGAACTGTATCGAACGCCTTCCGGAAGTCAAGAAAAATAGCATCTACCTGGGAGCCTGTATCTAATATTTTCTGGGTCTCATGAACAAATAAAGCGAGTTGGGTTTCACACGATCGCTGTTTCCGGAATCCATGTTGATTCCTACATAGTAGATTCTGAGTTTCCAAAAACAACATGATACTCGAGCAAAAGACATGTTCTAAAATTCTACAACAGATCGACGTCAGAGATATAGGTCTATAGTTTTGCGCATCTGCTCGACGACCCTTCTTGAAGACTGGGACTACCTGTGCTCTTTTCCAATCATTTGGAACCTTCTGTTCCTCTAGAGACTTGCGGTACACGGCTGTTAGAAGGGGGGCAAGTTCTTTCGCGTACTCTGTGTAGAATCGAATTGGTATCCCGTCAGGTCCAGTGGACTTTCCTCTGTTGAGTGATTCCAGTTGCTTTTCTATTCCTTGGACACTTATTTCGATGTCAGCCATTTTATCGTTGGTGTGAGGATTTAGAGAAGGAACTGCAGTGCGGTCTTCCTCTGTGAAACAGCTTTGGAAAAAGGTGTTTAGTATTTCAGCTTTACGCTTGTCATCCTCTGTTTCAATGCCATCATCATATCGGAGTGTCTGGACATGATGTTTCGAGCCACTTACTGATTTAACGTAAGACCAGAACTTCCTAGGATTTTCTGTCAAGTCGGTACCTAGTATTTTACTTTCGAATTCACTGAACGCTTCACGCATAGCCCTCCTTACGCTAACTTTGACATCGTTTAGCTTCTGTTTGTCTGAGAGGTTTTGGCTGCGTTTAAACTTGGAGTGAAGCTCTCTTTGCTTTCGCAGTAGTTTCCTAACTTTCTTGTTGTACCACGGTGGGTTTTTCCCGTCCCTCACAGTTTTACTCGGCACGTACCTGTCTAAAACGCATTTTACGATTGCCTTGAACTTTTTCCATAAACACTCAACATTGTCAGTGTCGGAACAGAAATTTTCGTTTTGATCTGTTAGGTAGTCTGAAATCTGCCTTCTATTACTCTTGCTAAACAGATAAACCTTCCTCCCTTTTTTTATATTCCTATTAACTTCCATATTCAGGGACGCTGCAACGGCCTTATGATCACTGATTCCCTGTTCTGCACTTACAGAGTCGAAAAGTTCGGGTCTGTTTGTTATGAGTAGGTCCAAGATGTTATCTCCACGAGTCGGTTCTCTGTTTAATTGCTCGAGGTAATTTTCGGATAGTGCACTCAGTATAATGTCACTCGATGCTCTGTCCCTACCACCCGTCCTAAACATCTGAGTGTCCCAGTCTATATCTGGTAAATTGAAATCTCCACCTAAGACCATAACATGCTGAGAAAATTTATGTGAAATGTATTCCAAATTTTCTCTCAGATGTTCTGCCACTAATGCTGCTGAGTCGGGGGGTCGGTAAAAGGAGCCAATTATTAACCTAGCTCGGTTGTTGAGTGTAACCTCCACCCATAATAATTCACAGGAACTATCCACTTCTACTTCACTACAGGATAAACTACTACTAACAGCGACGAACACTCCACCACCGGTTGCATGCAATCTATCCTTTCTAAACACCGTCTGTGCCTTTGTAAAAATTTCGGCAGAATTTATCTCTGGCTTCAGCCAGCTTTCTGTACCTATAACGATTTCAGCTTCGGTGCTTTCTATCAGCGCTTGAAGTTCCGGTACTTTACCAACGCAGCTTCGACAGTTTACAATTACAATACCGATTGCTGCTTGGTCCCCGCATGTCCTGACTTTGCCCCGCACCCGTTGAGGCTGTTGCCCTTTCTGCACTTGCCCGAGGCCATCTAACCTAAAAAACCGCCCAGCCCACGCCACACAACCCCTGCTACCCGTGTAGCCGCTTGTTGCGTATAAATGACTGAAGGTCCAGTTCTGGGACCCCTATTTCCAGAATCAGCATCCTAGTGGCCCAGCTTGCTCAACTCATTCATTTCACTCTCTGCTAAATGGCTGCAGTGTATTCAATGCTGAATTGATAGACATTCAATTAGCCATAGCCATGATAGTTCTTGCACTGCCAAGAGTGTCCTAATCTGTAATGACTCACTTAGTGGCCAGAATCTCATCTCTGACATCTGTCGAGCTGAATGGCCAGTCATTTTCATTTGGACTGCTAGTCATATTGGTATTTCGGGAAATGAATGAGTTGAGCAAGCTGGGCCACTAGGATGCTGATTCTGGAAATAGGGGTCCCAGAACTGGACCTTCAGTCATTTATAAGCCATTGATTCCTGGCAATCTCATTTGCCCTGATCTCTCCAAACAAAATGAGGACAATTAAGGAGATCATGACCATTTTGCAGTCTTCCGTTTGTGCTTCTTGCACAGAAACTACCATCCTCTGTCAACTCCATATTGGCCACACTTGGCTGACCCATGGCCACATTCTCTGATGTCAGGAACCTCTGCTGCAAATGTGAAGCCTGTCTGATGGTGGTCCACTTGCTCATAGACTGCCCTAATTTGGCTACTTTGGGGCAGCATCTTAATCTTCCTGACATGCTACCTCTGGTGCAAGCAGACGATGCCAAAGTGGCTGACCTTATGTTTTACCCACGAAGGTGGTTTCTATTCATCTCTGTGAGGTAGAACTTTTTGCACTTATTGAATGCCTGAGGGGTTGGTGGGGCACCCCTTCCTGCTCTCCCCTGCTCAATCCCCACTCACCCCTCCCAATGATCCCCTTAGTGCCCTTGCTCAGAGACCCAGTCTGGCCTGTACCCTTTCCACCTTTTTATTCTTTTTCATTTCTTGGTTTTAATGCCTTGTCTTGACTCATCTTTTAATGTCTTGTCAATGCTGTCTTTTTCCTGGGCTTTTATCTCTGTTTTTATTATATTAGTTACATTTAGGCTTTCCAGGATTTGCCTTTCACCTCCTTCCTTTGATGACCACTCTTCATTTGCCACTTAATGGATGAAGGGACTGATGATCTTGCAGTTTATTCCCTTCACCCAAACTTACACCGTTCCAGGTGGCCATGTGAATTCTTATGACTGCTGATGAACCATCCCTAAGTGGCCAGACTATATGGAAGAGATGTTTTGGTGTGGAAGGTATGACAGCTGTGGAAATGCAGGGAGTGTTGGTGGTTGGTTTAATGCAGAGTTGTGGATGGGGCCAACAGAGACAAGGAGATCCACATCCAGGAAGGTGTCATTCTGGGTTGAGGAGGACGAAGTGAGGTGGATGGGAGAGAAGGTGTTGAGGTTGTGAAGGAATAAAGATAGAGTGTCTTGGCCCTGAGTCCAGATCATGAAGACACCATCAGTGAACCTGAACCAGACTTGGGGTTTGACTTTTGGGAGGCTATAAAAGTCTCATTTAGGTGGCTCATAAACAAGTTAGCATAGGAGGGAATCATGGCTGTGCTGCAGAATTGTATGTACACCTACCTTTCAAAGGCGAAGTTGTTCTGAGTTACAGTAAAGTTAGTAATGTGTAAGAGAAATGTGGTAGTGGCTTTGGTGTCTGAGGGACGTTGGGAAAGATAGTGGTCAATAGCGGTAAAATCATATACGTGAGGGATGTTGGTATATAATGAAGTGGTGTCAACAGCGATGAGTAGAGATCCAGGAGGTAAAGAGGTGGGGTTGGTGTGGATAGTCAGTGAAGGAAATGATTGCTGTCTTTGACATGGGAGGCTAAATGTTGGGAATTGGCTGTAGGTGTTGGTCAGTGAGGATCTAAGTTCTTTCAGTGGAGCACAATAACCAATTACCCTGTGGCGTCCAGAATTGTTGGTTTTGTGGATTTTTGGAGCATTCTGGGTGTGTGGGGAGTCACGGGGTACGGCAAAGTGGAATGTGAGAAGGTGTTCCGGGAAGTGCCTGAGGCTGTAGGTTATGATGGACTTCTGGGATGGAATCATTCTGGCAGAGTTTATGGGTGGAGGAGTCAGATAGTTGGCAGAGGCCTTCTGCCATGTAGTCACAACAATTGTGGAACCTTTGTCTGCAGGTATGGAGATTAGGTCAGGATTTGTTTTTATGTTGTGTGCAGCTGTCCTTTCTTCTACTGAAAAGTTGGTGTTCTGAGGAATGGACTGGGAAAGGTTGGTGAGGACAAGGTGGAGGTAAAGAATTCCTGGAAGGTGATCATGGGATGGTTAAGTGGAATAGATGAGGATCACAGTTGGGTGGAGATATGAACTAGGAGAGCACAATCCACTGTTGCGATTATGTTGGCTTTGGTTGGAGAAATTGGTAGCAAAGAAGTGTTTGCATTGCAGGGATCAGGAGAAGGAGGCTGCATCTTTGACAAGTCCAACATTGGTAAATTTAGGTGTGGCGCTAAAGGTGAGCCTTTGGATATGGCTGAAACTTCTGTGAAGCTGAGGACTCTGGTGAAAAGGTTACCAACAGCATTACAGAAATGTTTCAGCTCTGGATTTGGTGGATTGTAGGTATGGAGTTTTGGAGGATGTGGCAAGTTGAAAAGGTCAGCTAGGCAGGGGCTGGTTGCTGCGAGCAATTGCTGAAGAGGAACACTGTGGGTAGGAAAGGGGCAGTATGATGTCACCAGGTCAGAAAGGTTATGGAGGTGGTTTCTGGAATCCGTGGAGCAGGGATCAATTGTGGCATAGAGGAAACAGGAATGCCATGGAAATGGCAAATGAAGATGTTAGATGGTTGCGAAGGGAGTTGTATAGCAGTAAAGACGTGTAAAAAATATGTAAAGACATGCAAAGGCAACTGTCATCCTTTCCACACCAAAACGTCCCTCCAATATAGCCTGGCCACCTGGGGATTATGTTATCTGCAGTGACAAGATCTCCCTTGCACAGTGTGGAGAGGGTCCAACAAGGCCTTCACAGAAGGCACAATCCCCCAGACCCAGTCCACAAACTGATCACCCATGCAGTTTCCTCCCACATCCCAAATCCTCCCACTACCCCCAAGAACCAGCTACAAGGAGTGTCCTCTTCATCACCCGACGCCACCCTAGAGTGGAGCAAATGAACCACATTCTTTGTCAGGGCTTTGATCACCTATCATCCTGCCTTAAAATGAGGAACATCCTACCCAGTACCTTTCCCATCCTTCCTAAAGTGGTGTTCCATTGCAATCCCAACCTCCAAAACATCCTAGTACATTCGTATGCCACTCCCAATTCCAGCCCCTTGCCACAGGGATCATTCTCGGTGCAAGACCTGTTAAGTCCACCCACCCAGGACATCTTATTCCAGTCCTGTCACAGGTTTATCCTACCCTATCAGAGGCTGGGCCACCTTTGAAAGCAGCGATGTCATATGCCTGCTCTGTTGCAATCACTGCACAGCTTTTATATTGGTATGGCTACCAATCAGGTGTCACCAGGATGAACGGCTACCACCAGGCTGTGGCCAAGTGCAAAGTAGACCATTCTGTGGCACAATATGCAGCTGAACATAAAGTGCTTAGTTTCAGTGGGTGGTTCATTACCCAAGCCACATGTACCCTTTCATCCACCACCATATTTTCTGAACTGTGCAGATGGAAATTACCCATAAAACAGGGACTGATGACCTTAGCTGTTTAGTCCCCCTTAAACATCCCCCAACCCATAAAACACATTTCTCCATTCCCAAAATTATCTTGGTCTCAATCTACAGTATCCTACTGCCCCTACATCCTCCACCCAACAGTTTCCACCCCCTCTGTTCTATTACTTCCTTCCAATTCTCATCTCCCACATTGTGCCTCTGTGTGTGCTGCCCTCTACTAAGCACCTGCCTGTCTTTACCCTTCGCTGCTCCTCTCTTTTTTCACTTCTCATTTCCCCCAACCCTCCACATCTCCCTGCCCCACAGCCTCCCAGCATGGTACCTGTTGGCAGCCTATGTACTCCCTGCATGCTCTCCCAGATAATGCTCTTCTCCTTCACCACCCACTCCAAACTGCTGCATTCCTTTCTAAGTTGCCAGGGATGGTGGTCATATGTGCATGAAGTGTGATTTTGTGTGTGTGTGTGTGTGTGTGTGTGTGTGTGTGTGTGTGTGTGTGTTTTATCTTTTCCGATTAAGGCTTTCTCCGAAATTTAATGTGTTAAATATTTGCCTTTTAGCTTGTGAGCAAGGAAAAGCTTAGGGAAGGTTTTAAATTATGCTTAAAGTTTGTGGGAAGTCACTAAGAGCTCTCATATGAAACACTGTATGAATATAAACTGGGTAGTTTGTACTCCATTGAACTATGTGCCTTACAATGATATAGTTGTGCAGTTATGTTCAGCTGTATAGGTCGATACTGTCTGCAAACAGTGTTGAACAGCATTAGTACTAAAGAAGTAATAAATGAAAACTTCTTGCTGATGCTGATGTTTGACTGCATGAACAGCAAAACTGTAGTAAGTAATAAGACTTTTTTTGGGGGGGGGGGGGGGGCCAGGGGGGGGGGGGAGGTCAATGAGAAAAAGGTTTCTAAAGGTTTGAAAGTATGTGTCATCTTTGTAGGAAGTCACCAAGTACTCTTATTCTCAAATACTAGATAAATGTAGTCCTTATATTTGTGTGCCATCTGCTATGCTGTCTCAAGACAAACACACAGTAATACTTGTCTTATTGTGTTAAACTTTTAGCATATCATTGTACTTCTTAATGTGTTGATTATGATGGCATTTTAAAATTTTTAATTTCAGTCAGTAATTACACAAAATTTTGAAAATTGAGCTTTTGTTACCCCTACGCTGCAACTGGTACTGGATTCTGGTATAATGTTTTAGTGATATAGCTTCCTTGTCCCTCGCAGCCTCCCAGACTTGTATCTTCACATTTCCAGCTGTTTCAGTTAACATTAATCATTATTGTCAAGAAAAGTCTTCCTGTAATGAAGATGCTTTTTAATCTTGGCTTGGTGACTTCTTTAAATCTGAATTATTAAGTGTGGGAGTTCTCTTTTTCCTGGTGTCTAATTAGTAAACTAACACAGCATTGGGAGAATCTCAGTGGATTTTTGTCATGTAGATAAACAGTACTTTGAATATTGGCTGTTGGTCCATTGTTACTTCCAATTTCTGTCCTCCATACAGTGTGTTTTTTTGAGCCAGAATTTTTAGCAGCTTTTCTTTGTGTCCAACATGTGCAAACCTATCCTTTTATTTTCCTCTTTTTGTAGCTCAAATTGCCACCCATCCCCATCCTCCCCCCCCCCCCCCCCCCCCGCCTCTCTCTCTCTCTCTCTCTCTCTCTCTCTCTCTCTCTCTCTCTCTCTTTCTTTTCAGCTGGTGGTAATTAGTCTCTCTCCTCCTGAAATACTGTGAAATTGTGTCATTATATTCCATTACATGTTGCATATTACACTCCAATGTCAACAGTGTGGTCAAAAGTGAGCAGATGGGTATTAAGATAGTGTGTGGAAGTAGAATTTGCAGTGCATCTAAAGCTATCTGCAACACCTTCTCTATTCTTCCATAATTGAAACACTACTATTCATTAAAAGGACAGGCTATAGGTTTGTAAAAACTGAATGCAGAAGAGTCATTAAAGCTAATAATTTTTACATCTTATGAATAATGAACCCTTATGTAATTGACACCACTCCACAAACTGAATTGCACATGGACTTAAAATATTGTGACAGGCTTCATCACAGTGTGTATTCCATGTATTGAATAAAGTACTATTTTAAATTATAGATTCAAAGAATCTGTGCTTTTGTGATTCCTGTAAATACATGTTAGTGTGATGTTCAGTCCATATACTAGCACTTTCATGGAAACAAATAAGTAATATATTAACAGTATTGTTTGTTGATGGTAAAACCAGGACAAAATATAATATTGTGTGAGGATTGATCACTAATCACTGAATAGAAATTGTACTGAAAAGAATCACTGAATAGAAATTGTACTGAAAAGCAGAGTGGATGATCACTCACACACACACACACACACACACACACACACACACAGAGTTGCCTCCTGGCATTGCAGGATGACAGGGTGATCACTTGCAATTAGGCAAGGAGCAATTTGTAGAGGAGTAATAATTAGTGGTCTATCCTCACACACTCATGTTGTGCAGTATTAAAGTAGTGGCAGTTATATTTCACTAAGTAATGTCTAAAATGTCACTATAAACTTCAAATGGAAAATGAAGACAATAGAATTATATAGATCTTAAAACTTTTTTACAGGTGTGAAGATGACAAATGAAGCACCAAAAGGCCTGAGAATGAATCTGCTGAGGTCATATTCAACTGACCCCGTCTCAGATCCTGTCTTTTTTAACAGTTGCTGTCAAGTGCGGGAATGGCAGAATCTTCTTTTCAGCTTATGCTTTTTTCATGCTCTCGTTCAAGAACGTCGTAAATTTGGGCCTCTCGGATGGAATATTTCCTATGAATTTAATGAGTCAGATTTGCGAATAAGTGTTATGCAGTTGCAGGTATGGACTTATAACACCTGTTATTTCAGTCCTTTCACTATTATGATGTATAAAGCAGTAAAAGTATAAAGCATGTAAAAATTTGTAATACAACAAGAAAAACAATCAATTATTGACAAATTGATTTAATTGGATGGATAAAAAGCCTACTCACCAAGCGGTAGCAGAACACACACGTAAAAGATGGTTGTAATTGGCAAATTTTCAGAGCCAGTGGCTTGTAAACTATTGTCATGTTTGGGTTTAATGTACACGTGAGGTGACAAAAGCCACCTTGTATGTACACATACAAGGTGGCGGTAGTAGCCTCTACACAAAGTATAAAAGGGCAGTGCATTGGCAGAGCTGTTATTTGTACTCAGGTGCTCCACATGAAAATCTTTACAATGTGGTTATGGCCAAACAACAGGAATTAACAGACTTTGAATGTGGAATGATAATTGGATCTTGATGCATTGGACATTACATTTTGGAAATCATTACGGAAATTAGTATTCCAAGATCCACAGTGTCAAGTGTAAAAATACCGAATTTCAGGCATTATCTCTTATCATGAACAATGCAGTGGCCAATGGCCTTTACTGCCAGAAATACCGAATTTCAGGCATTATCTCTTACCGCGGACAATGCAGTGGCCAACGGCCTTCCCTTAACAATCAAGAGCAGCAGCATTTGCTTAAGGTTGTCAGTGCTAGCAGACAAGCAACATTGTGTGAAATAATCGCTAAAATCAATGTGGGATATACAACAAACATATCCATTAGGACAATGAGGTGGAATTTGCCATTAATGGGCTACGGCAACAGATATCCGACACAAGTGCCTTTGTTTAAAACATAACATCACCTGTAGCACCTCTCTGTATTGATTGGAGCATAGATGAGTGGAAAATGATGGCCCGGTCAGATGAGACATCATTTCAATTGGTAAGTGAGCCGTGGCGGCTCTAACCTTTGTGGCACGCCATTCCACTCATGCCACTTAGGTTGCCGATATCAATTCAGTTGTGTGTCACGAGCTGTGTCTGTGGTCAAAGTGTGTGTGTTGTCGATTTGGCAGGCCTGGGGAGCAAGTTGGCTGGAGGGCACATGGCTGGCAAGTTGTTGCATTTGGGGAACTCATGCTGTCTGGCACGGGCCTCGAGAAGCCATGAAAGGTTTAATCGGTTGGAGGCAAGCCTTGCTAACTTGCTTAAGGATTGGTAGCAGTGAGCTGTAGGGAGACCTACAGTCATCGTGTGCAACCTGGTCTGCGAGTTCCCAGCCTACTCTGCAAGCTTAAATTTTACAGCACCTCAACGACTGCCTGTAAGGATTGGAGGCAATAACACCCTAGCTGGAATATTGCGCCACAATTCCTTCACATCTGTGTGGAGTTAAATGCTGTTTTCTTATTTTTAAGTACTTGATGATGTAAGGCCATGTCTGTGTTATACGGAATGGGACCTGTTATGCACGATCATCTGTCAGTGTTACTAATCGTAATTTGTGTTCTAGGCCACATGTCATACAAGTGTACAAGTATTCCCTGATATAAATTGTGAGAAGTGAATTTAACTGTAACATTATCTGTGTGGGAGGCAAAGCAATCTTGGAAAATGTATATGGTTGAGTTATTGCACCACCAGGTGCTGAATGTTTTCTTCTGAATATTAGTAATTTTAAGGAGTGTTAAACTTGCAACTGTAGCCACTTGTGACATTAGTTCACATTTTCCACTCATTAGGCATTCTTAATTGTTAGCCTCATTTGTGCAGATTACTGTTCCCTGTGTTGGCACGGTAGCTTTGTAGCTGTCAAATGACACATTACTGTTCCCTGGGCCTAGACCACAGGCACGTTTGCTTTCTAACCACAGCGGCACTTCCATCATCGCATGGCTTCTGGGCTGGCCAGCAGTCCAGTGCTCCTGCCAGTCGCGTCGTGGTGGCTCAAGTTAAGTAAAGTTAGTCGTTTGATGCGTGCCACAGTAGAGCAACACCAATTAAATGGGAACCAGTAGTTTGCTCTATTTGGTGAATTTTATGAGCTCAGGAGGGTTAAAGAGTGTTGCCCAAGCCCAAGCTTCCTCCTCATTAAAACTCTTTAACTACTTGTTTAAACCTCGCACTATTTTTACTACTTCTCAGTGAGTTAAGTTTAAGACCTGTTACTTATCAATATAAATTTTCATATCTTACCTTGGTCCACAGTCATTAGCTAACTCCACTTATGATGAAACTTGGCTGCTTGTTACTTATTGCCTGCAATATCCATCTGCTGTAACTCTCAGCTTACTTTGAATTTTGGGCAATTGTGTGTTTATAAAAGTTTATTGTCAACATTTCTGCTGGTTTGCACCAGTTGGAAGAACATTTCAATTGTGTGTACTCCCAACTTATCTTGAATTGCATATTTATTAAAGGTCATTTTCCGTCTTTGGTTGCAGTCTACCAGTTGGGATTTGTATTTAAATATTATACCTTCCCAGTTTGTCTGTTTTTTATGATTGTGTATTTTATTGCTTAAGAGACTTTTTATTGGTACTTATACATTGCTAAGTGGCCTTCCAACAGCTATGGTCAGTGACCTGACTTGTGATCCTTCCTGTATTTGGATGAATGTTATCCAATTGTGTAATGGTTACCTAAGCTTGGAAATTGTTAGTACATTTAATGGTTGCCATTATAAGTCATTTGGTTGATAAAATTGTCTGCTGAACCTGCTTGAAGCCACACCCAGTTGGTGTGACCTTTTCCCATTTTGGTAACTGTATACTTCCAGTTTCAAGACCTGCTCTTAATGGTATAATTGTTAAAATTTATTTTAATGAATTGAGACTGTTTAAGTTTTGATTGTGAGAATTCTGATTCTTATAATAAGTTCTTTTAAATTGTAATTATAATATTTTTGTTAAGTAATAAATTATATTACATGAAACAACAAATGACAAAATATGAGGGTCCAACTTCCATGTTTTCCTTAAAGCTATCCCAACCCTAGTTTTGAGGTATCAGTCAGACTGATTGTAGGATTTGAGTGTGATGCAGACGCCATATAGCCATGGGCCCAAGTTATCGACAAGCACTGTGCAGGCTGGTGGTGGCTACACATGGTATGGGCTGTGTCCTATGATCCAACTGAACTGATCATTGACTGGAAATAGTTACATTCAGCTACCTGGATACAATTTCAGTCATTCATGGACTTTATGTTCATGACTAGTTTGAAGAACATTCTGGACAATGTGAGTGAATCATTTGATCACCCTGATTGCCTGATATGAATTCCATCAAACATTTATGAGACATAATACAGATGTCAGTGTGTGCACAAACTCTTGCACTGGCAACACTTCCGCAATTATGGGTGGCTATGGAGGTAGTGAAGCTCATTATTTCTGGTGGGGACATCCAATAATTTGTTGAATCCATGCTCTACACCTAGCAAAAGGAGGACTGACATGATATTAGGAGGTATCCCATGACTTTTCACCTCAGTGTAAATGTTTTATGTGAATGGGGTACAATGTTCTGCTGTGCCGATTATGTAGTATGAAGCCATCAGTGCATTTCATTGTGATTTACATGAAGTGAATAAGTATTCATAAAAAAAGCCATATAAAGATTGAAATGTGAAACTGTAGACAAAGACTGCCAGGTGAGGACATGCCAATAACAACGTTAAATAAGAGAATTTTCAGCCTTATGTGACGAAGTGTCCACTATTCATTTTGTAATGTATATCAGTGTACACATGTGATAAATTATGGAGAATCTAGTGAAAATTATGTTTTTCCCTTCGTGAAATAAGATAAATATGTAACAATATTATGAGAAGGAAAATTGCTACTCACCATGTAGCGGAGATGCTGAGTAGCAGATAGGCACAACAAAAATAGTTTCACTCTTAAAGCTTTCTGCCAATGGCCTTTGTCAGCAATAGACACACATACGCACACAAACACTCACGCAAATGCAACTTACACACATGGCTGCAGTCTGAGGCAACTGAAACCACACTGGGAGCAGCAGCACTAGTGCATGATTGGAGTGGCGACTCTGTTGTGGTAAGGAGGAGACTGGGGTGGGGAGGGGGACAGATAGTATGGTGGGGATGGTGGACAGTGAAATGCTGCAGGTTAAGCAGTGGGCGGGGGAGAGGTGGGGATGGGGAGGTCACTAACACCACCTATCCCATCAGAGGCAGGGCTACCTGTGAAACCAGTCATGTTGTCTACAAGCTAAGCTGCAACCACTGTGCTGTTTTCTATGTAGGCATGACAACCAATGAGCTGTCTGTCCACATGAATGGCAACTGACATGCTGTGGCCAACAAACAAGTGGACCACCCTGTTGCTGAATACGCTGCCAAACATGATATCCTTCATTTCTATGACTGCTTCACAGCCTATGCCATATGGATCCTTCCCACCAAGCTTTCCTGAATTGTGCAGGTGGGAACTTTCTCTTCAATACTTTCTGCATTCCCGTAACCCTCCTGGCCTCAACCTTTGTTAGTCACTGTTCTCACCCATCCAGCCTCATCCCTGCTACCATTCCAGCACTACACAGCTGTCATTCCACCACCACACGCAGTCTTTTGTTCTCTTTCTCTCTTTTTCTATCTATTTCTCTCCTTTTCTGCTACTTCCCCCCTGTTCCCCAACTCTCCCCTGCCTTCTCCCTAACCTGCAGCATTTCACTGCCCGCCATCCTTACCATACTACCTGTCCCCCTCCCTGCCCCAGCCTCCTCCTTACCCCCACCCAGTCGCCACTCCCATCATGCGCTGGTGCTGGTGCTCACAGTGTGGTTTCAAATGCCTGGGACTGCAGTTGTGTGTATGAGTTGCATTTGCGCGCTCTTTTTGTTGTGCCTATCTCCACTATATGGTGTGTAGCAACTTTCCTTCTCATAATTTGTTACATTTCATGCTGGATTTTACTCAAACCCATCCCTTGCAAGCCTCCAAATAGTTATTAACATCCAGCATGGCCTCACATCTCTTTGTCAGTTCCCTACAACATGGCCCTAATGTGTCCTCTGCATAACTCCAGGCTCTTTGTTCGCAAAAAGCTGGTGATTCCATCGTTATCTTCCCAGCAGACAAAGGCTCTACCACTGTGGTACTTGACCGACAAGAGTATGTAACTGAGAGTCTACACTAGCTGTCTAGCACATCTACATACAGTGTCTGCCATCAAGATCCCATTTGTGTGATACACACTGTCCTTTAGTCCCTCCTTATAACCTCATGTCCCCCAAGAACTAACACTTCAATCTGTGGAACTTCTTACTCCACAGAAACCACACACCCACACCTTTACATTCTTCCCATGGTCCACAAAGCCAATCATCATGGCACATCCTATAGCTGCCAACAACATGCTGAACAAATATCTGCCTTAGTTAATCAACACCTACAACCCAAGTACAAAGACTCCCCTCCTATATTAAAGATACTCATGCAACATTGTGAAAAACAGTGATAATATATGAGGAATGTTGATGATAGTACACTACTGTTGAAGGGGAAGCTAAATGAAACACAAAATTACAGTTACATTATGCTAAAACACAATATTGCACCACATTAAGTGACTTCATAAGATCTAAGTTCTGGCGGCAATCATAAAATTTCAAACACTGACTTAGGAAAAACACTCATTGAGTGGATTAAAGTAAATTTATTGCGCTAATCATATAATTACTTAAACAGCAATAAGGCTAATTGTTCATCAATATATATTAGTACTGACACTTGTAGAATACACAGTTCTATCTCACAATTTTCTACTAAATGCGTTATGCACGTCATTCATAATTGTCTGAAAATTGTCAAAAAATATAAATACACACTGAAATCACAAGGAAAAGTCTGAACAAAGATACTGCAGCAAAAATTTCTATGAAACACAAAAGTAGTTTACAATGGATGATATGATATGAATTTGGCACAGCACTCACAGGCACACTATGTTGTGAGACACACAGTCCTGGACATAGTCACTGAAAGTTTTTGAGAAATGACACAAACAGTTGCATATATCAGAAATGACATGACTGACACGTCAGAGATGAACACTGTAGCTTGTGGATGACCTACTCAAAATAATGAAAGTCTTGGAGCTTGAACAAAACATGTATTCAACTTGTGGAAGTAGTGATGCTAAGCATGTGTGTCAACTTTAATAGTGTACATCATATTTTTAATCAAACCAAAAGATAACTAGGCAGCACCATTTTTAGTTAAAGTTTAGTTTGTTTATTTGTGAATTCCCATGGTGCTGGTAGGGTTGTGTTAGGATGCTCCACAATCAGTTGAAATTAAATGGTTCTTCATGCAGAAAGTGTAAAAAAACGTGTAGTCAAAGGAATTCAGTGCATTAAGTGCAACTTTTGGTTACATGAGAAGAGCGAAAATGTGTGTCTGAAATTTATAAATGACAATATTCAGTGGACATGCCTCGACTGTAATAGTGATGAAAATCTGCGACTAACATCCACGCTAAGCTCTAAGGCTGAAATTATTCGTCTTATTCAAAGTGAAATTGATGCTCTGAAAGCAGAATTGACGTTACTAAAGCAAGAAAATATTGTATCGAAACGTGAAAAGTGTTGTGCATGTGAAAAAACTTAAAAGTATTAGGTGGACCTACTTTGACAAATATGCAGAGTGACACAGCTGACAAACAATAAAAAATTGCAGGCACCATTACAAAAGAAAAAGAATTGAAGATACTGTGGAACCAAACAAATATAAATGGACCAGCATAACATAAAAAAAAGACAGGAAGAAGCATTACAATAACAGAGAAAGTGAATTCTTTATTATAGGTGACTCATTGTTGAAAAACTTAGCCGTACCAAACTCCAAAATCGACGTTCGACCTGGAATCAAGATGCGTCACTCGCATATACACCTAAACAACATCTTAAATGCAAGAGAGAACACAGCATATAGTTGTTGTTGTTGTGCTTTCAGTCCTGAGACTGGTTTGATGCAGCTCTCCATGCTACTCTATCCTGTGCGAGCTTCTTCATCTCCCAGTACTTACTGCAACCTACATCCTTCTGAATCTGCTTAGTGTATTCATCTCTTGGTCTCCCTGTACGATTTTTACCCTCCACGCTGCCCTCCAATGCTAAATTTCTGATCCCTTGATGCCTCAGAACATGTCCTACCAACCGGTCCCTTCTTCTTGTCAAGTTGTGCCACAAACTCCTCTTCTCCCCAATTCTATTCAATACCTCCTCGTTAGTTATGTGATCTACCCATCAATCTTCAGCATTCTTCTGTAGCACCACATTTAGAAAGCTTCTATTCTCTTCTTGTCCAAACTATTTATTGTCCATGTTTCACTTCCATACACATCTACACTCCATACAAATACTTTCATAAACGATTTCCTGATACTTAAATCTATACTCGATGTTAACAAATTAGCATAGCAGAAATCCAAAAGGTGTTTTTATCCATGTGGAAGAAATTTGCTTCAAAACAACAGTGAGGAAGAAATTGTAAACCATACAAGGAACCTCATCCAAATGGCCAGAAGACTCTACCCGAATTCTAGAATAATAATAAGTGGCATTGTGTACAGAAAATCGGTGAGTGACAGCTATGTGCAGACAATAAACGGCAATATTAAAGAACAGTGCTATAAACTAGGAGTCGTTTTCATTGATCCTAACAAATTTCTAAGTGCAAAGTGTCTTGCCAAAGATGGTCTACATCTGAATAGGTTGGGCTCAAAAATATTCAGTAAGATGTTCATAGATACTTGCCAGATCATAAAAAATAAGGGAAACTTATGAGTAGTGATGGGGGTGAAAAAACTTGTGTAGCATTAAGAAAGACAGAACCAAACCATTATCTGGCAAGAAATGTGCTAAAGCAAAGTGTGATAGTCAAAGTAGGTATGTTATCCACTGGAATATAAATGGCTTAAACACAGATGCTTCTAAAAATAAAAGCTCCAAAATAGATGAATTGGAAATCATTCTGTGAGAATGTGCAAATATTAAAGTTGTTTGTTTAAATGAGCACTGGTTTACTAAGGACACAATTAAAATTCTAAATAATATGGGGAACTTCAGATTATCAAGTAGCTTTTGCAGAAGAAACAAGTTACATCTACACAGTGATATAAATTATGAGACCAGAAACTATTTTATTTATTTAAATGGAGAATGTGTGTTCGAGAGCTGTTGTGTAGAAATAGTGGACTCACTAGCAAATGTTATAATAATCTCAATATACAGAATTCCAGGGACATCAACAACAGAGCTATTCTTATCTAAGCTTCAAATTATGCTAGAAGACCGTTGTAGAGAAAAAAGAAAAAAGTTGTAATAGCTTATGATTTTAATATTTATATCACATGTGATAGAAGCCATGCTTCAAGATTCACTGACTTGGTAAAGAAATATGGTTTCAAATGCCATTTCTTTGAAATGTGCAATCAGCAACATGCAGACAATGTTCTAACTAATTATGTACATGAAGATGTGTATAAATTTTTTCTAGATCTAGGTATTTCAGATCATTGTGCATTGTTCATTGTGCTGCCACAGACAGACAGGAACATTTCACATATGAAAACCCATATGAGCAGGAACTTCAGCAAAGAAAACTTGCTAACATTTAGTGAGAAGCTAAGAGATAAAACATGGCCTTTTCACTATTGTAACTCAAGTGACAAAAACTTTGAGAAATTCCTTAATAGTTTTCTTGGGGACTTTAATGAAACATTTCCACCTAGACTCTGCAGCAGTAAAATAACAAATACAGTAAAGTGGATTACCCAGGGCATAAAAATTTCCAGTGTAAGGAAAAGGCAACTGCTCAGAGAACTAAAATATAATAAAAATACTGATTTCATTAAATATGGTAGACTCTATAAAACCATATTTAAAAGAGTTGTCAAGGCAGCAAAATAATTGGCAAATAACAGGCTAATTTTAAATCATAAAAATAAGACAAAGGCTGTGTGGTCAGTCATTAAATCCGAGTTAGGTGTTAAAGCCTGTAACCAAGAAATTGCAGAAATTGACATTGAAGGAAATACTATTTTAAATCCAACTCAAATACCAGAGTACTTTAAGGGGGGTAGGTTCTCAAACAGGCCGACTTGGAGCAGGAGAGGCATCACAGGACATTTTAATTTCCAGTGTCTACACTTTTACAAATAAATTCATAAAACTTTGCCAGCATCTCCAGGAAGAATTCAGGATTCACACTCATTGCAGTGTAAGTTCGAAAACATAACAAAATATATATATTTTTTTTTACATGTGAAATTTCATCATTTTTTCACTTACTAATGGCTGCATTTGTTGCTATAGGTCCACTTTTCTTCATAAGTTAGAGAGATTCTTTGATGAATTTTGCACAGCATACATACCATACTTATAGGTGTAAGAAACTCTAGAATTTTTTTAATTTATGAAAAACGAATGATCTGTTGTATTTTAAACTTCATGTTTAGAAAAAACACAAATTTTGTAGTTAATTACCTCAATTTTAACACAGTTTTTAATAGATTTGGGAAATTCTAGAGTTTCATACACCTTTAAATATGGTTTGTATGCTGTGCAGAATTCATCAAACCATCTCTCTTACTTATGAAGAAAAGTGTATCTATAGCAACAAATGTTGCCATTAGTAAGTGAAAAAAATGATGAAATTTCACATGCAAAAAAAATTACTTCTTTATGTTTTCGAACTTCCGCTGCTATGAGTATGAATTCTGAATCCTTCCTGGTCATGCTGACAAAGTTTTATGAATTTATTTGTAAAAGTATAGACAGTGGAAATTAAAATGTCCTGTGGGGCCTCTACTGCTCCAAGTCGGCCCGTTTGACGTCCTACCCCCTTAATGAATTCTTTGCAAATGTAACAAAGTCTGATGTAGATGAAACAGATTATCACGACAAAGTAAATCCCTTTGGCCTAGGTGAAAACTCTGAAAACTTTATGAAATTCTCAAAAGTTTCTGTGGAGGATGTATAAAATGCTATTCTTACATTAAGAAACAAAAAATCTGCTGGTTGAGATGGAATACCCACCCAAGTGGTACACAATAGAATTGCAAACCCACTAGCTCAGATAATAAATCAATGTTTTGAAGAGGGCTGTTTCCCAGAGGTACTGAAATATGCTGAAGTCAAACCACTCTGCAAGAAGAGTTCAACAGAGATCATGGGAAATTATCATCCTAACTTGATTCTCCCAGTCCTATCTAAAATATCTGAAAAACTTGCTGTTGCACAAGTCCAAAACTTCATTGCAAAATATTCTGTCATTCTAAACAATCAATTTGGTTTTCAGCAGGAGAAAGGCACCTTCAATGCAGTAAACAAGTAAACAGTTTCATTGAGAAATTAAGTACATCATTAGATAAGAGAAATAAGGCGGCAGGAATTTTCTGCAACCTCACAAAGGTGTTTGATTCCATAAACCATGCATTGCTTGTTTACAAACTTGAAAAGTATGGCATTAGCGGCAGTGCCCCACAATGGCTTAAATCCTACTTATCCAACAGAAAGCATAGAGTTAATATTTCTTCAAATGGCACATATTATTTTTCTGACTGGAAAAAAAATATCTCAGGGTGTTCCACAAGGCTCCATATTAGGCCCAGTCCTATTTATCTTTTATGTTAATGACTTACCGTTAAATATCAGCTCCCCATCGGTTCTGTTCGCAGATGATACTTCTGTCTTAGTTGGAGATCAGGACTCAGAAAAAATTCCCAAATCTGTGATCAGTACCCTCAGTACCTTAGAAACTTGGTTTCAGCTAAGTGGGTTGAATCTATTCAAATCCAAACAGTCAAAATGTGAGCAGATTAGTATTGTACACAACAACCAAGGTACCGGTATAGAAGAAGCTGACTCACTAAAATTCTTAGGTTTAAACGTACTAAAAAATTTGAGCTGGCAGGCACATATGGAATACCTGGCAAACAAACTGAGCAGCTTTGCATTTGCAATGCAAATATTATCAACTGCAACTTGCATCGACACACGAAAAGTAGCATATACAAGCTACTTTGAATCCATTATTAGGTATGGTATTGTTTTTTTGGGTAACTCGACTCACATAGTGCGGATAGTAAAAATACAGAAAAAAAATCATACGAAATGTGTGCACTGCAAATCACAAAGAACCATCTAGATCATTATTTAGAAAACTTAAAATATTAACTCTGCTATCCTTATACATATATGAGATTATTATATTTTTGTACACCAGACATGAATTATTTGAGGGAAACCTTTTTGTCCATTCACATGATACCAGAAAAAAAGAAAATTTTGATGCTCCACACCCACCGCCTCAGACTGTATGCCCAGGGACCTCAATACATGAGAATGAAAATTTGAAATAAATTAAAAGGGAACAAGTTGATGTAGATGAATTTATGTTCACTTAAAAGAAAGCTATATGAGGTACTGACACTGAAGTGTTATTACTCAGTGGATGAATTCATGTGGGATAAACTGGAAATTTGAGCTGGGTACAGTGTGTTACACATTCCAAGAAATATCCTTATAGTGTTGTTATTTATTATAGTGCTATTATTTATTAATGTAAAAACCATTGTAATTGTTTTATAAATTTTTGACACGTCTCCTGCACGCAATCCAAATGGATTGTAAATGTACGTCACGAGATGAATAAAACACAATTCACTACCTTTGGGTATGCCGTGGAACAAGTCTGTTTTATAAATATAGCAAACTTTCACAGTGAATAACATAGCGCCTTTCTGGTCATTTCCAGGATTGTCCTAAGCTAATTTTTTCAGTCATTTGTACCTAACAGTGTGCAGACTCTCAGTAAAGGTTGTAACAAGTGTCTCCCTTGTTAATAGTGAGAACTAGGGTGTTTTTAAATTTGAACTAGTACAATAAATTTTGTGCACCACATTTTACTTTGAAACAAGCCTTCTGAGAATATTAAGATGAACATACAAATTTAATAGTTATTTACCTACTGTCCACTGAGTGTCTTTTGAACTTTTAGACTAATGTACAATATTTTATGCAGATCTCTGTACAGTCCCACAGGCTTTGGAGCTGATGAGGTGCAGAAGACCTAATAATTTTCTCATCTGCTCATGTGCCAAAGTGCTCTTTAGATCATTAGCAAAAGTATCCACTAGACAAAGTGAAGGAACTTTCATTCTCCTGAATACTGGACCATATCGGAATCTAAGGAAATAAGTTGACGTGGTAGCAAGGGGTGCTTGCATTGAAAATAGGGTACCATCCCATATTGTCCCTCTGGGTGCCACTACCTAGTTGAGGAGGAAAAGACTTATGTGTAAGTGGGAGCATGAATATATGCAGGTAAAAAATAACAAACTAAGGCTGGTGAAACCAACAGCAGCAAACATCTCTTCAGTCTCATTAGTGGATTGATGGAAAGAAATGACATAAACATAATTGATACCAGGGCTTTGTCCTCTTATGCACAGGCGTCTCCTGTGGAAATAAATGTATCTAACTAACAGTATCTTGTCTATAGCAGAGGAGACAATTCTTGTGGGAAATACTGCACCACTTAGTTAATGCACAATGTGACGTTTCCAAGTACATCTTCAGGTCTCTATATTTAAGATTTTTGGCTCACTGATCATTTTATGATCTGATATTAAAGTGCAAAACAGGAATCATTGCACCAAGAATGAGACTCTTAAGGACAGTTAATTACCCACTACCTACAAACAAATTATTAGAACTACTCTATAATTTTAATCTGGACTGACTGGTAGTCTATTCACATCTCACATTCATCTTAGTACAGCATTTCCATTTTTCCATCCTGTTGTCAAAATTTTTGTCATGTTTTATCTTGATAATTTCTTTTCTGACTAGAAGGCAGATAATTCCACTATGACCTTATAAGGTATCCTGCTTTGCTTTTATTTGTGCATTTAATTTTATGCTGTTCTTCTTTATGAAAGTTCAAATTTTGAAACCTTATTAATTTCTCAGATGTTTTTGAATGATTATAAAGAAGTACCATATGAAGCTCTTACATACCTCACAGGAGAATGTAACTATGGAGGTCGTGTAACAGATGACAAGGACCGAAGACTTCTGCTTTCTCTCCTTGCCATCTACTACAATAAAAGAGTTGTTGAGGAGCCAATGTAAGTGTTGTCTTTAATACCAAAACTATAGTTATTTTTGCATTATTTTTCTCTCAAGTGCTTCCTTATTAATTTGGTATGAAATGTTATTTTCATATATTCCTTAATTGTATCATAACATTACAATGTAACGATATATTTAAGAGTTTTCTGAGCCTGAAAGTGTTATATATCTATGATGTGTGTTCAAAAAGTAACAAGAATGTTTTAATTTTGTGGGCTTTATACATCTGTTTCTCAACTGTTTTATCTTGTTGGCACACACATTCTTTGATGTATGTTTGCATCATTTTGAGTATTTCAAAATGTTCAAATGTGTGTGAATTCCTAAGGGACCAAATTGCTGATGTAATCAGTCCCTAGAATTACACATTACTTAAACTATCTTATGCTAAGAACAACGCACACACCCTTGCCTGAGGGAGGACTCGAATCTCCGGCAGGAGGGGTCACACAATCAGTGACATGGCGCCTCTTAACTGCACGACCACTCCACCCAGCTTTGAGTATTTGACAGATGAAAAGTTTAAATATGTTTTTGAGTGCTTGGTGAGTTTATACTTTCTAGAAAGTTGGATCAAGGAATTTGAAGTGTTGGCAGACGTGCCAACACCTTGTAGTTAGAGGAGGCCGAAATGCACGCGATAAGCTCACGCAGACTGGCGTGAGGTCTGGAACATTACAAGGTTATTAATATAGCAAATAAAGTACGTCGTTGAAGTAATACTTAACTTTATTCCGTAATTGGAGAACATAGGTCTTGATTATACATAAGTGCAATCTCAATATCAATTGGTAATGGCGCCTTGCTAGATCGTAGCAACAGACGTAGCTGAAGGCTATGCTAACTATCGTCTCGGCAAATGAGAGCGTATTTGTCAGTGAACCATTGCTCGCTAAGTCAGCTATACAACTGGGGCGAGTGCTAGTACGTCTCTCTAGACCTGCCATGTGGCGGCGCTCGGTCTGCCATCACTAACAGTGGCGACACGCGGGTCCGTCGTATACTAGCGGACCGCGGCCGATTTAAAAGCTACCACCTAGCAAGTGTGGTGTCTGGCGGTGACACCACAGAATTTGCATTAGTTTTACTTGATAAATGGAATAAAATGTAACGCCGCATTTAAAATGTTGATTGTGGTTTTTGACAAATCTATATGGACATTCAAATGAACCCTGGTCACTAGTGTAAAGTAATGGTAATGATTTTATTAACTCAGAAATGTAGATGTACACAGTTCACATATTCAAAAATAGTCGCGAAACTGTTGGCACGTTTTCCCCATTGCTACACTAGCCGGCCCATTCCATCCTTGAAGAATCTAGTAGACTGCAGTCGGATCCAGACCTGGACCCAATCACTTAGTTCATTGTCCGTTGCGAATCGATGTCTGCGAGTAGCTTGTTTTAGAGGTCCAACTACACGAAAATCACACGGTGATAAGTCGGGACTGTACAGTGGATGTTCCAGCTTTCTCACTGAAACTGCTTCAATGTTGTCTTCACCACATTGGCCGTGTCTTGGTGGACATTACCATGCAGGAGGATAATGCCATTGGACAACATGCCTCAGTGTTTTTGACTTGATGGCTCATCTAAGGTTCTCTAAGGTGGTTTGATAATGTCCCAGGAACTCGACAAGCATTGGGTCCTCGTGGTCAAAAAATAAGGACATTATGAGCTTCTTCAAGGATGGAACTGACCAGCTAGTGTAGCAATGGGGAAATTGTGCCAACAGTAAGTAAACTGCCGTCTGATTCACATCTCCTATGCAGCATGCTACGTAAATTTAAGTATTAACTGTGTTTTTCTTACTTGTCACTTCTTTTTCCATGTGTTTTTGCTTTTAGGAAGCTTTAATTTTTGAGAACTATTAATAGTGTTCCATAGATTTCATGTTTGTTTTGAATACAGTCCAGAGACAGTTAGTGCTTATTTTCATTGTTTCCAACGAGAAGTGTCTGTAACCACAGTTTAGTCTGCTATCAGCCGCCTTTAGTGAATTAGCAGTCTCATTAAAAGTTGATTACTTAACTTTCTACAGTTAACTGTTGATTTCATAGGATGGATAGGATGTGTGACTGCTGTGTACGGACACAGGAGGAGCTGGCCACTGTTCGCAAACAGCTTAAACTGCTGATGGCCGTGGTCAGCCGTCTTCAGGCTGCTGCCTCGGAGTGTAGTGGCAGTGGGGAGTCTGGTGCATCACATGGTTACATCCCAGGTGTTTCATGCTTCATCCATGGTCCCTGCTGTCGAGACATCTTCGCAGGTACCGGGCGAGGTTGGGTCACCCTCTCCCCAAGGGGGAGGGTCAGTGTGGAGGCTGGCCATGTGGCATTGCCCTCTCTGCCTCTGAGTGGACATGTGGCCAGTCTTTCAGCAAGGTCCGAGCAGGCACACGGCAGGAGGGGTTTAATAGTGATTGGCAACTCCAATGTTAGGCAGATGATAGAGCCCCTTAGGGAAATAACAGAAAGGTCAGGGAAGAAGGCCAGTGTTCACTCTGTCTGCTTGCCGGGGGTCTCATCCGAGATGTTGAGGAGGCCCTGCCGGCGGCGATAGAGAGCACTGGGTGCACCTGACTGCAAATTGTTGCTCATGTTGGCACCAATGACTCCAGCCGTCCGGAATTCAGAGGTCATCCTCAGTTCATACAGGCAGTTGGCGGAGTTGGTGAAGGCAGAAGGCCTCACTTCTAGAGTGGAATCTGAGCTAACTATTTTTAGTGTTGTTCCCAGAACCGATTGTGGTCCTCTGGTTTGGAGGCAAGTGGAAGGCTTAAACCAGAGGCTCAGACGATTCTGTGGAGATCTGAGGTGCAAATTTCTCGACCTCCGCTATCGGCTGGAGAAATGTATGGTCCCCCTGAAAAGGTCAGGCATGCACTACATGCAGGAAGCGCCTACATGGGTAGCGGAGTACGTGTGGAGTGCACATGTGGGTTTTTTTTAGATTAGAGAATTGCCTCCCTAGGCCCGGCAAGACGCTTTCTGAGACGCGACAAGGTAGCAGTAGGCAAAACGCAACAGGGAATGACAATATTAATGTGGTAATAGTAAACTGCAGGAGCATCTATAGGAACGTTCCAGAACTGCTCTCATTAGTAAACGGTCACAATGCCCACATAGTACTAGGGACGGAAAGTTGGCTGAAGCCAGATGTAAACAGTAATGAAATTCTAAACTCAGATTGGAATGTATACCTCAGATACAGGCTGGACAGTGAAAGGGGAGGCAATAAAAAGTGCAATAGTAGCGAAGGAAATTGACAGAGATCCGAAATATGAAATAATTTGGGTGAAGGTCACAGTTAAAGCAGGCTCAAACATGGTAATTGGATGTCTGTATAGGCCTCCTGGATCAGCGGCTGTGGTGGCAGAACACCTGAAGGAAAATTTGGAAAATATTTTGAGTAGATTTCCTGAGCATGTTATAGTTTTGGGTGGACATTTTAATTTATCAGATATAGACTGGGAGACTCAGACGTTTATAACAGGTAGCAGGGACAAAGAATCCAGTGAAATTTTTTTAAGTGCATTATCTGTAAACTACTTTGAGCAGTTAAACAGAGAACCGAGTCATGGCGATAACATATTAAGACCTTCTGGTGACAAACAGACCCAAACTATTTGAAACAGTTAACGCAGAACAGGGAATCAGCGATCATGAAGGGGTTACAGCATCGGTGATTTCAGCCATAAATAGAAATATTAAAAAACGGAGGAAGATTTTTCTGTTTAGCAAAAGTGACAAAAAGCAGATTTCAGAGTACTTTGACGGCTCAACACAAAAGTTTTATCTCAAGTATAGATAATGTTGAGGATCAGTGGACAAAGTTCAAAACCATTGTACAATATGCATTAGATGAGTACGTGACAAGCAAGATCGTAAGAGATGGATAAGAGCCACCGTGGTACAACAACCGAGTTAGAAAACTGCTGCAGAAGCAAAGGGAACTTCACAGCAAACATAAACATAACCAAAGCCTTGCAGACAAACAAAAGTTACACGAAGCAAAATGTAGTGCGAGGAGGGCTATGCGAGAGACGTTCAACGAATTTGAAAGTAAAGTTCTATGTACTGACTTGGCAGAAAATCCTAAGAAATTTTGGTCTTATGTCAAAGCGATAGGTGGATCAAAACAAAATGTCCAGATACTCTGTGACCAAAATGGTACTGAAACAGAGGATGACAGACTAAAGGCCGAAATACTAAATGTCTTTTTCCAAAGCTATTTCACATAGGAAGACTGCACTGTAGTTCCTTCTCTAGATTGTCGCACAGATGACAAAATGGTAGATATCAAAATAGATGACAGAGAGATAGAAAAACAATTAAAATCACTCAGAAGAGGAAAGCCGCTGGACCTGAAGGGATACCAGTTCGATTTTACACAGAGTGCACGAAGGAACTTGCCCCCTCCTTGCAGAGGTGTACCGTAGGTCTCTAGAAGAGCGTAGCATTCCAAAAGATTGGAGAAGGGCACAGGTCATCCCCATTTTGAAGAAGGGACGTCGAACAGATGTGCAGAACTATAGACGTATATCTCCAACATCTATCAGTTGTAGAATTTTCGAACATGTATTGTGTTTGAGTATAATGACATTTCTGCAGACTATAAATCTACTCTATAAGAATCAGCATGGGTTTTTAAAAAGACGATCATGTGAAACCCAACTCATGCTATTCGTCCATGAGACTCAGAGAGCCATAGACACGGGTTCCCAGGTAGATGCTGTGTTTCTTGACTTCCGCAAGGCGTTTGATAAAGTTCCCCACAGCTGTTTAATGAACAAAGTAAGAGCATATGGACTATCAGACCAATTGTGTGATTGGATTGAAGAGTTCCTAGATAACAGACTGCATCATGTCATTCTCAATGGAGAGAAGTCTTCCAAAGTAAGAGTGATTCTACCCTATCTTCATTCGCCATCGGCATTGTCGTTGTGACCGTGAGACACCGTTATACCAAGAGGAAAGGCGCGTCGATCTTAGAGCATGAGATATGATGACCTTAAACCATTGACAACACACAACGGTCACGGTAGCACCTGATTCCAGAATAGCTGCAGTAGTTAAGATCTACGAACTATCCCTTGTTGACCAGGTCCCCAAAACTTAACTCGTAACGAGATCCCTTCAAAGCAAATTGTCATAACGATTGTCTATAAAGGCTTCGTACAACGAGAAGAAATGTTACGGTTGATGGAATAATAACAGATACGATCAAACTGTCTTGTCTCTTCTGCTTTATTTAATATAACTTCGTTCACAGTTTCATTTCGCATTCACCACTCATTCACCGAAACCCTTTGATGAACAGTTTTGGTTGCTTAACACCAACAGTCAATGATAATGATACAGCTTTTCTCCTTTTTATAAATTGAAGCCCGCTCTCCGTGATATAATAAAAAAAAAAATGGTCTCAATACCGCGTCCCTCGTGAGATGCAAATAGACTTATCCCGGAATTGACCGCCCTGTAGGTGTACTCAATTTAATGACCACACTTCGCTGTCCACTATTTCGCGTAACTGAATGTCCATTTGTTAGTCTGATTATACACTGTAGCTATTTAAAATTCGCCCCTATATTTTTCACAACGCACAATTAGCACTTCGTTACTTGTTTGTTTTTTTTTTTCTAAGAGTAAACGGAAAAAAAGACGCCGTATCATGGGCTTAGTCGACATAAAGCAAAACACCTTAATATGCCCAATTTCACCTCTTCTTATAGGATCGGCTACCTTACTCATTAATTTACTACATATTGTTTCCAATAACACTAAACAGGTATCGCCGTTATATTTTAATTGTATTCAAAAGCATGTTACTACTATTATGACCAACCAAATCGTCACAAATCGCGCGGCGTGCGTTTTTAATGATAACTTTACGCTATTCAATTAAATCGCGCGGCGTGCGTTTTTAATGATAACTTTACGCTATTCAATCTCCGTTACAGCTATCTTGACTCGTAATGTTACACGGCCCTCCAGACTGTGATGTCTTGAAGAGGGTTCCAGACAGAGGCCACTTGTTTAACCAGAGAGGATTTGGTCCTTTTCTGTTCCTCTTAATTCCACTTTTAACTCATCCATCCTCGCTGTTCGGTGAGAGGATAAATCGTATTTCAGCGTCGACATTGTTGCTGATACCAAGAATGTATCTCATGGAAATCGTCGGTACATTCTTTAATTTTCTTTGTAAGTTAGTATAAGTACGTATTTATCCACTGGTGCTTTTATTTAGTCCACTGAGTGTAGTCTTGGTATCATTCAGTGTTTCTTGAATCTATATTTTGCTCCTTATTGATAATACTTCTTCAGGTCTATGTGAGGGAACAAGCCTTTAATTACATCAGTATCACAATCTGCCAGGAGGTAGCTCCCTTCATGAGGTATTTTCATTATTTTGTATGGACCTGTATATAAATATTGCCATTTCTTATTCAGTCTTTTCCTGGTTGATGCTTTTGGGTGATTTCTCAATAAAATTTCTTCCCCTACATCATATGTGACTACTTTCTTCACATTTTTATCAAAACGTGTTTTTCTCAATTGTGCTTGATGCTTCAGGTTTTTGTAGACCTTCTTCACCATATCTTCTTTCTTGGTAATCTTTTGTTCTATCGCAGGTAATTTCTTCATCCATTCTGGCACAATACTTTCACCAAATACTATTTGGTTAGGTGAATAACCTGTCGATAAGTGTGGTAAGTCATTATACACTTTCTCAAATTCATAAATCCAATCGATCCATTTATAATGTTGTTTGGGTATGTACGTCCGTAAAAATCGGTTCAACTCTTGGAAGATTCTCTCAACCGGATTTCCACAAGGGTAAAATCTTGAGATGTAAATGTGTTGGATTCCTTGTTCTTTCATAGTGTCTCTCCATACTTTGCTGGTATAATAAGCAGCGTTGTCTGTCAAGACCATTATAGGTTTGCCAAGCTCAGTTATATAGTTGTTGATAAATTTGCGTAACATGGGTCGAACGTGGAGATTTTTCAAAGGATATAATTTCACATATTTTGAAAAGAGATCATAGAAAGCCAATACATATTTGAACCGTCCACGTGTCATGGGACATGGTCCACAGACATCACATGACACCAACATTAAAGGTTGTTGTGGGATGATATGATGTAATTCTATCTTCCGACAATAGTTTATGGGTTTCGCCTTCTGACATATTTTGCACTTCTTAAGAATATTTGTAGCTATATGTCCCAAATTTGGATGATAGCAGTATTGTGCTATTTTGGCTGTACATTTAGCGGCACCAAAATGACCCCAATTCAAGTGAGTGTACCATACTAGTGATTCTAAATATTTATTTGGAACACAAACTTTCCAAACATCTTCTTCATCCTTCTTTCGATACAGTATTCCGGATTTTAATTCATACTGTTCTTGAGAGTGACTTAGCGTTTTGCTTTCAACAGCATGCCTAATGGCTTTCCACAACTTATCATCTTCTTGCAGTTGTGGAAGACTTCGACATAGCTGTGAAATCTGCCTCTCACAATATTGCCTTGATAAATTCATGACTTTAAAGTCAATAGTCCGTTCTTCACACTCGTCGTCATTCTTTCTTTTCGGTAGTCTTGAAAGAGCATTGGCTATGATGTTGTCTTTCCCTCTGATGTATTTGAGCGTAATATCATATTCTTGCAGTAGCAAGGCCCACCGGGTTAAACGTGAATGGAACATCCTTCCTGTTAAAATAAAAGATAAAGCTTTGTGGTCACAGAATACAATGATCTTCTTTCCATATACAAAATAGCAAAACTTTCTAAGGGACCAGACCACGGCCTGTACTTCCAATTCAGTAGTACAATATGCGCGTTCACAGCTAGAGAGTGTTCTGCTGGCAAACCCAATTATTTTGATGGTACTGATATCTTCTGAATTGTCCATCTGGAAAAGAGTGGCACCCAATCCTGTTTCAGAAGCATACGCAGCAATATAAAAATCTTGATCAAGTCTCGGATGATGTAACAGTGGAACATTAGTCAAAGCATTGCGGATGTTATCAAAAGCTTGCGTGCATTCGGAATTCCACTCCCACATGACATTTTTTCTTAACAGCCGTAACAAACAGTCTTGGCTTCCTAACTGATTGGGTAAAAATCGTCGAAAAAATGAAACTAAGCCGATAAATGACTTTCAACAAGTAGTACAGTTCGTCCCTTTGGATAACAGATAAATATTCTGATTCTAACACCTTTTCCTGCAATGACATTTTATCAATCATTTCTTCAGAACATTCAATAAGGCATATATCATACACATTTTCATCATCAATACTGACATATTTTACCATTAGATTCATACACAACTGATTTGGAATTACTCGGCCCTTTCTCAGGGTGGCTGTCAAAACATTACCATTGGAATTAAATATACATTCACCTTTCTCTAAATTAATGATTGCACAGGTGTCACATAAAAAATCCAAACCCCAGATACATGGTACTGTCATTTTAGGAACAACCAGGAATGTACTTTCTATTTGAGCCCCCCGGATTGTAACGTCGACATGTACCTGTTTCACAACTTTTTGCATTTTTGCGGTGAACGTGCCAGACACGGTACATCCTGTGATAGGAAAAGTGGGTATTTTTACCCCTCGGCTTATCTGTTTTAAACAGTCCAGCGTCATGACACTAATAGTTGCTCCAGTATCAATTAATATTTCAACATCAACGTTATTTATACTTGTTGGAATCATTGCCTGTAAAATTTGTCCACATTTATTAGAAACTTCAGGTTTTTCTTCAATTAATTCATTCCTTATATCCTGATCATTATTGTACCTTAATACTCTCAGTTCAAATTGATGCTTGCCTTCCTTCTCCTTTCCAGTCATCCTAGGAAGGCATTTGGTGACAGGTATTAGTTTAATCTATCTCGTTGAGTCTTCGGTGGGGGTTCATGAACTTCCACAATCCGTACAGTATGATCCGAGTTATGGTATTCACCCCATCGCACATTGGAGGCTCCTTCGCCCATTGGTATAACTCCTTGTGCTGGATGAGGACTCGAGGCATTTGTTCCATCCTGCCGATGAACATTATGCTTCGAATTATCTTCCCAAGGTCGAATACAATTGGGATCATCACTTGGGTACCTGTTACTCTTATTAATATCACTACTATGCACATTCGCGTCACCATATCGAGGTTTACCTCTAGCACAGTAAGTATCTCTTCTATATTTATTATAATCATTGTTTTTATTGCAACCATAGGATGAAGATTGTCCACGCTCCTGTGACGCAGGTTTGACCTGGTTTTCGGTATTATTATTATCATATGTTAAATTATTATTATTATTATAATTATTCGTATTACTATGAGTGTGAGTCGACATTTGATTACCACTCATTTGTCTTGCGTCTTCCATAATCATATCTATAGAGTCAATCACCGACAAGAACTGTTCTACATCGTGGTCAGGAACATTTATTAACTTTTCACGTATATTTATGGGCAACCTTCCCTTCAAAATTCTGATCACTTCCTTGTGAGAAATTGGATCACTCCAATAACGTGTCTTATTTATGTACTTTTCAAAATATTGCCTTAAAGTACTCCTTTTACTGTTAAAATACTCAGGTTGGTAAACCTCTTTTCTTAATTTCTCTTGTTTACTCGACGACCAGTATTTAGCCAAAAAAGTTGTTCAAACTCAGCGCAAGTATGGCAACTTTCACTTACTTCAGCGGTCCATAATGCGGCTTCTCCGATAATTTTGGATACTATAAATTGAAGTCGGTCATGTTCTGACCAGCTACGTGGAAATATTCTTTTGAAATTATTGATAAAGATTTTTGAATGCAGGTTGTTCTTTTCAGTGGAGAATGTTGGGAATTGTCTACTTTTAAAAATGCTGTTACCACCTTTAAAGAAGACAAATATCCTCGCTGACCAAAAGAATCATCATCTTTACCAACCGAATCATCAACTTCCAAATGCAAATTTTCACCACAATTTATGATTGGTTTCCTTTTGCCATTTAGGTAACTCATTAACTATTTTCTCTTTTATTTTCTGAATTTCGCTAGTGAAGAGCTTAATTAATTCATCATTTCTACGTAGGTGCTCATTGATATTTTCATTTGGCTGGGATCCAATAGTAGTCTTAACCTTGTCTACAATTACATTTCCTTTTATTTCTATCCATTCAGATAGATCTTCATCAAGTCTTTTAGTTTGATCTACTAAATACTTGTCAATCCCCTTACGAGCATCGGACTCAAACTCGACTATTTGTTTCAAAAGCTCTTCTATCTGTGTGCTAGCATTGAAACAGCTGCTTTCACACTTAACCATCCTATTGGACAGGCCATCATAACTCTTCGAAACTACCTCATATTTCTTTTCTAAGTCATGAAGTTTTCCCATTAAATTATTATATTGCCTTTCTAAGGTGTTAGAAAACTCTACATCTAGTTCTCCAAATTTCGCATTTAATTGAGTCTCCCAGTCCGCCTTTAATTCTTTCTTAGTATTTTCCAGTTTATAATCAAAGGGGTTTAGTTTGCTTTCCAAAGAATCCATTTTAACTTCTAATGAACCAAATTTGGCCTCAAATTTTTCGTTTAACTTTTGATTGTCCCCTTTTAATTGCTTATTATCTTTTTCTAGTGAACCAAGTCTTCCATTCATTACACCCATTTGAGTATTTATTGATACCAGCATATCAAACATTTTTTGATTAATATTTCCATTTTGAGGATCAACTTGCTGATCTACTTCCGAAACCTCAAGATCTTTATGTTCTCCCACGCTGCTTACCTTACTTATCATTGTATTTGAATCTCCTAACGGCTCTAAATCAATAACTGTATTATTATCTGTACATGTCTCCTGTCCCAGATTGAGCTCATGGGATGCATCATCCATATCCTCTTCACTTTCCTCTCTCTCTCTACTCATTACTCTACTCAACTGCACATTAAGATGTATTCTTTTCGTTCGTTTTGACATGATTATTCACTACCAAGACATACACTTATTTTCACTATGTATTTATATATTTATCGACCGAAATCACAAGTCTCAACTTCTTTTTTTTTATAATTATACAGTTATCTTAATCATACCTGGTAGTATCGCTCACTTTTAGCGATTATTGAAGAATACCTCTTTCATTGGACAGACTCCCTGGCTGCTACAATATTTTCCAACTCTAGGGTTCGTGAATCCGGATGACACTCGACTCGATGCAGCAATCCTCGATCGAGCCGCACGTTGTGGCGCCACTTCTACCGTATCTTCATTCGCCGTCGGCGTTGTCGTTGTGACCGTGAGACACCGTTATACCAAGAGGAAAGGCGCGTTGATCTTAGAGCATGAGATGTGATGACCTTAAGCCATTGACAACACACAACGGTCACGGTAGCACCTGATTCCAGAATAGCTGCAGTAGTTAAGATCTACGAACTATCCCTTGTTGACCAGGTCCCCAAAACTTAACTCGTAATGAGATCCCTTCAAAGCAAATTGTCATAACGATCGTCTATAAAGGCTTTGTACAACGAGAAGAAATGTTACGGTTGATGGAATAATAACAGATACGATCAAACTGTCTTGTCTCTTCTGCTTTATTTAATATAACTTCGTTCACAGTTTCATTCCGCATTCACCACTCATTCACCGAAACCCTTTGATGAACAGTTTTGGTTGCTTAACACCAACAGTCAATGATAATGATACAGCTTTTCTCCTTTTTATAACTTGAAGCCCGCTCTCCGTGATATAATAAAAAAAAAAAGAACGGTCTCAATACCGCGTCTTCGTGAGATGCGAATAGACTTATCCCGGAATTGACCGCCCTGTAGGTGTACTCAATTTAATGACCACACTTCGCTGTCCGCTATTTTGCGTAACTGAATGTCCATTTGTTAGTCTGATTACACACTGTAGCTATTTAAAATTCGCCCCTATATTTTTCACAACGCACAATTAGCACTTCGTTACTTGTTTTTTTTTTTTCTAAGAGTAAATGGAAAAAAAGACGCCGTATCATGGGCTTAGTCGACATAACGCAAAACACCTTAATATGCCCAATTTCACCTCTTCTTATAGGATCAGCTACCTTACTCATTAATTTACTACATATTGTTTCCAATAACACCAAACAGGTATCGCCTTTATATTTTAATTGTATTCAAAAGCATGTTACTACTATTATGACCAACCAAATCGTCACAAATCACGCGGCGTGTGTTTTTAATGATAACTTTACGCTATTCAATTAAATCGCGTGGCGTGCGTTTTTAATGATAACTTTACGCTATTCAATCTCCGTTACAGCTATCTTGACTCGTAATGTTACACGATTTCAGGAGTGCTGTGGGGAAGTTTCGTAGGACTGTTGCTATTCACAATATATATAAATGACCTAGTGGATGACATTGGAAGTTCACTGAGACTTTTTGCGGATGATGCTGTAGTATATCGAGAGGTTGTAACAATGGCAAATTGTACTGAAATGCAGGAGGATCTGCAACGAATTGACACACAGTGAGCCGGCCGGTGTGTCCGTGCCGTTCTAAGCGCGTCAGTCTGGAACCGCGCGACCGCTACGGTCGCAAGTTCGAATCCTGCATCGTGCATGGATGTGTGTGATGTCCTTAGGTTAGTTAGGTTTAAGTAGTTCTAAGTTCTAGGGGACTGATGACCACAGATGTTGAGTCCCATAGTGCTCAGAGCCGTTTTATTTGACACACAGTGCAGGGAATGGCAATGGAATCTCAATGTAGACAAGAGTAATGTGCTGCGAATACATAGGAAGAAAGATGCTTTATCATTTAGCTACAATATAGCAGGTCAGCAACTGGAAGAAGTTAATTCCATAAATTATCTGGGAGTAGGTATTAGGAGTGATTTAAAATGGAATGACCATATAAAATTAATCGTCGGTAAAGCAGATGGCAGACTGAGATTCATTGGAAGAATCCTAAGGAAATGCAGTCTGTAAACAAAAGAAGTAGGTTATAGTACACCTCTTGAGGTTATAGTACACTGCTTGAATACTGCTCACTGGCGTGGGATCTGTGCCAGATCGGGTTGATAGAAGAGATAGAGAAGATCCAACAGAGAGCAGTGCGCTTCGTTACAGCATCATTTAGCAATCGCGAAAGCGTTACAGAGATGATAGATAAACTCCAGTGGAAGACTCTGCAGGAGAGACGCTCAGTAGCTCGGTACGGGCTTTTGTCAAAGTTTCGAGAACATACCTTCACCGAAGAGTCAAGCAGTATATTGCTCCCTCCTATGTATATCTTGTGATGAGAATAAAATCAGAGAGATTAGAGCTCACACAGAGGCATACCAACAATCTTTCTTTCCACGAACAGTACGAGACTGGAATAGAAAGGAGAACCGATAGAGGTACTCAAGCTACCCTCCGCCACACACAGGTGGCTTTTGGTGTTTGGATGTAGATGTAGATGTAGATACCAGAACTGGTGTGCATGGTCTTTCATTTCTTTGAAGGTGGTGAAGTCGCATGTTTCCATTGCTTGCTCTGACACTTGTGTTCCATGCAATTTTGTCATATGATGATATGTTGGAGACCGTGGCTGTTTTTGAAGACAGATGTTGATGGTGTTAGGACAGCAACCAGCCACAAATTTATCTTGAGTTCCTTTATTCAAAGGGAACCATTACCAGTTTCGAATCGTTGTGATTCATCATCAGACGGTGTGTTTTTATAGATTAATTGTCCTAAAATATAAATAAAACATAATTACAAACACGCCACACACAGATGGTTGCGTTGCAGATTTTCGTTGCATGTGACTTGCGTGGAACGTCGGTTTCGAGTGATTGTTTCCATAACGTTCATCCAATCAATGTAAATGCATTCCCACTGCATCCTCGTTGTTGCACATGTAATAGTTCTCACTGTACACTTTAGATTTGTCGCTGAGATCATTCCAACCACGCACCATATGTTTTGGTACATACAAAGAGCTTACAAACATATGGATGCCACAGATGCTATGATATATCGTAACATTTGACAATGATGTCCTATGTTTGGAAAGGATCATATATTCTTTTACAAAACTGTAATGTCTTTTACATTAGTACAGAGAGATTGAATTTTTTTTTAAAATCTGTTAATGCTAATTTAATTATAAAGTTTTTTATATATATTTAGAACTGTATAGGTAAAATAGTATATTATTTTATTACATTTGGCAGCATGAGAATTATAGTAACATATAAATTTTCTACTTGATCTGCAGATAAGTGTATTAATATTATTTGCTTTGGAGGCTGGAAAGTAATTTTTGGAAATTTTTCAGGAAAGGGGTGTTAGCCAACTCTGTTTGTTCGTTAAAGATATAGTCTGCGGTGCTGTTTTTGTGTGTGTGTATTTCTAATTCTTCTAATATATTCATAGTGGCTCCTTTTTCTGCTAGATATAAAATCTTTAAGTTGTCCTCAATGTTTCCCACTGAATGGTTATCTTCAGCATTTGCAGCGCTGTATGCGCTGGCGCACTGTTGTGCAAAATGATGGGTGGTTTGCACAGAAAGTACCGCCTGTTCTTTTGCATAGCTGGTCGCAGGTTATGCTCCAAAAATGAATAGTAATACTATGCATTGACAGTATGCCATGGAGGAATGTAATGCTTTAGGATAACTCCATCACAGTCTTACACAAGAACCACCATAACTTTAGACTGCTCCATTCACACCATCAACAGAACAGGCTCTACTAATGGTATACTATGCCTTCCACATTGCTGGCAACTGGTTCTACACAATGAGCAACTGATTCTACACAATGATGGTGACTACTTTGAAGGACAGTAACAGGTGCAAACACGTAACTCTTTTGCATCCGTTGTGAATAAATAGTTGCCGCTATTTAAGTTCCAACCCTTGTATTATGTCAGTGCTGAGGAGCAGTTGTTTTTTTATTATCAAGATACCATTGTTTTCCATGTTTTTGCTTTAGTTATTGATAATTTCTGTGCAATAGCCTAAGAGGATTTTTATATGGTTGCAGAATCATAAACTTATTCATTTTGAATTTTTATGCATTATAGGTATGCGTTTTCCAGCAGTGGACTCTATTATGTTCCACAGGACACCTCTATTGAGGGATGTTTGGAATACATACGCACTTTACCTCTCATTACATCACCTGAGGTTTATGGTCTGCATGATAATGCAGACATTACTAAAGATAACAATGAAACATCACAGGTAAGTCTGTGTATTCAGAAATTGTATAATTTTATTACACTACAAACTCATTTAGTCACTTTTAAAGTACACTGGTTTCAAAATTCTGTATTCTGGATTGTAATCTACCTCTCATTTTGTCCTCAGTCCAAACTTTGCAGAAAATTCTCTTTCTTATCATTAAATTCTTCATGTTTATGGTCATAGCATCTCTAGTTGCTTGAAGAGATTCTAATTCCATAATTGTAGACACACATAAAGATTTAAAATATCTTCAGTAACTCAGCTTTAGTTTTTTGTGTTTCCTATTTTTTTTAAGATGTTTAAAACATAGAAATGTTGAAAGATTAAATGAGACCTGTTCCACTGTATATGTTGAAGTATTCCCTGTGTCTGAAGTATTGTGCAGTTCATACTGAGTGTGCTGTTATTCTTAAACTCTGAACTGCTGCCTCTTAAAGTACTGTTCAGACAAAAAGTTTAGTTATTCTTCATGTGGACTTCTTCACCATTGCAACTTCTCCTGTGCTAGAATCTTGAAGCCTTAACCAATTCTCAATTCTCACTACCAAAAAGAATTGAAAGCTCTTCTGTTCTATGCAATTATATTGCATCATAAGGCAACATGTAGTTTACAGTTTGGGAGCATATATTGATCTGAAATTCACAACCCACTTCCCTGGGACAGGACGTCACTACCAGAACGCTCAGCAATACTGCTGCTGTTCACCCATCTTGGAGACGCATGGCGCCCATCAGAGCCAGTGTACATGCACAAATGACACAAATTCCCAGCAGTTTCAATTCAAAGCAAATTAACTAATAACAAGTCCTGTCACTGCGGCAATTATCATTTGTTGGTCCAGTAGACACAAGGTATCACATTGCTTTACCATAAATGATATGTTACACTATATATCCATGTCTTTAGACAGATAACATCATTGCAATGCTCTTAAATAAAAAAATAGGCAATATTTGTCATTTCAAACACGCTTCAGCATTATAAAATTAAAGTAGTGACAATTTGCCTCTTTAGTTTCTCAACTACATTCTTCATGAACTACAAGCCATCCACGTATAGTCTTTGTATTAAGTGCTAATCCCTTTTCTGTCCTATAGTAAGCCTTAGTATCCCTTAACTAAGCCCTCTACACATAAAACAGAAAGTACAGGCACAAACACCAACAGTTTGCTTACTACGCCCCTTCCCCCCTGTCTGACAAAACTGCACACTGTAGTTGCGATGCTGTGCTGCACAAAGGTTGATAATGTTGGCACCACTTTCCAGATGAGGTCCACAAATACTTCTGATGCCATCCATATAATCCGAACTTAAACTTTGTGCTGTGTGACGTAGCCCTGAAAATTTTGTGAGGATAAACTATTTGTATTTTGTTTCCATTTTTCTATTTTTCTATATGTATGGACTAACTACAAAAAAGACTGGTAAATCCATTGTACCTGTACTTAATACTCAAATTAGTTGTCATATCAGCTCCCTTACCATCTCTTTGTAATTTTCGTATGACATTTAAAGTCAGCCCCCCCCCCCCCCCACCCCCCACCCCCCCCATGAACCATGGACCTTGCCGTTGGTGGGGAGGCTCGTGTGCCTCAGCGATACAGATAGCCATACCGTAGGTACAACCACAACGGAGGGGTATCTGTTGAGAGGCGAGACAAACGTGTGGTTCCTGAAGAGGGGCAGCAGCCTTTTCAGTAGTTGCAAGGGCAACAGTCTGGATGATTGACTGATCTGGCCTTGTAACGCTAACCAAAACGGCCTTGCTGTGCTGGTACTGTGAATGGCTGAAAGCAAGGGGAAACTACGGCCGTAATTTTTCCCGAGGGCATGCAGCTTTACTGTATGATTAAATGATGATGGCATCCTCTTGGGTAAAATATTCCGGAGGTAAAATAGTCCCCCATTCGGATCTCCGGGCGGGGACTACTCAAGAGGATGTCGTTATCAGGAGAAAGAAAACTGGTGTTCTACGGATCGGAGCGTGGAATGTCAGATCCCTTAATCGGGCAGGTAGGTTAAAAAATTTAAAAAGGGAAATGGATAGGTTAAAGTTAGATATAGTGGGAATTAGTGAAGTTCGGTGGCAGGAGGAACAAGACTTCTGGTCAGGTGACTACAGGGTTATAAACACAAAGTCAAATAGGGGTAATAATGAGTAGGAAAATAGGAATGCGGGTAAGCTACTACAAACAGCATAGTGAACGCATTATTGTGGCCAAGATAGATACGAAGCCCACACCTACTACAGTAGTACAAGTTTATATGCCAACTAGCTCTGCAGATGACGAAGAAATTGAAGAAATGTTTGATGAAATAAAAGAAATTATTCAGATAGTGAAGGGAGACGAAAATTTAATAGTCATGGGTGACTGGAATTCGAATGTAGGAAAAGGGAGAGAAGGAAACGTAGTAGGTGAATATGGATTGGGGCTAAGAGATGAAAGAGGAAGCCGCCTGGTAGAATTTTGCACAGAGCACAACTTAATCATAGCTAACACTTGGTTTAAGAATCATGATAGAAGGTTGTATACATGGAAGAACCCTGGAGATACTAAAAGGTATCAGATAGATTATATAATGGTAAGACAGAGATTTAGGAACCAGGTTTTAAATTGTAAGACATTTCCAGGGGCAGATGTGGACTCTGACCACAGTCTATTGGTTATGACCTGTAGATTAAAACTGAAGAAACTGCAAAAAGGTGGGAATTTAAGGAGATGGGACCTGGATAAACTGAAAGAACCAGAGGTTGTACAGAGTTTCAGGGAGAGCATAAGGGAACAATTGAGAGGAATGGGGGAAAGAAATACAGTAGAAGAAGAATGGGTAGCTTTGAGGGATGAAGTAGTGAAGGCAGCAGAGGTTCAAGTAGGTAAAAAGATGAGGGCTAGTAGAAATCCTTGGGTAACAGAAGAAATATTGAATTTAATTGATTAAAGGAGAAAATACAAATATGCAGTAAATGAAGAAGGCAAAAAGGAATATTAATGTCTCAAAAATGAGATCGACAGGAAGTGCAAAATGGCTAAGCAGGGATGGCTAGAGGACAAATGTAAGGATGTAGAGGCTTATCTCACTAGGGGTAAGACAGATACTGCCTACAGGAAAATTAAAGAGACCTTTGGAGATAAGAGAATCACTTGTATGAACATCAAGAGCTCAGATGGAAACCCAGTTCTAAGCAAAGAAGGGAAAGCAGAAAGGTGGAAGGAGTATATAGAGGGTCTATACAAGGGAGATGTACTTGAGGACAATATTATGGAAATGGAAGAGGATGTAGGTGAAGATGAAATGGGAGATACGATACTGCGTGAAGAGTTTGACAGAGCACTGAAAGACCTGAGTCGAAACAAGGCCCCCGGAGTAGACAACATTCCATTGGAACTACTGACGGCCTTGGGAGAGCCAGTCCTGACAAAACTCTACCATCTGGTGAGCAAGATGTATGAGACAGGCGAAATACCCTCAGACTTCAAGAAGAATATAATAATTCCAATCCCAAAGAAAGCAGGTGTTGACAGATGTGAAAATTACCGAACAATCAGTTTAATAAGCCACAGCTGCAAAATAATAACACGAATTCTTTACAGACGAATGGAAAAACTAGTAGATGCCGACCTCAGGGAAGATCAGTTTGGATTCCGTGGAAATACTGGAACACGTGAGGCAATACTGACCTTACGACTTATCTTAGAAAAAAGATTAAGGAAAGGCAAACCTACATTTCTAGCATTTGTAGACTTAGAGAAAGCTTTTGACAATGTTGACTGGAATACTTTCTTTCAAATTCTAAAGGTGGCGGGGATAAAATACAGGGAGCGAAAGGCTATTTACAATTTGTACAGAAACCAGATGGCAGTTATAAGAGTCGAGGGACATGAAAGGGAAGCAGTGGTTGGGAAGGGAGTGAGACAGGGTTGTAGCCTCTCCCCGATATTATTCAATCTGTATATTGAGCAAGCAGTAAAGGAAACAAAAGAAAAATTCGGTGTAGGTATTAAAATCCATGGAGAAGAAATAAAACTTTGAGGTTCGCCGATGACATTGTAATTCTGTCAGAGACAGCAAAGGACTTGGAAGAGCAGTTGAATGGAATGGATGGTGTCTTGAAGGGAGGATATAAGATGAACATCAACAAAAGCAAAATGAGGATAATGGAATGTAGTCAAATTAAGTCGGGTGATGTTGAGGGTATTAGATTAGGAAATGAGACACTTAAAGTAGTAAAGGAGGTTTGCTATTTGGGGAGCAAAATAACTGATGATGGTCGAAGTAGAGAGGATATAAAATGTAGACTGGCATGGCAAGGAAAGCGTTTCTGAAGAAGAGAAATTTGTTAACATCGAGTATAGATTTAAGTGTCAGGAAGTCATTTCTGAAAGTATTTGTATGGAGTGTAGCCATGTATGGAAGTGAAACATGGACGGTAAATAGTTTGGACAAAAAGAGAATAGAAGCTTTCAAAATGTGGTGCTACAGAAGAATGCTGAAGATTAGATGGGTAGATCACATAACTAATGAGGAAGTATTGAATAGGATTGGGGAGAAGAGAAGTTTGTGGCACAACTTGACCAGAAGAAGGGATCGGTTGGTAGGACATGTTCTGAGGCATCAAGGGATCACCAATTTAGTATTGGAGGGCAGCGTGGAGGGTAAAAATCGTAGGGGGAGACCAAGAGATGAATATACTAAGCAGATTCAGAAGGATGTAGGTTGCAGTAGGTACTGGGAGATGAAGAAGCTTGCACAGGATAGAGTAGCATGGAGAGCTGCATCAAACCAGTCTCGGGACTGAAGACCACAACAACAACAACATTTAAAGTCACAATTTGACATTAGATAAGGTAAAAAAGTAAATAGCTAAATCTGTCTCTGCCATTTTTGTAAGTAATCCTCGTCATAAGTATTAAAACTAAGTCACTTCTACAGAGAGGTTATAATTAAACTGACAGTGTTCTGAGTGCTGTGGTGTGGGCTGTACACATCGCAGAATCCTCAGCACCATAAGTATGTTCATTATTGGTGCACTCGTGGGGGATGCGTGAGAGGAAAATAATAATAATAATAACAATAATAATAGTTCCACTTTCCACTATCAGGTGATGATGTGGTGCTGTAAGCAGTCAAGATAAGGCTTGGGTGCCGGAAAAGGGCAGGAAAAATCAAACGTTTGATAACAGTGCTTCCATTACAATGTGTATTCAGCACAATCTCTCGAATCAGCAACATGCTCCATCCGTAACAGGGCATGGTTGACAGTTTCTCACAGCGTATCAGCGTATCTGGTAAATTAGAGCAATATGTTATTGTATGCTATCCTTCAGATCAGGAAGAGTCTGGATACATCCCTGATAAACACGATCTTTCAGATATCTCCACAAACAGATGTCACACAGATTTAGCTCAGATGATCTGTAAGGCCGTATGTTTATAAAATTCATGATATGAATATAATAAAGGGAAACATTCCACGTGGGAAAAATACACTCCTGGAAATGGAAAAAAGAACACATTGACACCGGTGTGTCAGACCCACCATACTTGCTCCGGACACTGCGAGAGGGCTGTATAAGCAATGATCACGGGCACGGCACAGCGGACACACCAGGAACCGCGGTGTCGGCCGTCGAATGGCGCTAGCTGCGCAGCATTTGTGCACCGCCGCCGTCAGTGTCAGCCAGTTTGCCGTGGCATACGGAGCTCCATCGCAGTCTTTAACACTGGTAGCATGCCGCGACAGCGTGGACGTGAACCGTATGTGCAGATGACGGACTTTGAGCGAGGGCAGGGTGGACGTACCGCCGAATTGCTCAACACGTGGGGCGTGAGGTCTCCACAGTACATCGATGTTGTCGCCAGTGGTCGGCGGAAGGTGCACGTGCCCGTCGACCTGGGACCGGACCGCAGCGACGCACGGATGCACGCCAAGACCGTAGGATCCTACGCAGTGCCATAGGGGACCGCACCGCCACTTCCCAGCAAATTAGGGACACTGTTGCTCCTGGGGTATCGGCGAGGACCATTCGCAACCGTCTCCATGAAGCTGGGCTACGGTCCCGCACACCATTATGCCGTCTTCCGCTCACGCCCCAACATCGTGCAGCCCGCCTCCAGTGGTGTCGCGACAGGCGTGAATGGAGGGACGAATGGAGACGTGTCGTCTTCAGCGATGAGAGTCGCTTCTGCCTTTGTGCCAATGATGGTGGTATGCGTGTTTGGCACCGTGCAAGTGAGCGCCACAATCAGGACTGCATACGACCGAGGCACACAGGGCCAACACCCGGCATCATGGTGTGGGGAGCGATCTCCTACACTGGCCGTACACCACTGGTGATCGTCGAGGGGACACTGAATAGTGCACGGTACATCCAAACCGTCATCGAACCCATCGTTCTACCATTCCTACACCGGCAAGGGAACTTGCTGTTCCAACAGGACAATGCACGTCCGCATGTATCCCGTGCCACCCAACGTGCTCTAGAAGGTGTAAGTCAACTACCCTGGCCAGCAAGATCTCCGGATCTGTCCCCCATTGAGCATGTTTGGGACTGGATGAAGCGTCGTCTCACGCGGTCTGCACGTCCAGCACGAACGCTGGTCCAACTGAGGCGCCAGGTGGAAATGGCGTGGCAAGCCGTTCCACAGGACTACATCCAGCATCTCTACGATCGTCTCCATGGGAGAATAGCAGCCTGCATTGCTGCGAAAGGTGGATATACACTGTACTAGTGCCGACATTGTGCATGCTCTGTTGCCTGTGTCTATGTGCCTGTGGTTCTGTCAGTGTGATCATGTGATGTATCTGACCCCAGGAATGTGTCAATAAAGTTTCCCCTTCCTGGGACAATGAATTCACGGTGTTCTTATTTCAATTTCCAGGAGGTTATATCTAAAAACAAAGATGATGTAACTTACCAAATGAAAGCGCTGGCATGTTGATAGACATGTCTATCAACATGCCAGCGCTTTCGTTTGGTAAGTTACATCATCTTTGTTTTTAGATATGTTTATAAAGTCCCCACTAGAGAAGATGAGATCATTACCAAAACTTTCTCAATTCAAATCTTTCGTCTGGCAAGCTACATGTTTTGTCATCACATCTTGCAGTAAAGTAACATTGTGGACACAGCTGTGTTCTTGCAAAGCTGGAATCGTGTATTGCACGAGTAGGTCCTTATAATGTGCAGATGTCACTGTACACTTAACATGCCCGTGTGGTGTCGTCTTCTCAAAGACATGTGAACTGAGAATGAAGGAGCTCATGAAACTGCACCACAAAGACGTATAAACTGAGTGCAGGGAATGTTCCTGCACGACATGTGGAAGAGTAGAACTCCAAATGCGATAGTTCTGTACATTCACAACACCATGCAGGGTAAAATGTGCCTTATCCATCCAAAGAAGTTTCTCTGGCCACATGTCATCCTTTTCCATGTATGCCAACATAAAAAGGGCAAAGTCATAGCATTTTACCATATCTTTGGACTTAATTGGTGCACATTCTGTACTTTCTAGGGGTACCAGAGTAAAATGTGCCACAAAGTTTTTTGAACTGTTGACCACAGGAGAGACAATTCTCAAGACACAGCTCGAGCACTGGCTGTGGAATTTGAGGTGTGTGCTGCACGGTCGGCTGTAGCTACAGAAACTTCATCGACAACTGCCATGTGAATGAACCACCTTCCTCTCCCTGCTGCACCACTTAATTGACCTGTTTCTTCAATTTTTTGGTCATATTCTGTAACACATTTATTGACACAGCATCTCTTTGTAGCCATATCTGTTGGCAATGTTCCTCCAATGCATTGCTGCTATTGTGATAAAACAAATATACTAGCAGTGTGATGTCTGTCTCCTCAATATCCATTGTATCTTGAATGGAAAACTTCAATTTTCTTAATGTGTTACCAAGAGTCACACCAGAAAAGAAATCAGAACATGTTACCAAGTGACAAACAGCACACTGACATCAAAACAGGAAACATATCATATTCTGACTTCTTACTGTGCCATATTTTCACCTTGTGGCAGAAAGTGGAACTATTAGTTTTTTCAGCATACTCTACAAGTGCACTAATTAATGACCATACCTACAATTTTTCAGCATCCTCTGATGTGTACAGCTCACACTGCAGTGCTCAGAACACTGCCAGTTTAATTGTAACCAGCTGGTACCTAATCTCATGATAGTATCTGGCATGTCATGTGAGTTAACACTGGTAGTTAATAGACATCTGAAGTCTACACAGTTCTATTGAAACTGTTGATTGAACTGTGGCACATAGGTGTTCCGCCAGTTTAATAGTAATTATGTATTTGAAGCGAGTAATCTTTCTCAGATAGACTTATTGCAAATATCCTCTAATAAAAGAGGTATATTAACCAGTAACATAATACTTGGCAGAAAATTCTTCTCAACTAGATAATCATTATGTTCCACCAGAGTTGTGAAGTGGAACATTAAATGATAACATCACTTAAATCTTTATGTTGTTCTAAAATGTTTAAACTGTTATTTGTGTCTGAATTTTTCTTTGATTCTGTATTATAGCTTTGTCATGGGAAGTATTTTATTGATTTATAACAAAATCAGACAGTTCAGCTATATCAGAATGTAACTCACTGGGTTTATTTATTGTGGAAGATTCTATCTCTAAAATGTCCAGTACTAAAATGCTATTACTTGTTGCTAGCTTTTCTTTAACATTACACTTAACATTAAATTAGTATCAGGTTGTCTAATATTTTTAAATGAATATTTGACTACTGCTATTAATTTTTCAATTGTTGCATCTGTTCTTGAGGAGTGGATCAATAGTGTTTTCCAAAGTATCTTTAGTTTTACCTGTTTATCCCAAAGCTTCTGGAATTCTGTTTCTGTCCTACCATTGATGGTTCAGAAACGAGACATCAATCTATTCCTGTACCTTTTGTTTAGTTAAATCATTAACATGCTCTTCCAAACTACAAGAGTAGAGCCTGAGATTGCAGACCCATCTGGAACTTTATTTTGCTGTGATACATTTAATCTGATTTCCATGCCTGATATTTGTTTATATACCTCATTAAATTCCTGTTTAGTGAAATCTGTAATCTGTTTGAAATCCTTATTTACATCATAGCACTGTTCATTAACTTGATTTGTAAGTCACACTGTTTAATCACCTCAGTATGTACTCCCTGGATAAAGGTGACAGCTGATGGTAACTTACATACTTGTTTATTTATTTCCAACTCTTCTTTGTGAGAACCACTGCTACCCTGGTCAAGTTTCTGGTATGTAACTTGATTCTTTAACTTGATTCTTAATTCATCACCTTGACTCTTTTAAGTGTTCTACCAAGTCAGCATTATTGCTATCTAGTCTAGTATTAAATTTGGACATTTTCTTGTTACCCTGAGCTTTCATACTTGCTTTAGTAGTATCTAAGCTTGTATTAACTTATTGAAACTGTGTGTTAAAATGATAATGATGTACACCAAAACAGTGAATTAAATTATAACAGTGCCAGGATTTGAACACGGGTCTCATATGTATTAGGCAGATGCGCTAGACATTACACCACATTGGCATTACGGTTATGATAGCTGCACAGATTACCCTAGTACATTTCCCTCCCTGATACAACATACAAATTCCGCCTCGTGGCTCACCCCATTACTATTCACCTTCTAAACTTGCATCAGTATTGCCAAGGCTCTCCAGTATTGAAATAGCACCTTAGCAATTAGTGAAATGGGATTAATCGTGCATGTACATCAGGCATAGGTAATATATTAATTGAATACAGTTGATGTTACTGAGACATGTTGAGTCTCACCTTTATCTATGATATGGACGAGGGTAGCAGGTGTGGTAGCTGCAGTGACAGGCTAGTGCATCTGCCTATTGACAGGAGACCCAGGTTTGAATCCTGGCACTGGTACAAATTTTAATTCGATTTTTCCACCTACATCATTACTGTAGATCAAGGTGAGACTCAGTATGTCTCAGGGACATCAACTGTATGTGATTATGTGCATTAAATGTTTTGAAAATTTCTTCTAAGCATTGCTCCATACTCCTAATCAGTAAGGGCATATAGCGACAGTGATAATAAGTTTATAATTAATTTTTTCCCACCAATAATTGTTAGAATGTGGATGACTTCATTAATATCTTTTTTGGAAAACAAAATCAACTTCTACTGCATGACACATGCACTGTCACCAAACAAAAATCAATTTTGTCCCAATACAGCTCATCAAATTCAGTACAGCTGCCTGCTGCATCACAATGTTACTAGAACTGTGTTACACAAACTCAGTGAGACTGCACAATCATTTCTAGATGAGCAGCTAATGCTGATGCTGTTAGTTATCATGTGTCATATTTACAGATCTGACAAAACAGCAGTAGCTCTTTGAAGTTGCTGTCGACTATAGTCTGACTCGTGGATTCCTGTGACATAACAAATCTCAAATGATTTGATGATTATTCACTGATAAAGCAATTCTTCTTAATTCTCTTTAACTGTAGTACTCATAATGGCTTGTGCACTAAAAGATAATTTTGACTGCCAACCCAGTTGCTAAAGACATTAGTCAGTGCAATCTTCATTAAGAATTGTTAATTTCCTCCTGACGTTTTAATATTTCTTCTTGTACAAATTTTATTGTATTTCCAACAGAAAAGTATTGTGGTTTCTGCAACAGGCACCAGAATGTAGTGTTTTAGATTGCAAGTACCCTTTCTCGTAAACTGTGAACACATGCCTCTCGAAATACTTTTCAGACAAATAGTGAAGTTCCCAGAATGAAAAGTGCTAGTTCTGCTAGGTTCGCAGGAGAGCTTCTGTAAAGTTTGGAAGGTAGGAGACGAGATACTGGCAGAAGTAAAGCTGTGAGTACCGGACGTGAGTCGTGCTTCGGTGGCTCAGTTGGTGGAGCACTTGCCCGCGAAAGGCAAAGGTCCCAAGTTCGAGTCTCGGTCGGGCACACAGTTTTAATCTGCCAGGAAGTTTCAAATAGTGAAGTTATTCTTTATGTGTCTTTTTCACCATTGCAACTGCTCCTGTCATGGAATCAGAAAGATTTAACCAATTCTCAACTCCATCTACCCAAAATAATAGAGAACTCCTCATTTCAGTGCAGTTGTATTGTGTCTTCAGTTACAATATCATAAGTAAGTCAAAACTTATTTAAAATTTGTGACCATATACTGATCTGACAGTTTTGTACTGTGTCAACAACAGAATGAATCTTCTTTTTTCTTCTCTGATGTAAGTGCGATTGTTGTGGCAATCGATAGCACACTCCTTTTCTCTGAGCCAGGATGTCGACTGCCCGGCCAACGAGTACATGATTGCATAGCCACTTCTCAGATATTCGCAGCATCTGTCGTGACCGGTATGCATTCACAAATGATACAACTTCCAAACACGTTACAATTCCAAACAAATTAACTAGTGCCAGGCATGGTGATCATCATTTGTCGGCCAGTAATTGTTGGATAACACTTCACTTTACTAAAAGCGATGTTAAACCACACCTTTTACAGTGGTGCTCTTCCTTTGCCTCAGATATTGTTGATATCCATAATTTTAGTTTGTTGTTTACACTTTACATATATGACAACACTATGGAATGCTGCTCACCACAGAGGTGCTGTTGAGTGACACATTGCTAGATGTTATTCTGCCATCACACAAAGTCCTTCGTCAGACAGACAGCAAAACTCACAAACAGTCACGCAAGCACAACTTATAGCTTCATGGATACAGTAGTTCTGGGATCTAAAAGCCAACTGTGTCTGCATCTGAGCAACAATTTCAGCCTTCGCTGGGGCAGAAAATAGGGATACAGAGGAGTTTTGGGGCCAGTAGGGACGTGCAGGGATGTGGTGCGGACAGGATACTGAGCTGGAGTGGGAGCCGGTACGGGGACGGTGGCATTTGGAGATTAGGAACTGACAAACTTTGAGCTGAGGGTGTTATGTGACTGAATGATAAGTTGTGGGGAAAGTTCTTACCTTGCAGTTCAGAAAATCTGGCGCTTGTAGAAAGAATCCATATGAGATAGGCTACGAAGCAGTCAAAGTCGAGCACATAGTGCTAGTCAGCTGTGTATTCCAGCTGTGTGTCGGGCACAGTTTGGTGCAGACAGGCCACTTGTTAGTCATCACACCCACGCAGGATGCAGCACAGGGGTTACAACTGAGTCAGTAGAAAAATGGGAAAAGGGTGTTGGGAGTAGGGGTGCAAAGGGATGGACAAGGATATTACACAGATTGGATGGTCTGTGGGATGGGTGGGAGGACACTCATTTGAGGCCACGGCCAGAGATGGTCGAAACCTTGTAGGAGGATGTGATTCAGATACTGCAGTCCTGGGTAGTACTGAGTGATGAGAGGAGAGCTCCTGTGTGGCTGGACTGGGGAGGGAGGGAAGGTGATGATGCACAGTTCCCCTCATTGATCAGTTAATTATCTGGTTGCCTAGGGCAACAGAACAATTTGACAATAATTTGTAACATAAAATAATTTTTTTCTTCTCAGCTATTTTCATTCAGTGATCTTTATTACCACTCTGTAGATAATTCTTCTTTACCTTCTCACTTTTCTTGACATTCATACATTTGTAATGCAATATGAGTTTCTGCTACTTTTACAACAATAATCTGGCCCTATGCCCTGCACTAGGATGCCACAAACATAGTGTTCCAATTTGTTGGATGTGCGTTATTCCGTGCAGCTTCTTTATTACTTCCTTATATTTTTCAGTCATACCCTCAAAAGACTTGTCATTTGTAAAAACTCGACATTGTATTTATAATTTTTGTTGAATAATATACTGACTCATTTCGCATTAATAACCTGTATATTGACATTAACAGTATACATCGTCATATGTATAATGTCGAACTTCTCTCAGTATCAGCATCCCACACAAAAACTCTTAATAGAATGAATCGGTATAAATGTAAGTTTTCATTTGTCATTTTCTGAACATCGTTAATATTATACGAGGTCTATTCAGAAAGTTCCGTAACTCTGTCTACAATTTTTTTTTCTAGTCTTACCATTTACATATTGTCCACGGTCTCCCTCAAAGTACTCTCCTACACACTTGATACAAAGCTCCCAGTGCCATTTCCACTTCCAGAATCAGTCTTTGTACAACTGTTTCTGGATCAGGAGAAGCTTCAGCTGTGAATTTTGTTTCATCTCATCTATGGTTGCAGATCTTTGTCCTTTCAATGGGGTTTTTAACTTTGGAAATAAAAACATGTCCACAGTGACCAGGTCTGGAGAATACGGAGGATGAGGCAGCACAGTGATTTCACTTTTGTGCATTAGTCACGCACCAAGGGATGACTCTGTGGGTCCATTATCTTGATGCATCATCAAGATCATCATCAGTGTTCGCAGATTTTCACATGGTAGTTCTCCAGGCTGTCCGGTCTTCTGCCATCCTCTTCAGGTCTGCATAGTTTCCTCTTCCCTTTATGCCATCTATCATCTTGTATCTCCTTCTTCCTCTCAGTCTTCTCCCACAAACTAATCCTTCCAAAGTATCTGCTAGCAAGCACTCCCTTCTCAATGAATGTCCCAACCAGTTCTTTTTCCTTTCTCTTACAACCTTCAGCAGACACCTTCTCTCACCAATCCTTTCCAATACTCTTTCATTACTAACTCATTCAATCCAGCTTATTCTCTCCATTCTTCTCCACATCCACATCTCAAATGCTTCTAACCTTTTTTCATCCTCTCGTCTCAGCATCCATGTTTCTGCCACATATAGTGCCACACTCCAGACAAAACATTTGCCAAGCCTTTTCATTAGTTCTTTATCTAATTTGCCACATAAGAGTCTCCTCTTTCTGTTGAATGCCTCCTTCTCTATGGCAATTCGTGTTTTCACCTCCTGATGACATCTCACTTCTTCAGTTATTGTGCTTCCAAGATAATTAAATGCACTTATTTGGCTAATGATAGATTGTCCTATTTTAATATTGGACAGTTTGCATCTTGTACTGATGACCAATCTCTTTGTTTTTGCTGTGTTTATTTGCACCCCATATTCCACACAAGCTTCATTCAGATCTTTCATCATGTTATTCACTGTCCTCTCACTTCCTGCCACTAATACCATGTCATCAGCAAATCTTATACATTGTATTCTCTTTCCACCAATACATATTCCACTTTTCCCATCTAAGCTTTTCGCAATAATCTCTTCAAAGTGTATGTTAAACAACAGCAGGGAAAGGCAACAACCTTGTCTAACACCTCGTCCAATGCTGCTTCCTTCTGACATTTCACTTCCAATCCTTATCCTTACTTTCTGGTGTAAATACAGATTCTGTTTCAGTCGTCTCTCTTTCCAATCTACTCCTTTCCTCTTCAAAATATCCATCAGCTTGTTCCACTGAACTCTGTCAAAAGCCTTTTCTAAATCTATAAAAACAGCAAAGATTTCTCTAACTTTTTCCATACATCTTTCCCCTATAATTCTTAGCAGGCCAATAGCATCTCCTGTTCCTTTTCCTCTTCTAAATTCGAACTGCTCCTCTGCAATCCCTCTATCCAGCTTGCCATACAGCCTTCTATTCAACATTCTCAGCAAGACTTTAGCTGCATGAGAAATTAGACTGATGGTCTGGTGCTCTTCACATTTTTTAGTGTTTCTCTTTTTCTCTATTGGTACCATAACTGTTGCAAGGAGGTCCTCTGGCCATTCCCCTTTGTCATATATCTCATTACAGAGGTAGACTATTTCTTTTCTTGCCTTGTTTCCCAGACTCTTCAACAGTTCTGCTGGCAAATCATCAGTTCCACATGCCTTCCTATTCTTCATCTCCTTCAGTGCCTTTTCTACTTCTGCTTCCGAGATGGTAAAACCCTTTCCATCTTCCAGAACATATTGCTCCTCTTCAACCTAAATTTCGCTTTGCATTTCATCCCCCTTATACAGACATTCAATATATTCTTGCCATCTGTTCAAAACCTCCTGTGGTTCTTCTGCTATTCCCATATTATTCCTCTTTCTTTTACGTTCAAAAACTATCTTACTAGCCAGTCTATACATTATTTCATACTTTCTATCTTTCTTCATTTCCTCTATTTCATCACATTTCTGTTTCATCCATTTTTCTCTTGCTTCTTCAGTTTCTCTTCTTAATTCATTATTCAGTTTCCTGTATCTCTTTTTGCCTTCTTCAGTTTCTACATTTTTCCACTTTGTCCACTCTTCCATCTTTTTTGACATGTTTTCTGTTATCCATTCTTTCCTGGTGCTTTGGGATACTCCAATTCCTAGTACTTCTTTGGCAGAGTCCATGAGTCCTTCCCTCATTTTTATCCATTTGTCATTAACACTTTCATCAACACTACCTCTTTGTCATCTTTCCATAAATATGTTATCCAGATCTGATACCTTTCCTACTTCTTTGAGTCTTTCTATATTTAGCCTTTCCTTTGCTTTACCTTTCCAGACTTTTTTCAACTTCACTTGTACTTCTCCCATTACTAAGGTGTGGTCTGAATTTATATCTGCTCCTGGATAAGCTTTAGCATTCTTCTAACAGTTCCTAAACCTTTTTTGTATCAGTATGTAGTCCAACTGATAACTTTCCCTATTGAAATTTGATATCCATGTGTAAATTCTCCTTTTGTGGTGTTCAAATAATGTGTTGCCCACTGCTAATGCATTTTCTTCACAGAAACTAATTAGTCATTCACCTCTCTCATTTCTTATTCCTAATCCAAATTTTCCTACTGCATCTTCATCTCTTCCTTCACCCACCACTGCATTCCAGTCCCCCATGATGATAACGCAGGCATCTCTATTTTCTTTCTCGATGAGTTCTTGTATTTTCTCATAATATTCTTCCACTTCCTCACCTCTATGCTGGCTGGTTGGCATATATACCTGTATTAATACCAAATCTTTTGAACTACCCTTCAGTCATATCATCATCAGTCTTCCATCAATATATTGTACCTTCATTACCTTATTTTTCGACTTTTGCGCTATCAATATTCCTACTCCGTTTTCACCACTCTTGATTTCCCCTGAGTAAAAGAGCTTATAATCTCCACTTTCTATCTCCCCATTCTCTCCCCCTCTCATTTCACACAAACCAAGAGCATCTAATCTGTTCCTTTTCATCTCCTGTTTTGCCTTCTCTAGCTTTCCTGCTTGCTGTAGTGTCCTCATATTCCATGTTCCAATCATTATCTTTCTTCCCTTCACTGTCCCTTTCTTCCTTTCAAATACATCTACGCTCAATGTGTTCCCCTCCGGAGATCCGAATGAGGGGAAGTTTTAACTCCGGAATCTTTCACATGGAGAGACATACTATGTACTGCTTGGAAATGTAATGTGTTAGTTTCCTGTTACTTTCCACATAGGCAGTAGGATGCCCAGCCTTAATTCAGCCACTCACCATGAGTCAGACACTGTCTGTAGCCACCCCTCTGGGGTTCAGTCACTACTTGTACTCTTTTTGTACCCAAACACAAAAGGTGCCTCCTCTGCCAGCTCCACCGTACCGAAGTCCACCTTCTCCAGCTTTGCTGCCGTTGAGGTGTTCACCATATCCCTGCCGAGGGGCCCTCACAAGGTACTATCACCTGGGAACTATGGAAAAAAAAGTAAAATATACAAACTGAGTAGTCCATGCGCAAGATAGGCAACATCAAGGAGAGTCTGAGCTCAGGAGCGCCGTGGTCCCGTGGTTAGCGTGAGCAGCTGTGGAACGAGAGGTTCTTGGTTCAAGTTTTCTCTCGAGTGAAAAGTTTAATTTTTTATTTTCACACAATTATTATCTGTCCGTCCGATGCGAGGTAACTGCGCCGTAGTATGGGAACGCTACACCTAAACAAACATTGAAACACAGGACGTCAGTAGACCACAGCGCACGGAAGAGAGAGTATTCCTGCTAACGAGGCTCCCTGGCTGGCAGTTGACTGTTCGCTAGTTTGCACGAGAGTGCATTAAATACGTGAGATGTATTCCGTGGGCAATATGAATCCAGAAAAACAAAGACACTAAACTTATTACAGACAGGTAGTAACTTTGCGAAAATAAAGAAAGTAACCTTTTTACCCGAGGGAAGACTTGAACCAAGGACCTCTCGTTCCGCAGCTGCTCACGCTAACCGCGGGACCACGGCGCTCCTGAGCTGACACTATCCTTGAAACTTCCTGGCAGAATAAAACTGTGTGCCGGACCGAAACTCGAACTCGGGACCTTTGCCCGAGTTCGAGTCTCGGTCCGGCACACAGTTTTAATCTGCCAGGAAGTTTCATATCAGCGCACACTCCGCTGTTGAGTGAAAATTTCATTCTTGACACTATCCTTGACGTTGCATATCTTGCGCATGGACTACTCAGTTTGTATATTTTGCTTATTTTTTCCATAGTTCCACACAACTTCTTCCTGTTTTCTCGATTGATCTGTGTTCAGTTTTTCAAGGCCTATTCACTGTGCCAACTTATAACTAAATCTGAGGGGGGTGCGATGGGGAGGTTCCCTTGTGAGGAAGAAGTAAGAAAAGGAATCGTAGAAGAAAGAAAGACAGTACCCCATATGTGGACTTCCCTTCCACCTCTCATCCTAAGGACCCTAACTGTTGTAGAAGCAGGGCCTACCCACCTTTTATACATCAAGCTGAGTCCCCTTTTGTTTTCTTACAGTTGTTTTTAGAAAGAAGTGATAGTAGAAGGTATAACAGGATAGTCAATAAAGAAAGAAATTGTCTCTGGAAAAAATAAAAAGAAAAATACAGAAACCATTTAACTGGGACAGCTGGTGGTCATCAGTCCATTGAATTCACAAAGGGGTCTTGACTCTTTCAAGTATATCTGTTGTATAATCTTTTATTTTTTCCTGTGTCAGGGTCTACCAAGTATACTGCTTTCGGAAGTGGTATGTCTTACAGTTTGAATGGTCCTCTGTAACGAGGGAAAAATTTATTTGGCTTCTTCTTTAAGTTTGAGCTATGATGAAAATCACGCACACACCGGATCATCTATTTAAAAGCTACCTGCAATAGCTTTATCATTAAAAGTCTTGATTCTTTTCTGTGCCTGTGTATACAGATTCTCCTGTGCCCTCTGTTGCAATTTATCAAAGTTTCTCTCTGACAATAACTGCCAAGCAAACCTTATCAACAAGTATTCTCCTATCAATGCTTTATTCATAATCTCTACAGGAGCAAATTCCGTTGACATATGTGTTAGTTCATTTAGGATTACATGGAATTCTGAAACTAGTTGTGCCCATGTAGTATTTTTCGTAGAATAGTAAGTTCTACAAAGCATCCTAATTCATTTCGGTGCAACATCTTCCTTATAATGAGTGATAGTGTTAGTTAATTCTACTTTCACCTGTACTGTAACCATTCCTCCAAATTAGATAAAGCCTTGTGTGTTCTAATTATTTCATCAAATTCTCTGCATTTTTCTAATGCTATAACATGTTCTTTTGTCTCTGAGCCCCATCTAGTTCTTGAAACTGCTCCTTGACTTCCTCTTGACCTAAATCACACTGGTTATCTATTTCACCCTTCAACTCCTTAATTATCTTTGTTAAAGTATTTTCTAAATTCATTAACTTAGTTTCTGCTGTGTTAGTTAATTCTTCCTTCATAGACTTAAATCCATAATTTTCTGCATCGAGGCTTTTAGCCAGTCAGGAGCCTCTGCAGCTGTGCTCTGTGTGCATATAATGCAAATACACCCATTTCTTTTGTTCACCTTCTGCTTACACTAACCTAATAACACCAAAACAATGTCACACATATCTCCACAAAATGTTTTACTGATTTTAATTTTAACAACTCACCCTTTCTGCCAAACTACTACTGCAGCTCGCATAGCAGATGCAACAGCATATACAATGCAATGCTCTGCGATGTGTTGTGCCACCTGGGTCAGCTGATGTCTCGAAATAAGTGATTCGAAGACTGCAATATGGTGTACCACACACCCGTAGAATTTATCAGCTACTACTGTGTCACTCCCATTGTCATGATTGGAAATCTTGTTCTCTGAACCCTCTACAAAATCTTCATCTCTGAACTTGCTGAGAATCATTTACATTTTAGTCATACATCCTCTTAGTCTGTTTGTTTCCTGTTTCTTTTGGCAACACCATGATCTATCCAGCTGTACCCTGTTATCCCTCCTCCTTCCCCTGAGATTGCTGCTTGTGTTTGACACAAAACAGTTGCACTGTAGCCAGTGTAGCCAGATATAGGGGTCATGTGTGAGTGTAAGGTGTCTTCTGTGAATATGTGTGTGTTTACCATTTCCTCTCTGAAGAAGGCTTTAGCCAAAAGCTCAATATGTACCAATCTTTTTCTTGTGCCTATCTGCAACTCAACATGTAATTTTTACAGTGAGAAGCATAATATTGTTGATATTCCAACATGGACTTTCCAGTGTGTAATAATTAAATATGTTTTTGTGTTATTGGTTGCACAAATAAATCACCTAATTTGTTAAGGCCATGTAATCCTGCCAAATTATTGTCTTTTCTGTACTGTTCTTAACAATATATTATAGAACGATTATAGACTCTATTATAGTGTTCATGTTTGCTCTTTAACACATTTCATAACTTTGAATGCGGTGTGTGTGTGTGTGTGTGTGTGTGTGTGTGTGTGTGTGTGTGTGTGTATGTGTGTGTGTGTGTGTGTGTTTGTGTACACACACATGCTTCTGAAAGAGGGGGAGATGGGGGGTGAGACATAGCATCATTGATGGATGATGAGAAAATTGCTGTTGCATGATTTTACTACATTTGAGTTCATAAATCCATATATAACAGGAAGATTGCTCACAATTAATATGAAACAATCATCTTTACAGCTATTGCATGGTGTGCTTCTGACTCAGACACAAATTACTGCTGGAGGGAAGGGTGTAGACACAGAGTCAGTCATTATTGAGCTTGCTGATGATATACTGAGTAAACTACCAGATGTCTTTAATGTCAGTCAAGTTGAAGAAATGTATCCTGTGCTTTACACAAACTCAATGAATACTGTTTTAAGACAGGTATGTCACTAACTTATTTATCATTCCTGCAATCATATTCTTGGTTAAGCATCATTAATGAAATATATACCTTAAAAACTCAAAATATGAAATTTGTTATAAAATAAGAAGTTGTAGAACTGTCAAAGATGATGAATTTCCTTTCCACTCCTGGAAAAAGAAAGACTCCTTTCCACTCCTGGAAAAAAAAAGACTCCTAGTCCTACAAGATATGTGAACGAGCTTCTGACAAGTCTGGTAAGTAGAAGAACAGATTCTGTGACTCATGCCTGGTTATTTCACTTGGTAACAGCTGTGCCCATCAAAGACAAGACATTTGGAACATAGGAGGCAGATACTGGCAGAAGTAAAGCTGTGAGGGCACATGATGAGTCATACTTGCATATTTCAACTACTAAAAGTGTTCCTCGTGAAAGGCAAGCTTTGGGAATTGAGTTCCTGTTTGACATAAAGTTTCAATTTGCCAGTGAGTTCTCTTATTTTCTCTGTATCGCTTCTATCTGTAGCTTGAGAATCATTCTTATAACACAAACAGGACTATCTCATTATGGTTCAAATAAAATGGTTGGTATTATTTAACATAGTGTAAGAGCAGTAATAGATCAATTATAGAAACTCACGGAATCCCTATGGCAAATTTTTCCACACGGTAGATGTTGCATCTGTCCTTTCTGAAGCCAATTCCCTTGTTGAAAGAAGCTGATTTGTTTATCCACTGTCGGCTCACTAAGCCTCTCACATTTTCACCAGAGCCTGGTTAGCCACCACTTTTCTGAGTTCCTGCAGGGTCTGTAGGCCATCCCCCACTTTGCGGCATTGCCTGCCCCCCCAAAATTTGGACGAGGTGTTGGTCTTCTGAGATGGATGATGAAATAATGATTAAGGTGGTAGAAAAAACTGGAGAAGACAAGATAATAACAGTGGTGTCCGCAGATGACTCAATGATCGGGGGAAACAGGGAGGAGGAAATTCGAGAATAGCCGAATGCTTGGGAAGAAACTCTGAGACAGTATGGAGCGAAATGTAATGTAACCAAATGTAAGATCCTGGCTACCAGTAGAAAGAAAGATAGACCAACTACCAGAATAAGGATTGGAGTTGAACAGTTGTAGTAATTGGAAAGTGTGATTGAGGAAAATGAGAAAGAGATCAGTGACTGTGGCAGACAAGCAGTGTTAGGAGCACGCTTTGGTAAAAAGATGCCCACAACAAGACAGAGAAGTAATACGTAAACATTACTACATCCCAATACTGACCTATACTTCAGAAACATGTGTAATGAAGAAACAAGATGTGAGCAGATTATAGGAATGCAAAATGAAGTTCCTCAGAAGTAGAAGAGAATTGATGAAGAGAGATAGGATGATGAAAGAAAGGGTAAGGGAAATAGCGTGAGAAGGAACTTCGCAGAGCGGTATGGTACGGGCACATAAAGAGAATGGAAAAGAAGAGGACTCCCAAGAAGATACATGAAATGGAGATGTGAAGGAAATGACCAAGAGGAAGACCAAGGGATAGGTGGCTGAAAGATGTGCAGAAGTATGTTGGAAAAAAGTGAGGACTGGGCCACACTGAACCCAATAAGGTTGGGGAAAACAGGGCCAGATGAAAACAATTATGTTCCAAACAGACCCAACCTGGGGCTGAAATCTGTTCAAGATGGTGATAATAATGAGTTGATGCGGCATCCTCCACTTAATTGTGTATATTGACTAATATAATTTTGTGCATATTGCTTCTTAAATGAGAACTAATCCAGGAACTTGGCTGATCCATATATGGTATTTAAAAAATATGAAACTTCTACAATAATTTTTTATAATTGAAACAATCAAATATCTTGGATAAGTCACAGAAGATCCCAACTCGTCATTTTATTTATATAAATGCACTATGATTTACTCATCCGAAAAGGAACTCTTCAGTATAATAGAGCTCAAAAGACTCCAATGGAAGTACTGTATGAAAAGAAAGACTTTATATAGTTTCTGAGACAGTACTTTGAAAGACTTGTACCTGGAAAAAGACCAAGAGGAAGATTTTGCAACATCTGTGAAAACAGATTGTCAGTGACATTTGTAAGAGGCATACAAATATCAGTATTGTCTCATGCCTGGAACTGTATAGAATAGAACAGCCTCTGAGAGATTTATGCACTTCTATACCCTTCTGGAGCGAAGAACATATGATGCTGATAATGCCATCAGTGAATGTGTACATAGTTATCTCAGTAGAACTGTCCTTTTCAAATATCCTTTATGAATCCAAACTAAGTATCTGGTGATACTATTATTTTCTTAAAAAAAATTGGCAGATCATGTTAGCAGACACACTGGAATTTACTAAATCCCCTTTTTTGTAAAGAGGCCTAACAGTGGTACATTTTAATTATGTGCAGAATTACTATGAATTATCCATATGTGCCTATGAATGCTGCACATTAAGCAGCCACCAATAAATCCTCAATTCCTTAAAGAATCAAACACTCATCCATTAGACAGCTTCAAACATCTTTACAAATGAGTTAATGTGTTAAATATTTGCCTTTGTAAGTGACAAAAAGTAGCAAATGTTTGAAATTATTCTTAACGTTGTTTTGGAAGTCCCTAAGTGTTCTCATCCTAAAACACTGGATGTACATAAACAGGGTAATTTGCACTCCATTTTAACCAATAGTTTTTAACACATCTTGATGTTTATGATGTCATATCTCCTAAAGTATGTGTTTTCCAATAACATAATGTTGCAGGAACGTTAACTGATGTATATAGATTCTGTCTGCAAAGTGTGTTGTGAATAGAGTTATTAGTAAAGGAGCAATAAGTGAAAATGTCATTCCTGATGCTGAAGTCTGACTGCACGAACAGTGAATATGTAGTAAGCAGTAACCTTTCTTCCCTTAACATTTTGTGGGGATGTTATCAAGAAAAAACTTTTGGGATGGTTTGAAATTGTGTCAAAGTTTGTTGGAAGTTTCTAAGTACTCTCATTCTCAAATACTCTGTGTACTTGTGCACCTTCAGTTATGCTATCTCAAAACAAACACATGGTTTTTAAGTGTAATACTTGTCTTATTGTGTTAAGCTTGTAACATAAAATTATACCTCTTAATGAATAGATTACGAGAACATTTTAAATTTTTAAATTTGGTAAATTATAACACAAAACAGTAAAAATTGCATTTTCTTGTCCTTGTCCTGAAAAAGGCACCAGGTTAGAGAATAGTAATATAGTACTATACAGTAATACATGATTAGTAATACAGATAATTGTTACTGTCTTATTGGAAATATCATCAACCCCTTACAAACTTTTCCTTTTGCAAATCTTCATTTATGCTTGTGGGAATCATACTGATGTTCCAAAGAACTACTTCGATCTATCTAAATGTGGCATGAAATAGACGGAACAGAATGGTCCGGGACATTTGCGACGCACAGTTACTGAAAACGTATCACAAACAACATTTTTATTCAGTGAAAGAATGGAAAATAATAATAATGCCACGTAGGAAGCAAACTTTGGTGCACTGATACATAATTTAAAATCTATAAGTACTGATTCCATGATTAGAGTGGTTAAATCAATTTTAATGCTAAGAAACACACAAATTATTAATAATAATCAGATCCAAATGTGTGGGACAACAGTGCCTTATGATATCTGGTAATAACAGATGATTAATGATCCCACTGTCGATGTAGTTAATTTCAACTTTAAATTTAGACAGTCTTTGGCAGAACCCTCCTGTTTTGGTCGCTCCAACTACTATACAAATGTTCACTGGATGGTGTATATAAATCCATAACATTGTCACTAGCAAGTTGAGTTTAGCGAGGGGTAAGCCTTAGTTTGGTTGGTACGTGCATGTGGTGCCATTTCACCACTTTGCCAGTTGATAATAGAATTAGCATATGGTTAATACCATCCTAGCAGTTTAATGGACTCCATTAATCAGATACTCCATGCATGTATATCATCTAGTTCCAAGTGAACATTAACTACTGTTTGCAATTACTCTGTATCTTTTCTTTGTCTACCACCAGCTCTCCAAAGGCAATGCAGTGGACCACAGTACTGCTATGCATTTCAAAACCACCTTGCCCATTATGCTGCCTTCTTGCTTGAACCTAAATAAACTCAGCAAACCGTTAAATATCTTCTGGCATTTCCTAATGAAGTTTAACTCACAGTCACTGTCAAAACACATGTAGACACATCTGTCTTGTACTTTTCTCAGTGTCTGAGAATATTGTTTCCTGCTGCATGGCTTTTCTAGAAAAACCAAGACTCAGCAAAGACGTTTGTGTGTGAGACATAACTATCTCTACGGCTACACATATTCTGCAGAGCTATGTGCACCAGCTGAAAATGTCATCTGCCGAGGTGCCTCTCCTTCTGCTACAGCAGATAGGTTGTGTGCCAAAAAGGAATTTGTGCATCACCACATTTTAACATGTGAGGCAATGAAGGAAATGTTTTCAGTTAACCCTTTCAGACCCTCTGGCTACTATTACTGTGGTAATAGTACCTACTTTTACTGTGTCTTGGCTGAAACAGAAGCACTTTTTCCCAACGGATGTTCAACCTTTCCATCACACTCAAGTGCTACCAACTGTTGAGCATCACTATGAAGATATCAGCGAGTCAGTGTAACAGTGTGCAGCAACTCATGATCACCAGAATACACAGATGTAGTTGGTTTGCTATATCCCACTGTATAATTGAATATTGGTATTGTTATTTTGCATGATAATTGTTGAATGACCATATTACTATTTAAAACAATAGAGAGTTTTTTGTAATTAGTTACTTCAGTCCATAAAATGAAGCCAAGAGTGCAAAGTTCGTTTTGAAAATGAGTACATATTTTTTTATGTATCTTGTATCTAAAATCACTAAAAAATCACCCAAAACCATTACTATATAAATAAAAATTTTCCTTCCTCCTGAAAAAATTCAGGTCTGAAAAGCGTTAAAGTTTTTCTAAAATTTCTTCTCCTGTGATGATTATTATGAAGAAATTAAAATTTCTTACATAGTAGAACTATCATTTATAGTGCTCCTGCCCTCTGTATTGCTATCATATGTTATGGTTTTTTACCAATATTAATATTTTATGTTTTTGTTGTTTAATCTCTCAATTTCAGGCAGCATCAGCCATGAAGGGAAGTAAGTTGTTGGTAGTACTGTAGTATTTATGTGGCCCTCAGCTTTTGAAGGCTTCCTTGCTAGCAGATGCCAGACTGTTGGGTTCTTGTGTACCACAAAGAGTTTAGCAGTAAAGAACCCAGCAGCTTGGCATCTGCTAGTGGTTGCACCATCATTCACCCATTTTCTGCAAGTGCTAATAACTAGAGACATTTTTTTTAAATGTAGGACTGTGTACTCTTCATATTGCACAATCAGAAAATTTCCCAGAGTTGATTGCTATACTGTGAGCTATATAATATATCAATACCATTTCTTTTTCTATCAGGAGGTGATTCGTTTTAACAGACTGCTGTCCACTGTGAAAGACTCATTAGTAAGTGTGCAAAAGGCAGTGAAAGGACTGGTAGTTATGTCTTCAGAACTGGAAGAAGTGCACAACAGCCTGTTGGTTGGAAGAGTACCTGCTGTTTGGGCCAGTAAATCATATCCTTCATTGAAACCCCTTGCAAGCTACATTACTGACTTGATTCTGAGGTCAGTAATAATTAATTTATTTATTAGAGTTAATTAGATATGTCCCTTCGAGGCAAGCTGTTTTAAGAAACTAAGGTAATTTGCACATAAATTTCTAGATGAGACTCTCTGAGAATCCAAGAATTAAATTTATTATTTTTCTGATATGGTCATCTTCTTTTGGCCTTTGCCTGTGTAGCTTACCTTCAGCTCTCTGTAGTTTTTAATCACTTAACTGCTGTCTGCATTGGAAGTGTGTAGGGGCATAGTGGTGGTGACTGGTAGTAGAGTATCCCGGAGCAGCACCTATCTCAGATCTAATATGATGGTAGAGAGTGCTTTGTGGTGCACGTTGTATAGACCACATAAGCACTATAGGTTGTAGATCATTGTAGGTGTCAATATTTGTCTATGACCACATTGCTTTTAGTGCCAATCCAGAAAAAGCTCTATTTGTTGATGGTGAATCCGTGGAAGTTGTGTGTATGTAAGGATTGTCTAGGCCCATTCATGTTGTTGGACACAGCTGTGGGCCCAATGTTGGTGCTGGCAGAGTCTTGGTAAGAGGCCACATCCTGTCATGTGGCATGAGCTGAAGTAAGTGTAAAAGTGTCTCGGATGTCTGACCGTGCAGTAGTTCTGCTGGGCTTTTCTCATTTATCGGTGTCATTCTGTAGGCATTGAAAAAGGTAGAGCATCTCCTGTGGATACAAGCTGGACAGGTACTTTGAAAGTCCTCATCACCTGCTCCACTTTGTCCCTAGATTGAGCGTGATGTCAAAAATGTAGCTCAGAGCATGGATGTTTTTATCTAGTTTGATGCTGAAGAAGTGACAGATGTAGAACATCATCAAACTGAAAAGTGGAGCAGCAAAATCAATCTGGACGTTCTCCGAGGGCCTTCTGGGGGTGGATCCAATGAAAGAACATGTGGGCAGGGAAGTGAATTGCTAAAGGGTACACTCAGAGTACCCCCAGGCGAGGTGCTCGTGCCCTCGTCTATCTCCAGCTAACGAAAATGGAGGTGAGCTGGGCTGTTCATTTCAGAGGTACCCAAGCGTTCTGCATGTACAGTTGCCAAACCTTTCTCCACAATCTGTGTCAGATCACTGTTCAACAGAAATTAATAATAAAACTCCAACTTGGAGAAATAAACTTTTAGTCTTGTGTCCACCCACAATGGTAGTTAATTTTTGCCAGTTTGAAAACTTTATGGACGTGCCACCCACTTTGAGTTCAACTGTGACTATGAAGCCTGTAATGGAGAATTTATTGAGACTGTAACTGTAATATGAGGGTTGGAACTTTAATAGTGACAACTATTTATTTACAGCTCGTACAAAATAGATACGTGTTTCAAAGTTTTACTGGCCTTCAGAGTAGTTGCCAGTGATATGGAAGTCATAGGATACTCTTAGCAGTGCCAGTTGTGTTGACAGTTCAAGCGGTGCGGACTGTTGCCCGACAAATTTGTAGCAGTTCAGAAATGAATGCCGTGAAGTGCTTCCTTCAGTTTCGAAATTGAGTTGAACTCATGAGGGCTTAAGACAGGGGAGTGCAGTAGGTGGTATAGCACTTAGCAGCCCCATCAGTCAAACAAATGAGTAACAGCTGGCACGGTACGTGCTTGAGCATTGTCCTGCAAAATGATGGTCAGGTCCTGCAGAAAGTGTCATCACTTCTGCCTCTATGCTGTTCATTTTTGGAACACAACCTATGACCAGCATCTCTGTCTAGCAGTGCCTGCTTCATGCCCTGGCTGCGTGCTGGCTCTGTGAACAGAAAGTGGGTGGCAGAATCTTCCAAGTGGATCGGCTGAAGCTGATCCTGATGCCGTCTGTGCAATCCTGTCAGGCCATGGCTCTTGTAGGTGGAATGGGACAACACCTCATACACCACACTCTGTTCCCATCTGCAGCCCCTGCCAAACACACAAAAGAACAATGGTTGCTAAGGTGGAAACTGTGACTTGGAAGGAGAGACAGAAGGTCTCGTAGCAAATGGAGCAGAGTCCTATTGCATTGATCGTACAGGATCTCACTGGCGAATTTCCATATTTTGGCAAGAAGCAATACAACAACAGAAAACTTTCCAAAGCCTGGTCCCATATGTGGGTGGCTCGTAACTTGTCCATCTGTGATTTGAAGGTCCTTATGAAGCTTTGAGTTTCACTGTTCAATTGCAGATGAAAGGGCACTGTGAATACATGCCGAATACCATTGCCTGCACAAAACTGTTCAAACTCTCAAGACGTGAACTGCGGCCCATTATCCGACTCTACCACCTCAGAAATGCCTTCAGTGGTGTGAGGACTCAAACAGAGCTGCCAGTGGTCTGTGGCCCATAACTAGAGAAAAGCGGTGGCCATACAGGTATTGATGGAAGTGTGTGACCTCATAAGTTATAGACAACACCTCCTTCTCAAGTTGGCTGTAATTGTATCGGACCTTGGTCAATGTCTTTGATGCAGACACAATTGGCCTGTCATTGGAGCCCCCTCAGTGTGACAACATGGTACCAATGCCATAAGATGAAGCATCTACTGCAAGAGTAACAGGCTTCTTGGGGTCAAAGTGGGCCAGATACTAATCACTTAGAAATGCATCTTTCAACTGCTGGAAAGTGGTCTGACATTCAGCCGACCATGCAAACGGAATGCCCTTGCACCACATCCAGTCTAGAGACACCGTGATCTAAGCAGCATTTGGGATAAAACAGATGTAATAGGTTAGCTTCCCCATTACATCTTGCAATTCTGTTACATTATTTGGTGCAGGCAAGTTGTGAATGGCCACGAAGGATGTCTGTGGCAGATAGATGTCATGCGCATTAATCATGTGACCGAGATATATCATATAAATAGTTAGAACAGGAAGGCTCTTGTGACATCTGTTGCTCGAGGTACCTTTGGAAAATAGCTAGGGGAGAAGTGCTACCGAATAGTAACCACAGAAACTGGAATAATTCCTTGTGTGTGTTGATCAGAAAAGTTTTCTTTGAGTCTTATATAAAGGCAGTTGCAGGTAGGCCTCCTGGAGATCAAGTTTTGAGAAGTAATTACCCTGATCTAATTTGTCCATCAAATCCTTAGGGTGGTGCAATGAAAAGAATCAGCAACAGGTTGTGGGTTGACAGTTGATTTAAAGTCTGTGCAGAGCCTCAACCTGCCTAATGGTTTAGTAAGGATCACCAGGGGTGACACCTGTTGGTTGGCAGACACTGGTTTGATGACATCACTGTTCTGCAACTGCTGCAACACTGTGACAACCTGGTCCTGTAATGCATGAGAGACAGGATGAGCATGAAAAAACTTGGCCTGCACATTGTATTTCAGTGTCACATGGGCCTTGAACTCTTGGGCCTTGCCTAAACTACAGTGGAACGGAGAACTGTACTTGTCACACAATGCATTAATATTGGCCGGAAACCCAGGTAAATTAATTTGTAACACCTTCCCATGAATTGATAATCTAAGGAGGTCAAAACTATCCATGCCAAAAATATTAGTAGACTCGTGACGTGAAATAAAACAGTTTTAGTAGTACCATAGGACGTGGCTGGTAAACTACACTCTCCAAGAAATGGAGTAGGGTGTCAGTTGTATGCTAACAATGAGTTACATGGTTTCTGAAGCTGTGGGCTACCTTACCATTCATACGTAGCATGGTTGAACACCGTAACAGTAGCACCAGTCTGTACCTGGAAATTATCACACTTGTTGAACACATGTAACTGAAAAAAAAATGGTTCAAATGGCTCTGAGCACTATAGGACTTAACTGCTGAGGTCATCAGTCCCCTATAACTTAGAACTACTTAAACCTAACTAACCTAAGGACATCACACACACCCATGCCCGAGGCAGGATTCGAACCTGCGACCGTAGCGGTCGCGCTGTTCCAGACTGTAGTGCCTAGAACCTCTCAGCCACTCCGGCCGGCCATGCAACTGAACATACAACTTATTGGATTGCCAATTGATAAGTTCAGAGTGTGTATCCTGGCAGTCTGATGAAATAACAACAGGAGCAGCGGACAGTTGCACAGCAGGCACAACATACACCTCATTAGAATCACTGTCTGACATGGAATGTGATAGCTGTCTAATACCATTTATTTGCAAATCACTCAGCATGGTACTATGGCCTATCAAGTGTTTGAAAGCTATGTGGAAAGTACTTACGTAATTGTGCAAACTGCGCTGTGGCCTGACGGTGTGACAGGTACGTATGTGACATAGATGTCAGGCGACATCTGACCTGAGTAAGAGGGGGGTTTGGCCCCTGAACTGTTTTACTCTTGGGAATAGGTGTTGCAAGTGCTTGGAAATCGTGCTCAGTTACATTGACAATGTCCTGTGACTCATTAATTGGCAATACTGCCAGGGTTCCGATGCTTTGGTACGGCAGCACGAGTAAGGGAATCGGACACATTCCAAGTTATCACATCTCTCATCATAGAGTCACTGTAACTTAACCCACACGAACATTACAAATGACATTGTCTAGCAAGGCCATAAAGTTCTGTTACCTCATCTTCATAGGGCTGTCCTGGCTGAAAAAGTTGACACAACCAGCCGCTGCATGCAGTTGTGATTTAAAATGATTTGATAATTAGTCAGCTAACTTGTTGTAGGTGTCCTCATGGGGTTGATGATCTGGAAACTGTTTTACTCTCCATTTCTCCCGCTTTCTTAAATTGTCTAGTTTTTTCTTGTGTACCATAACATGCTTTGTTTTTCTTTTTTTTATTCCATTCCTATCACAGTTGTATTGCCATCTTTCTTTCCAGTCTTCTGTAAATCAACAACAGCGCAGAGTTTCTTGCAATCATAACTGTTTTCTCTGATTTCTGATTGTATTTCAGTCTTCATTCCTCATCTCACACTCTCTAGTTCAGGTCATTCCAGCACAGCCCCACAGGGTAAGAGAACACTCTCACTTACCCCTCAGTGTACACACGGATTAGCACAGATAGCGCTGCACACAATCCGTGTATGCACGAGCTGCTCAGCCACACTTAGTAGTGGGCCCTCAGCTGGTGGAATTCAGTTGTGCACACTTTGGCGTGGTTGTGATGTTGCCTGCATGTCACCTGTTTTCCATACCTGCCCGCCTTTATATGTTGCCACCCAGGTGCCCCTGGGTGGCCAATGTAGCTGCAGCAGCCTTCTCTAACTGTCCAGCCAGTCCTCCTCACTATATTTATAACCTAATTTCTGCTTCTCCATTTATTCTTCCTTCTGTCATAGATCATGCCTTTGAAGAATCAGAGCTGTCAGTTAGCCAGTCTGGAAAGAACACATGCAGCTCTGAAAGGAAATTGTTGTTGTTGTGGTCTTCAGTCCAGAGACTGGTTTGATGCAGCTCTCCATGCTACTCTACCCTGTGCAAGCTTCTTCATCTCGCTGTACCCACTGCAACCTACACCCTTCTGAATCTGTTTATCGTATTCATCTCTTGGTCTCCCTCTACGACTTTTACCCTCCGCACTGCCCTCCAGTACTAAATTGGTGATCCCTTGATGCCTCAGAATATGTTCTACCAACCGATCCCTTCTTCTAGTCAAGTTGTGCTACAAATTTCTCTTCTCCCCAGCTCTATTCAATACCTCCGTCTGCTTATTTAACTTATTTAACTTGAAATTTAACCTGTGTACCTCTATAATCTGTATTTTATGTTGGTATATCTCTCTCCTCACCAAAGAAGTTATTTATTTTTTCTGAGTCACCTATGTTGTATACTGGATTTTTGGGTATCCCGCTACGGTATATAAAGATTGCTTCTTGCTATGCTAAGTGTCTCAGTTAGTAAATTGCTAGTGTTAATGTATTACGTGATACCTAAACAACTTTTTTTATCCATGCAGGTTGAAATTTTTCCAGCATTGGATTGACAATGGCCCTCCAGTTGTGTTTTGGCTCTCAGGATTATATTTTACTCAGTCATTCCTTACGGGAGTGCTCCAGAATTATGCCAGGAAACACAGAATACCAATTGATCATTTGGCTTTTGAATTTGAAATTACACCGTATGAAACCACAGCAGATAAGGAGCCAGATTTTGGTGTTTTTGCCAAGGTGAAAATACTTAATTTCATGGAATATGTACTCATAGAATTTCTGTTTCAATAGTTTTTCTTTAATTCAGAGCATGTAGTAATATTTTTCAGATAATGCAATTATTAAATCTAAATATAAACAGAATATGTAGTTTACATCTACCATTTTGTTTGCCATGGTATAGAACATGTTTTCTAAATTAGTAAAATAGGCTGCCACATAAATTATTTGTAGCCTCTGAGTTTGAATTTCTATTAATGTGTGAGAATTCTAGGACCAAACAAATACTTATGGGGATTGGATTTAATAGTATACAGAAAATGATTAACACTGTGAATATGAGATGTCATTATGTTTGATCTAGTGCCTGTTGCATCAATTATACTGTTGCAGAGGTTGCAGATTTGGTTTTTATTAAGCTGTCTTTCTTATCTTTCATTGTTCTTTATTTCCTATATTATTCCTTTCATTATTGTTTCATATCTGTCAGCGCAAACTATAAATATTCCTCTGCCTCTTGAATTCTGACTCACAGAAATTGTGCAGATAAAATGAAACCGATATCCAATCAGATAAATACACACTAACAACCATTCTTCCAAAATTGTACCTGTAATTGAATGGGAAGAAACCTTAACATAAGTTACAGTAAAACATACCCCTTTCCACTTGATTTATAGTGATTCAAACAGCACAGATGTAGAATGAGATATAAAAGAGATATTTTCTACTGAATATTTGTTTTTCTATGTTAAAATAGAGCTAAATATGCAGAATGTATTTGAGTAAACTATCAGTTTTGAAAAAAATCATCAGAAGATGAGAAACCAGGACATCCATACAGTAAGAAACATCTTCACATTGCGACCTTCAAAAACACAAAAATGTATCATATTTCTACAAAGAATGGAACAATAAATATTGTATGGATGTCATCAGTTTACAACACATAAGCACACATTTACATTTACAATGAAACAGGTTTCTCATATTTTGTGTAGTTTTTATAACTAGTCATACACACATTTATAATTACATAATATTTTGGTGATAATGTCATATGTTGCTAATAATCTACATCTATGTTAAATATTCTTTTACAGTATAATAACTTTTACTTATTAAAAAGGTTTTAAGCTTTTGTCTGAAAGTGAGAGGCTCATTTATTTCTTTAATTTCTTGTGGTAATTTGTTATACAGTTTTATCCCATTATAAAATATACTTTTTTGCGTCTTTGCCTTGTTCTTTCTATCTAGATGGAGGTGGTGACAAGCTCTTGTTTCATGGTCATGTATTAGGCTGTTTGTGTTGTACATGTTGAGATTTTTCTTAATGAACATTAATGTTCTGAAAGATGTACTCACAAGAAACAGTTAGAATGCCTAGCTTTCTAAATAATTCTAGACAGTGGGCCCTGTTGTTGCTGTTTGTTATTATCCTTATGGCTCTTTTTTGTACTTGATGGAAGTTTAGTGACATATAAGTTTGTAGATGAGCTGGACAGAAGATATCAGACTCTACACCAATTGAAATAGAGTGCATGAAATTAATAAACTGGAATGAAAATAAAAACACAAGAACAAAATTCCCACATAATTAAAAGTGCAGAGTAAGAAGGAAATTATTGCAAGAAAGAAAACATTTCAAATAATATGCAAATAAAATCAGGAATAAATCAAAATAATATAATTAAAGGTGAACTTTGGTAGAAATTATGACCTGTAACAAGCAGCAATAACAAAGGGATTAAGGAATTTAAATCTTTGTGATTTTTATTGTCAAAGAGAAAAAGATGAACAAAAGGAATTCTACATCCAATGGAGAAGAGAACCATTTAAAAGTTTTCAGGAGGAAACACAACATTAAAAAGAAAAAAACAGCAAAACTGAGATGTTTTGAAACATGCACTGTCTAAATCAAATACTGCTCAATTTTTTATAAAATGTTATTCAAGTGACACTTCCCTTGTTAAAAGATACTCATAATGCTGTCATTTTCTTAATCAGGACATGAAGCTACACATATACAGTAAAATAATGTAGTTACTTATAATATATTAAATGGTCATTTATTCATCTACACACACATTCCCACCTGATGGCACTATTTTTAAAATTTCTGTTTTCAACAAAATTTACATCATCACATAATATTCTTTTATTTGGGATGTTCAATACTACAGTGTTATCTACTTGTGCCTTATGTGAAATTTCTGCTAATTAATTCTGTAATGTTTGTTCCATGCAGCAGAAGGATGAGGATAGTGTTTGTGTAGAGGTAAGACCAATATTAAATTTTATTCATTGTGTTGTCATTGAATATGAAGAGATTCTTTTCCTTTTTCCCTGGAAATGTGCTATTGTGACAATACTTGGATGGCATATTTATGGATGGCATCTTTCTGGTATGGATTGATGATGAAAAATAATTCCTTAGATTATTTCCCCACTACACATTTCCGCACCAGCAACTTTTACCATCCATTGCACTCCTAAATCTGTGGTACATCTTTGTAAAACTATGTGATATTCCCATACTATTATTCCTACCAAAATATTTCTACCTCAACAACTGTACTTAAAGAAAAACCGGTCAGCTAATGCACGTTGATGCCGCTGCTCTTTCTATAGAAATGAGCATCAATAATGAAGATCACTGATTACATAAGAACTTTCTGTCTCGGAGAGGCATGTTGTACGCTGTTGCTGAGCAAACTCTGCAGCATAACGTGATGTACCTGAGTGTTGCTACATAATATGGGCCATTTGGAGCCTTCCAGCTAGTAACATACCCTCCTCCACCCATTACTACCCCAACCCTACACGCACACACCAATTCTGTTTTTCTTCCCTTTAACCTGGTTAACAGTAACAGTACATCTTGGCCAATTGCCCACGGGCAGGGGTGGGCAAATGGTTTGTGCACATTACATGACAAGGTGTGAATGTGGCAGCATAGGGCCATCTCACCGGTAGCCTATACGACAAATGCTGAGGTACAGGCAAAGTGACAGCTGCCCTACCCTTCCCCCCCCCCCTCCCCTGCCCCTCCCCCTCACCTGGGGGTACCATTGAAATGGGCATGGCCTGTCTTTAACTGGTTTTACCCCTCAGTCTGCCCTTTTATGATCTTCTGAGCACTGAAACTGGCTCTGTGGTTAACAATGTACCAATTTGACTTTCTTCTCTCTGTCATCTTAGACTCCCAGCAGTCTCGTACCATGCAGGTCTCTCTTGGCCTGCATTGGGAGTGACCTGGCCACCTTTTCTCACCTTTCCTAATCTTTCCCTGTGGCTGCAACTAAGAGTTTTAAAAGCTAGCTTGTTCATGTACTCAGAGTTCCAGCTCTTGGGTGTACTGACCAGCCATTCTGTTTCCTTTTAATTTTATCAGTAAATTGTCAACTCAGTATGTAACGATATAATACACATGAGTCCTAAACTGCATTTCATGTTTTAAATGAGTTATGACTGGAGATAGTATACAAGGTTGAGAAAAATTGTGGCATCAAATTTTAACCCTGGGTACCTGATGCCCGTAGGAACCAAAATTACTAATGTCGTGTAGGTTGACAACGCACAACTTTTAAACTACCAAAACTTGGCGCCAAGCACTCCAATTGGCCTCAGGATTTGACATCTACATCTACACAGATTCTCTGCAAATCACATTTAAGTGTCTGGCAGAGGGTTCATCAAACCACCTCCACAATTCTCTATTATTCCAATCTCTTATAGCACGCCGAAAGAACGAACACCCATATCTTTTTCTACGAGCTCTGATTTCCCTGATTTTATCATGGTGATCAGTTCTCCATATGTAGGTCGGTATCAACAAAATATTTTCGCATTTGGAGGAGAAAGTTGGTGATTGGAATTTCGTGAGAAGATTCCGTCACAACAAAAAACGCCTTTCTCTCAATGAAGTCCAGCCCAAATCCTGAATCATTTCTGTGACACTCTCTCCCATATTTTGCAATAATACAAAATGTGTTGCCCTTCTTTGAATTTTTTTGATGCACTCTGTCATTCCTATCTGGTAAGGATCCCACACCGCGCAGCAGTATTCTAAAAGAGGACGGACAAGCGCTTAGTGTAGGCAGACTCCTTAGTAGGTCTGTTACATTTTCTAAGTGTCCTTCCAATAAAACAGTCTTTGGTTAACCTTCCCCACAACATTTTCTATGTGTTCCTTCCAGTTTAAGTTGTTCGTAATTGTAATTCCTAGGTATTTAGTTGAATTTACGGCCTTTATATCTGATTGATTTATCATGTATCCAAAGTTTAACAGATTCCTTTTAGCACTCATGTTGATGACCTCACACTTTCCATTATTTAGTGTCAACTGCCACTTTTTGTACCATTCAGATATATTTCTATGTCGTATTACAGTTTGTTTTGATCTTCTGATGACTTTATTAGTCGGTAAATGACAGCATCATCTGTAAACAACCTAAGACGGCTGCTCAGATTGTCTTCCGAATTGTTTATATAAATAAGGAACAGCAAAGGGCCTATAACGCTACCTTTTGGAATGCCAGAAATCACTTCTGTTTTACTCAATGACTTTCCGTCAATTACTATGAACTGTGACCTCTCTGACAGGAAGTCACCAATCCAGTCATATAACCGAGACGATATTCCATAAGAACGCAATTTCACTACAAGCCACTTGTATAATATAGTGTCGAAAGCCTACTGGTATTCCAGAAATACGGAATCGATCTGAAATCCCTTGTCAATAGCACTCAACACTTCACGTGAATAAAGAGCTAATTGTGTTTCAAAGGAACGATGTTTTCTAAACCTATGTTGACTGTGTGTCAATAGACCATTTTCTTCAAGGTAATTCATAATGTTTTAACACAATATATGTTCCAGAATGCTGCTGCATATCGATGTTAATGATATGGGCCTGTAATTAAGTGGATTACTCCTACTACCTTTCTTGAATATTGGTGTGACCTGTACAACTTTCCAGTCTCTGGGTACGGATCTTTCGTTGAGCGAATGGTTGTATATGATTGTCAAGTATGGAGCTAATGCATCAGCATAATCTGAAAGTAACCTAATTGGTATTCAGTCTGGACCAGAAGACTTGCTTTTTTAAGTGATTTAAGTTGCTTCACTACTCTGAGGATGTTTACTTCTATGTTACTCATGTTGGCAGCTGTTCTTGATTCGAATTCTGGTATACAGCATTTTGGAAGGCTGTGTTTAGTAAATCTGCTTTGGCAGCACTGTCTTCGATAGTATCTCCATTGCTATTGCACAGAGAAGGCATTGATTGTTTCCTGCCGCTATCATGCTTCACATACGACCAGAATCTCTTTGGATTTTGTGCCAGGTTTCAGGACAAAGTTTTGTTGTGGAAACTGTTATAGGCATCTTGCATTGAAGTCCGCAGTAAATTTCGAGGTTCTATAAAAGATCGCCTATCTTGGGGATTTTGCGTCTGTTTAAATTTATCATGTTTGTTTCATTGTTTCTGCAACAGTGTTCCGACCTGTTTTGTGTACCTCATCAGCTCTGTCGTTTGTTAATTCATTTGGTATAAATCTCTCAATTTCTGCCGATACTATTTCTCTGAATTCTAGCCACATCTGGTCTACACTTATATCATTACTTTGGAAATAGTGTATATTGTCTCTCAGGAAGGTGTCAAGTGAATTTTTATCTGATTTTTTGAATAGGTATATTTTTCATTTATTTTTGGAGGATTTGGGGGTTACAATATTCAGTCTCACTACGACAACCCTGTTTTCACTATTCCCTGTATCTGTTTTGATGCTTGTTATTAACTCAGGAGTGTTTGTTGCTAAGAGGTCAAGTATGTTTTCGCAACCATTTACTATTCGCGTGGGCTCATGAAGTAACTGATGGAAATAATTTTCAGAGAATGAGTTTAGCACAATTTCAAATGATGTTGTATGTGTACCTCCAGAATTAAACATGTATTTTCGGCAACATATCTAGGGTAAATTAAAGTCACCACCAACTATAATCGTATGAGTCAGGTATGTGTTTGAAATCAAATTTGCCACGCTGGATTAGCTTAGCGGTCCAAGGCGCTGCAGTCATGGACTGTGCGCCTGGTCCCGGCCGAGGTTGTAGTCCTCCTCAGGCATGGGTGTGTATGTTTGTTCTCAGGATAATTTAGGTGAAATAGTGTGTAAGCTTAGGGACTGATGACCTTAGCAGTTAAATCCCATAAGATTTCACACATTTGAAATCAAATTCCAGGTTTCTTTGAACATTTCCGCAACTTCATCATCTGAATTTGGAGGTCAGTAAAAGGATCCAATTATTATTTTATTCTGGTTGCCAACAATGACCTCTGCCGATACTAACTCACAGGAGCTATCTATTTCAATTTCGCAACAAGATAAACTACTTCTAACAGCAACAAACAGGCCACTGCCAACTGTGTTTAGCCGATCTTTTTGGAACACTGTTAGGTTCTTTACAAAGTTTCAGCTGAGCTTATCTCCGGCTTTAGCCAGCTTTCAGTGCCTATAACAATTTGAGCATCAGTGCTTTCTGCTAGCACTTGGAGCTCTGATACTTTCCCAACACAGCTACAACAGTTCACAACTGTCATACCGATGGATCCAGTATCTACATTCCTCCTGTGTTAGGCCTGCACCGTTTGCGACTGAAGCCCTTCTTGTATATTCCCGAGACCCTCTGACCTAAAAAGCCGCCCAGTCCATGCCATACAGCCCCTGCTACCCATCTAGCTACCTCCTGCATATAGTGGACACCTGATCTATTCAGCGGAACCCAAAACCCAACCACCCTTTGGCGCAACTCAAGGAATCTGCAGCCTACACAGTTGCAGAACCGTCTGAGCATCTGATTCAGACCCTCAACTTGGCTCTGTATCAGAGGTCCTGTCGACTATGCTGCAAATGGTCAGCTCTGCTTTCATCTTGCAAGCAAGACTGGCAGTCTTTACCATGTCTGTTAGCCACTCGAAACCTGAGAGAATCTCTTCTGATCCAAAGTGGTACACATCGTTGGTACCAACATGAGCAACCACCTGCAGTTGACTGCACCCTGTGCTCTACATGGCATCCAGAAGGACCTGTTCCACATCTGGAATGACTCCACCTGGTATGCACACAGAGTGCACATTGGTTTTTTTTTCCCTTCTCAGCTGCCATGTCCCTAAGGGCCCCCATAATGTGCCTAATGTTGGAGCTCCCAACTACCAATAATCCCACTGTATGTGATTGCCCGGATCTTGCGGGCTGAGTGGTCTCCTGTGAAACAGGACAGGTGTCAGCATCTGGCTCAGCAACAGTGTCAGCCACAGACAGTGCCTGGAACCTGTTTCTCAGACAAACGAGGGAGGCCTTACATGCAGCCACCTGGGAAGTCTTTTGCCACCTGCTGTGCCCTGGGATGACGTACCACTTGACCACAGGTGAGGGGTCAACCTCAGTGCGAGCAGTAACTGGGCTGTCTACCAGTGAGGACCGATGTGAGGACTTTGTCATGCTGAATGTCCATTTCTATCCCCACAGCCAGCCCACAACAGTGGTGCCCATCCACTGCAGTCTCAAGCTGTGTAAATGAAACCATCACAGCCTAAAGCTGAGAGCAAAGTGTCACCAACTCAGCTCATATACGCACACAACAGTTTTTGGTCATCAGTCTCCTAGAACTTAGAACTACTTAAACCTAACTAACCTAAGGATATCACACAACACCCAGTCATCACGAGGCAAAGAAAATCCCCGACACCGCCGGGAATTGGACCCGGGCATGGGAAGCGAGAACGCTACCGCACGACCACGAGCTGCGGACCAACAGTTGCAGTCCCTTTCCATACTAAAGACTGTGGAAAACTAAACTATGCAGATAAATGGAGTATCAGCACTTGCTGTACAATTCTACTGTAGACCCTGACGAAAATGCAGGAACTGTGTCTAATAAATTAGATTAACACACAGAGATTCAAAAAACTAACTACCGAAGCACTCAGGTGAAACTAAATAATTCGCCCCTGATTAGGAACTTGTAATATGTCACAAAATCAATTTACTTTCTAATGCAAACTAAAATGCGTGAACTGTGGCTATTAGATTTTAAATAAACATGCAGAAACACAAGAAACTAAACTATTAAAGCACACAGATGATATTATAGAATTTGCTCCTAGTTAGGAACTCATAAAAGTCATAAAATCGGTTACTTCCCTGTTGCTGCTAGTGTTGCAGCCAGCTACTGCTGCCCTGCTGCCAGATGCTCTGGACAATGCATGACCATGAATGCTTTGCATGTCACTTTGGGGCAGTGACGGGGTGAGGGACGTTTGCACGTGTGAACCAACAACAATAGCACTGCAGGAACCAACGAATGGCAACAGGGCAACCCCACAGCCAATTGGAGCACATGGTGTCAAGGTTCCGTAGTTTAAAAATGGTGTGTTGTTGACCTACACAATCTTAGTAATTTTGGTTCCTACTGGCATCAGCTATCTAGGGTTAAAATTTCGTTACACAATTTTTCTCCACCCTGTATATACTTCGTATGTCCAAAGCATACAAATAAAATGAATTGAGGTATGATATACCTATTTTAAATATTATAGTAACAAACAATAAAGAACTAGATCACAAGGATTCTGTACAAGTCTGTTTATCTCTGCATATCAGCTACAAACCATATCCATCAGAACCTTGAACAATTTGTATGTCGGCCTCCCTCTACAATTTTTAATTTTTACCCCCATTCCCTTCCTCCCCTCCCCAACACACACACACACACACACACACACACACACACACACACACACACACACACAACGTGTCCTATTAACTAATCCATTCTTTTAGTTAATCCATGCCATGAACTTCTTTTCCCAGTGTCCTTCAGAATCTTGACATCAGTTAACTGACCTGCTCAGCTAATCTTCAGCATTCTCCTCTAGCACCATTACTATCTGCTCAGGTGTGACAATGCCACTAAAAATGCTGTCGGCACAAGATGTTGCACGGGCAAATGGTGACTCGACAACAAGCAGGGAACAGAACCACAAAAGAGGAAATGAAAACTCACCTCATGAGTCAATCTACAGGGAAGCAGAAAATCCGAAACAACACACAGCCGATGCAGGTAGCAGATGACCAAGCACACCTCAACGGCATAACACACAAGGTGTAAGGCGATTTCCACTGTGGTCGAATACAGCACTAGAACTGTCCACTTGGCTTACGGTTGGCCTCAAATAAAGATTTCCTTCAGTGGGTCATCCCATAGAACATGACCTGCGTGCATTCCCTGTGGTAATCGTCCACACTAATCTGCTGTGCTGCCCACAAATGCACATCTGCCTCCTTCACAGTGTCCAGTGATTGGGATACTAAATCTCTTCCCCTGGAAACTCCAGGTAGAGTCAAAAATGGCCAAGGTCAGGCCACACCCTGCAGCATAGAACCAGAGTGAGCACTAGAGACCTGGACCCCTGACCGACAACTGACTGAAGGATGTGACACAGTGCTGGCATCTCTGCTAGAGCAGCAGAAGGCTGTGGAGGATGTGGCAGCAGTCAGTCCACAGAGATGAGACCACTTCTGATGGTGCGTGGGAGAGGAGGTGGAGGAGGAAAGGGGTTCAAAATCCGTGGGCTCCACATTCAGCTGGTTGTATAACCACAGTAAATAGTCCAGATCTTGAAAAGGTACTGACTGAGATACAAAATGCACTTTCTCAACTATCTGAAAGCCAAAAACAGAGAAGGTGTCTTAACCCAAAAATATTATGTGCCAGTGTGGAATTGACCACTAACGATGTACACTGCTGTTCCAGATTCTTATAATGTGCAGTGATGGAGAACTGCTTCTCACAGGAGAATACTGTGTACTATAAGACACAAACTGACACAGTGGCAGTTGCAACTCTGGTTAGCCCAAGAGCCTGTAGATATCTAAGTTAATGAGGGTACCTGTTGCTCCCATGTCTCCTCGAAATTTGGCCAAGCGCCCATCCACTATCGGTGTCAGCAAAATACACTGGGGTGACATGTAGAGGGCATATGGATAGCCCCATAGTCCAACGAAAATGTGGCTTTCTGATGACCAACTTGTGGCCTGGTGACTGTCATAAAATTGTTACTAAATAGCTTACTCGATGATATGCCCCATACGTGGCCACTGTATGTGGGTAATCTCATTGAACGTTTACCAAAAGACTATCACGGAAGAACCATTCGGAGAGTGGAAGGAGAGCAACAACGAGGACCCAAGAAAGGAGTTGTGGTGTTGCGATTGACACGAACCTCCTGAGCTTGACGTGGGTGAGGCGGGCATCACCACAATGCCACTGCACAGGGATTGTCAACAGGGTTAACGTGTGATAACTCAAACAGAAGGAAGGCCACCCAGAGAGCTCCACAGGGCATTGGACACAGTTTATCTTGCACATCTAATTGCGCCACCTGCCAGGTGTCCCAAAGGGATGTCCGTTGCTGCCACTGTAATCTCATGCCATTCTGCAATCTGGCAGTATCAGCTAATGAAATATTCAAAACGGTCATCGTGCTAGCTTGGACTTCAGTTTCAAGTGCTAACCAATCACATCCAGAATTAGCATATGAGCTATCACATTTGGAAATTAAAAATGACACTGCATGGGAGATGCTGCAAATCAGCTATCCAGTCCATATAGAACTGCCCAGGGCACTTTTGGTGCTGATTAAACTGCAATCGTGCCACCAACGCATCAGTGTCATGTACGAACTACTGCAAAAGCAACCAACAAAGTTCATGAATGTTGAATTTCTCAGCCTCAGTGGAAGGCAAGGATTTTGCATAATGTCATATAACTGTTGATTTCTGTACAATAAGAAGGTGACTTTGTGGACCGGATCAACTATAATGCCTTACGTGGCAGTGCAGTGAGAACTCTAACAGGTAATTTTCCCCCTATTCTGTAGACTGATTGAAACTGGGAAATGGCATCAGAAGTGGTAAAGGAATGGGGAAGAAAAGTGCATGGTGAATGCCCAGCTCACCACCTGCCTCGAATAGGTGTGAAGCAATTCTTTATTTTGGTTTAGCAGCACCTGCAGCAGCTCATACTACTGTAGGTACAACTGTTCCTGCCAGCATTGTAGAAAGGGTGGATCTGTGGTGACCCAAAATTAACAATATGAAAAGGAAAGGGAAAAAATACAAGCATCACACACATAAGAACATCCTTCATCACCACTTTAGTATCTGCACAGGCGAGAAATGCCTCTAAACTACACTGTCAGTGTGAGGTGCTGTACAAGGCGACACTGGCTCGACAGTGTGCTTGGAAACAAAACTACACAATACAAAATGAAACCTTGCTATGTGAGTCAATCTGTGGGGAAATGGAAAATCCAAAACAGTGTTATAGATGTGCATGGTGCTACGCATGCCAGGCCATCTGCCACCAGCGATGTCTGCTGGTGGGGTACTAAATACCACATTTCAAAAGCTTCTTTTCCTTGTTGTGTGAACTGTCTGTCATTCACATTTCACTTCTGTACAACGCTACACTTGAGATAGATAGTTTCAGAAAATATTTCCTAATTTGTATCAGATGTTAAAAAATTTATGTTTTTTAGAAAGGGGTTTTTTGCTACTGCCAGTCTTCAATTTAAATCCTCTCCACATTGGTCATTGTTAGTTACTTTTCTACCCAGAAACAGAACTCTGCCCCTACTTTTTGTTTCTTATTTGGTAATCTAATTCCCTCTGCATCACTTGATTTAATTTGTCTACACTCCATTATTCTTGTCGTTCTTTTGCTGAGATTCACCTTATAAGCTTTCTTTGACAGATTTTTCCGAGTACTTTACGGTTTCTGACAGAATTACGTTAATGCCTCTAACCATACTCGTTTCTTCTCCCTGAATTCTAATTCCTTTTCCAAATTTTGTTGTTGGTTTCCTTCACTATTCGCTCACTATGCATCTTGAATAACAGTAGGGATAGGATACAACCCAGTCTAACTCCCTGCTCAGCTACTGCTTCCTTTTCATATCCTTTGAGCATTGCCTGTTTTCTGTGTAAATTGTAGATAACCTTTCACTCTCTGTATGTTATTCCTTCTACATTCAAAGCTTCAAAGAGAGTATTCCATTTCTTCAAGGCTCAATTTGTTCTTTCTTGATCTCAGTTTCTACCAGACTTTCCATTTTTCTGCAAATAATTTGTGCCAATATTTTACAGTTGTGACTTAATGGACCAATGTTTCACTAATATTCACACCTCTTGCCACCTACCTTCTTTCTTATTGCAATTATTACATTCTTCTTGAAGTGTGAGGGTATTTAAACTGCCTCATATCCCTTCTTATGGCTGGCTCTCCCAAGGACATCATTAATTCTGAGGGTATGTCATCTACTCGAAGAGTCTTCTTTTGCCTTAGGTCTTTCAATGCTGTATCCAATTCTTCTCACAGTACCATATCTGCCATCTCATATTCAGCCACTTCCTCTTACTTTTCTGTAATATTGTATTCCATGTTCATTCCTATTCTGTAGACCTTCTGTATGCGCCTTCCACCTTTCATCTTACTCTTGTTTGTTAAGAACTGGCATCGCATGTGAACTGTTAATATTCACACAGCTGCTTTTCTCCAAAGTCTCTTCTCTTTTCCTGTGGATGCCATTTACCTTTCTCATACACACACACACACACACACACACACACACACACACACACACACACATTTACAACTTGCATTTCTACTCTAGAAATTCCTGCTTTGCCATCTTGAATTTCTTGTCAAACTCATTCTTTAAATTTCTGTATCCCCTTTTGCCTGCTTCATTTGAGGCAGCTTTATGTTTTCTCCTCTTGCCAGATAAATTCAATATCTTACATGTTATCCAAGGATTTACAATGGGCTTTGTCTTTTTTATACCAGTATTTGATCATCTGTTTCCTTCACTATATCATCTCTAAAATCTCTCCATTCATGTTCTGCTTTATTTCTTTCTCCTGCCTTTCAGTCAATCATTGCCTAATTTTCCATTTCAAACTCTCGACAACTTATCCAGTTTCAGTGTCATCACTATCCTTCTCGTCTGTAATTTCTTCAGTTTTAATATGCAGTTCATAACCAATAATTTATTATTAGAGATGTTAAACAAATACTAACAAAGAGATAGAGGGGCTGGCCAGTACTTACCTCAGCTCAGTACAGCCGATAGATACACGTAAAACAGAACCGAAAATTACATTCCTGCTTTCGGAACAGATGTTCCTTCATCAGGGAGGAGAGAGGGGAAAGAAAGGGAAGAAGGGAAAGGAGATTCAGTTACTCACAACCCAGGCTATGAAGCAACAGGGAAAGGAAAATAGGGATGGTAGCAAGGATGGAGGCATGGTTGTTCGGTTCTGTTTTACATGTATCTATCGGCTGTACTGAGCTGAGGTAAGTACTGGCCAGCCCCTCTATCTCTTTGTTAGTATTTGTTTAACATCTCTATATGAGATTTTCCATTAATCAATTTATTATTAGAGTTCATTCCTACCCCCATAAACATATTTCATTTTAAAATGTGATTTCTACATCTTTGTCTGACTAGTGTTTCATCTATTTGGAACCTCATGATTTCTTCAGATCACTTCCACACATGCAGATCCCATTTCTGGTTCATAAACCAAGTAAGAGCAATGATTACATAAAATTCCTCCAGGCAGCCTCCTATTTTTGACCACTCTGAGGCCATGTTGGGTAAGGCTACATGACCAGATCAGACAATCATCCAATTTGTTGCCACTGCACCTTCTGAAGATGATGATAATGATATTGTTGTATCTACTGTACGGCTGTCTGTATCATTGAGGCACATAAGCCACCCAACCACATCGAGGTCTTTGGTTCAGATAAACGTAGCACCAGCCTAAATGAAGTCCCACTGTGAATTCCAGTATCAGACATGTGATATGTTAGTTGCTATTAATAACAGACTGCTGTCAAGCAATCGGAAGCTATAGATGTGGTGGGCAGGTTTCTAAAACACCCATACCAGTGATACCAAAGGTACATCAAGTACTAGCCTCTTCATTGGATACTGTCTTCTCTACAGGAAGTACAGGAATCTATCACCAATCATCCACTTGATGATGGCTTATCAGCGATAGGCCTCGTGGTCCCCTACTGAGAAGAAAGAGAGCACGAGTAAGTCAGAGCACTACGCCCATCCCCCTAACTGACAAGTGTGATATACTGTCTCTATTGGCTTTTGTATCTCTCTTGATTACAGTAATGAGGTCACTATGCTGTTCATAAGAGGTTATCAGCATTCATACTGTCTTATTCATTACTGGCTAGGGTACCCCGCTTCGCTCAGGGAATTGATATGAGATTGTATGGTAGCTGGAATAAAAGGATAAACTTAAAATATAAGAGGTAAAAAAGGAATGTATTCTAACTATTTACATTAGTTGTTTATATACAACATTTTTCATTTTGTTACCTGGAGTATGCACATAAAAATTTTTCGAATTTCATATTCGAGAGCAAGCTACGTACAGTTGACCATGACAGAAGTGGGAGTCTTTGAGGTTGATGCCACAATATTTTAAAGTGTGTCCTTGTGATTTGTTATTTGTAAAACTGTAGGCTAATTTGATTGGAAATGGCAGTATTTTAAACTGGAATGGAAGTTAAGTAGATATCAGTGATATTTGCGTGATAAGTAGTTTGTGCCCTTTGTACTTTCCAGTCGTAAGTTCGGCTTCGATGATATTATTTGATAGCTTTTTGACACCATCCTTGTTCCTTTACATAGGTTTCGTGAGTTGAGATGTCTGAGTAGTGCAATTGGATGTCCAATTTTAAGTCAAAGGCAGAGTAATGGCATTCCGGGTACTTGCAAAGAGTTTAGAAATTCTGTAGGGAAATGCACAGTTTCTTCAGTTTTTACCATCATGTCAATCAGTTTGTATATTCTCTCTTCATCAGGAATTATCTTTTGGATATTATTGTCGATATTTTCAACAATATTATTTTTAGTTGCCTAAATTTCAATTTCAAATAGCCAGTCCAGATTGTGAACAATGTATGGATTAATTTGGTCAACGAGTTTATTTTCAGCAGTGGCTGTGTTGCAGAAGTAACTGTTGAGTTTAATGAGGCCAGTTGTCTGGTTAGCAGGATAAGTGCCTTTGCCTATTTGTAAAAGTTGTTTAGCAAAATGTGGTGTTGTTTTGTCTTTTGATAGTTCAACCCTCATATTTTTTGTTAGTCACAGTATTTGTATGTGTGGCCAGAGTTGTGATCTTTTTAAGCATGCCCTGATCTCGTTTGCTGATATTGACTTGGGGATAATTGGAAGTGTTTGTTAAAAATCTGAGAATATGAGAAGAGCTCCTCCCGTCATGTCAGAGTTTCCTCACAAGTCTTGTACTTGTCTGCCCATGGCTTCAACTGATGCTTTAAATTTCATTGCGCATTTCTCCCAGAAGACAATTTTAGCTTACTTTAGAATTTCACCCCGTCCAGATGCTTTGGAGATTTTACATATTGGGAATTGTTCTTCCGCCATATTCAGTGGTAATTGTAGGGCGTAATGGGCAGTTCGTCGTCCTTCCATAAGTGTGGCTGCAATGCCAAGTGAGGCCAGTGCAATTTTGATGTGTTCTTTAGCATGTATTTATGCTAGCAATAGATTTATTAGAAACTATTAGTAAAGTTTTCTCAGTCCTACCTGCCGTGTCCAAGTAAATACTTCCACCAGAGTTGTGAATTTAGTCAATGATAATGTAGTAAATTCTCTTTTGATTCCACTGACGAGTGGTTTGTTCTGAGCATTGTATTGAAATAGTTTGTTGATGTTGTAGCTTCTTTCCTTTGTAATTTCAAATTTTAGCACATTGATACCATTTTCTCATGGTGCTCGCATCCCAAGTTGAATTAAGATATGCTTGTCTTCCGCTAAACATTTGTCTTCTATGTGAATGAGTGTTTCATTGAAGATGTCATCACTGAATTTGATGGTCAGTTCAGGATGAGCTTGTCAGATTTGGTACAGTATGTCATTACTCATACTCTCTTTATGGGAGTCTCATAGCTGTTTTGAATTCAATGTGTTAACTTACATGTTATTGGAATTATGGCGAGTAAGTCTCTCATTTATTCAACTGAGGCTGTGTATGAGGCTCCTTGTAACGTTAATCTCCAGTGGTTGTCATTTTCCAGTAGTCCTAAGCATTTGCAAGCTTCTCTGTTTCCTTGTTGTAATTGTTGAAGGATTTTTATTGTTGTGTTCCACACATAATAGGTGGGAGCATCAACATATAGTAACGTTTTCACGAATGGACCCATTTGGCACAGTTGGTTAAAAGCTATTAAATGTTGTGTTCTGAGGTGATTCACTTGTAGTTTTTTCTGGTGGTCTCTTTTGTGAAGTAAACTCTCTGTCCATTCTCCAAATGTACTTCTAGATGTTGCACAGTTGGTTCACATTTATGTATGGGAAAACTGAAAATGTGCCACGCTGCTTCATTACCATTGATGTATCATCCCATTTGGTACATAGGGGTATTGTCATTTGTGTTTTGTTGTTCACTGTCTTTGGCTATTTGAAATACTGCCATGTCACTGCTTTTGTCACATACTTACAGACACACTTGATAGATTTCACTGCCTTGCTGTATTCTATGTTTATGTGTGTTTGGAACATTTTGAAAAGTGTTACATTGGTTATCTATTTCCAGTTCGTCACTGCCTCATATTTGTATTTTTGCTGTGAAGCCAGCATTTTTGTGTGATCGCCTTCTGTATGTGGGGTAGCCATCAACTTTGGTTTTTGTATCATCCAAGTATTGGTTTGGGTATTTTTTTGTACATTTTCCATCATTTGTACATGATGAATTAGAGTTTAATGGACCACAAGGTCGATAAAGCAAACTTTTCACTACTATGTGATACAGGTCTGGATCTTCTTGTGGATTGGGAAATTCAGCTTAGATGATTTTGTCAATATCCATTGAATGAATTCTGTCACGTAGCTATATAAGATTGTGTGAGTGAGGCAGTCATTTTTGCTGTTCAATTGTGTACATCCAGCATCTAATGGTTCCAGAGATGTAATATATTGTGATGACTTTAACAAATCTCATTTGTTTTTGTCAGAAAACACTGGCTATTATGACATGTTTATGCATGGGGCCTTGTCTGTATCTCAGTGGTTGTTTGATTTCTGCCCATGACGAGTTGCATGTGAATGTTATGAAGAGGTCAGGTTGTTCACATTTCCTTACTTAGGTCATAGTTTCTTGAGTGAATTCATATATGTGTCTTGGGCTTCCTGTGTATGATGACGGCAAGTTACAATTGTTCCAATGTCATCATTCTTTCTGTCATTTATGATTGTGTCTCGAAGGTGGATGTATTTTTCGATGCATAGTTTCTTCTGATTCAGTCTAATGTATAGCATCCATTCCACTTTTGATTTTGCATTCATATCTACCAGGAATTCTTGGAATAAACGCCAAGTATAGAAAACATCTCTTATCACTAAGCAGTAAGCAAAGAACTCCTTGGAAGTGACTCTTTTGTTTGTTTCTCTGCCTATTTCAGGTTGGATTTGCCTCACATTAAAATGATATCTGTCCTCCCTGTGCAGAAATATAAATTGATATTGGAGGACATCATATGAATGGTGTGTCTCTAAAATGCATTGTAGTCCTCATCTTTGTTGTGCAATAGTTTCATGTCTTATGTTTTTATTGTCCACAGATATGATGGTAATTCCATCCATCTGAGGTGCATTGAATCAATGTTTGTGCCCTCCGTGTGGTCTTCTGGCAGCTCAAATTAGAACTTCATAGTCATCAGAAATCATTCAGTCTAGTGCTGTTTTGAATATGTGAATCAGATGATTGTATTTGTGTAAGACCCTCAGTACACTTTGGACTACTTCTCGTCTCAATGCACTGACATTTGTGCATTGTTGATCAGTTTCTGTTTCTTCCTTTCCAATAAGTGCTAAAAAGTTATGGTCTTCATTGGATGGTGGTAGTAATGATCCCATGTTATGATAGATTTGTCCTTGGGTGGAAAAAACATAATTGTTTTAATCTCTGTTAGTGTTGATTCCCCCCCCCCCCCCTTCCTTCCCCACGAGCCATGGACCTTGCCGTTGGTGGGGAGGCTTGTGTGCCTCAGCAATACAGATGGCTGTACCGTAGGTGCACTCACAACGGAGAGGTATCTGTTGAGAGGCCAGACAAATGTGTGGTTCCTGAAGAGGGGCAGCAGCCTTTTCAGTAGCTGCAGGGGCAATAGTCTGGATGATTGACTGATCTGGCCTTGACTGATCTGGCCTGGCCTTGTAACACTAACCAAAACGGCCTTGCTGTGCTGGTACTGTGAACGGCTCAAAGCAAGGGGAAACTACAGCTGTAATTTATCCTGAGGGTATACAGCTTTACTGTATGGTTAAATGATGATGGCGTCCTCTTGGGTAAAATATTTTGGAGGTAAAATAGTCCCCCATTCAGATCTCAGGGCAGGGACTACTCAAGAGAACGTCGTTATCAGGAGAAATAAAACTGGCATTCTATGGATTGGAGCGTGGAATGTCAGATCCCTTAATTGTGCAGTTAGGTTAGAAAATTTAGAAAGGGTAATGGATAAGTTAAAGTTAGATATAGTGGGAATTAGTGAAGTTCGGTGGCAGGAGGAACAAGACTTTTGGTCAGGTGAATACAGGGTTATAAATACAAAATCAAATAGCAGTAATGCAGGAGTAGGTTTAATAATGAATAAAAAAATAGGAGTGCGGCGGGTATGCTACTATAAACAGCACAGTGAACACATTATTGTGGCCAAGATAGACACGAAGCCCACGCCTACTACAGTAGTACAAGTTTATATGCCAACTAGCTCTGCAGATGATGAAGAAATTGATGAAATGTATGAAGAGATAAAAGAAATTATTCAGGTACCAAAGGGAGACGAAAATTTAATAGTCATGGGTGGCTGGAATTCGACAGTAGGAAAAGGAAGAGAAGGAAACGTAGTAGGTGAATATGGATTGGGGCTAAGAAATGCAAGAGGAAGCCGCCTGGTAGAATTTTGCACAGAGCATAAATTAATCATAGCTAACACTTGGTTCAAGAATCATGAAAGAAGGTTGTATACATGGAAGAACCCTGCAGATACTAGAAGGTTTCAGATAGATTATATAATGGTAAGACAGAGATTTAGGAACCAGGTTTTAAATTGTAAAACATTTCCAGGGGCAGATGTGAACTCTGACCACAATCTATTGGTTATGAACTGTAGATTAAAACTGAAGAAACTGCAAAAAGGTGAGAATTTAAGGAAATGGGGCCTGGATTAACTGACTAAACCAGAGGTTGTACTGAGTTTCAGGTAGAGCATAAGGGAACAGTTGACAAGAATGGCAGAAAGAAATACAGTAGAAGAAGAATAGGTAGTTCTGAGGGATGAATTAGTGAAGGCAGCAGAGGATCAAGTAGGTAGAAAGACGAGGGCTAGTAGAAATCCTTGTGTAACAGAAGAAATACTGAATTTAATTGATGAAAGGGGAAAATATAAAAATGCAGTAAATGAAGCAGGAAAAAAGGAATACAAACGTCTCAAAAATGAGATCGACAGGAAGTGCAAAATGGCTAAGCACAGATGGCTAGAGGACAAATGTAAGGATGTAGAGGCTTATCTCACTAGGGGTAAGATAGATACTGCCTACAGGAAAATTAAAGAGACCTTTGGAGAAAAGAGAACCACTTGTATGAATATCAAGACCTCAGATGGAAACCCAGTTCTAAGCAAAGAAGGGAAAGCAGAAAGGTGGAAGCAGTATATAGAGGGTCTATACAAGGCTGATGTAGTTGAGGACAATATTATGGAAATGGAAGAGGATGTAGATGAAGATGAAATGGGAGATATGATACTGCGTGAAGACTTTGACAGAGCACTGAAAGACCTAAGTCAAAACAAGGCCCCGGGAGTAGACAACGTACCATTAGAACTACTGATAACCTTGGGAGAGCTAGTCCTGACAAAACTGTACCATCTGGTGAGCAAGATGTATGAAACAGGCGAAATACCCTCAGACGTCAAGAAGAATATAATAATTCCAATCCCAAAGAAAGCAAGTGTTGACAGATGTGAAAATTACTTAAATATCAGTTTAATAAGTCACAGGTGCAAAATACTAACGCAAATTCTTTACAGACAAATGGAAAAACTGATAGAAGCCAACCTCGGGGAAGATCAGTTTGGATTCCGCAGAAATATTGGAACACGTGAGGCAATACTGACCTTACGACTTATCTTAGAAGAAAGATTAAGGAAAGGCAAACCTACATATCTAGCATTGACAATGTTGACTGTAATACTCCCTTTCAAATTCTAAAGCTTGCAGTGGTAAAATAGAGGGAGCGAAAGGCTATTTACAATTTGTACAGAAACCAGATGGCAGTTAATATGAGTCGTGGGGCATGAAAGGGAAGCAGTGGTTGGGAAAGGAGTAAGACAGGGTTTGTAGCCTCTCCCCGTTGTTATTCAATCTGTATATTGAGCAAGCAGTAAAGGAAACAAAAGAAAAATTTGGAGTAGGTATTAAAATCCATGGAGAAGAAATAAAAACTTTGAGGTTCGCCGATGACATTGTTATTCTGTCAGAGACGGCAAAGGACTTGGAAGAGCAGTTGAACGGAATGGACAGTGTCTTGAAAGGAGAATATAAGATGAACATCAACAAAAGCAAAACGAGGATAATGGAATGTAGTCGAATTAAGTCAGGTGATGCTGAGGGAATTAGATTAGGAAATGAGACACTTAAAGTAGTAAAGGAGTTTTGCTATTTGGGGAGCAAAATAACTGATGATGGTCGAAGTAGAGAGGATATAGAATGTAGATTGGCAATGGCAAGGAAATTGTTTCTGAAGAAGAGAAATGTGGTGCTACAGAAGAATGCTGAAGACTAGATGGGTGAATCACATAACTAATGAGGAGGTATTGAATATAATTGGGGAGAAGATGAGTTTCTGGCACAAATTGACAAGAAGAAGGGACCGGTTGGTAGGACATGTTCTGAGGCATCAAGGGATCACAAATTTAGCATTGGAGGGCAGCGTGGAGGGTAAAAATCGTAGAGGGAGGCTAAGAGATGAATACACTAAGCAGATTCAGAAGGATGTAGGTTGCAGTAGGTACTGGGAGATGAAGAAGCTAGCACAGGATAGAGTAGCATGGAGAGCTACAACAACAACTGTGTTGATTGAAGTGACACCACCAAAAGCCATCTAGAATAGGTGTTGTACACTTCTATATCTTGAAGAAAGTGTCTGGACTCTGGAGTTTCCCAGTCATAAAAATTTCTGCGGAGATGCTTCTAGTGGTGATAATCAAATTTTTCAGTCATGCAACAGAATCCAGACGTCCTTCTACTGAATTTTTTTGTGTTGCAAAATTGGCAGATGTTATCCATTTTTCCAATTACTATGTTTTGGTGTTTGTTATATTCTTTTGTCAGGTTGCAGTGGATTGCATAATTTGTTAGGTTGTAGTTTTTACTTGTCTTCATCCGGGCTCCTCATAATGTGATATTTTCATGGCTGGCTTGAGTGGCAGTCTTTTATTATAAGACTTTGTTGCAATCATTAATGCATCAATCCATTCATTTTGTTGTTCTTCAGTTTGTCTGCTTCTCACTGTGCTCATTCTCATTCGTTTGGAACTTAAAGGTGGTTCGTGGTCTTCATCTGTTTCATTTTTTCACTGTTTATTTTGTTTCCACAGTTTTGCTTCAGAACTGGCAAAATCTCCTCCTCTCTCACATTTGGGGATTGTCTATAATATAAATCGAATTAACTTTTTATTAACAAATATGCTAAGTACAATCTATAGACTTTTCACACTTTATAGACTTTTCACACTTTATGTTTGATTTATATTCAGTCACTGTATCACTATGACTACCCACACTTCACTGTTTGTTTTTATTCACTAACTGTGCTACTTTTTCAGTTCCTCCCCTCGTGACTGATAAGAAAATGACTTTTGAACCCACGATGGGTCTTGCTTTATATACCCCTTTCAATGGGTAGCCCCACCAGTGGCGAATGCCAGAGCACCCCAAAAATTCTTCGAACAGTCCACAATGTTCCAAAACATTGTACAACATTGAAGAGTGTTCTAGGATGTTCCACAATGATATGGAATATTCTGGGGTATTCCCAAACATTCTGGAATCTTCCCAAATGTTACAGACTATTTCCAAATATTCCAGAACATCCTGGATCATTGCGGAATAATCTGGAACTTTCTGGAATATTGTGGAATGCTCACGAACACTCTCAAATATTCTCAGATTATGTCAAATGTCCTGGAATGTTCCAGAAATTTCTAGAGGGCAAAACTTCCCAGCCCTTGTGTATTCAAAAGCAAGCCCTTAAGCTAAAAACAGATGGGTGTAGAGGTCTACCACACCCTATTACTCACTTGATTGTGCCCGGACTTTTTCTGAGTTTTAGTGGCACGCACATTTTATTCTTTTTAGAGATATATTGATTAGACCATTTCTGCATTATCCTTCAATTATTTTGTCTAGGGAACATTGTACTTACCTGAGTAGAAGTCCTGACTTTCCTACCATCACACTTCTCTAATTCCTGTTATATCAGGGTGTATACGACCCGGGACAACCGGGAGATCTGGGAATTTTTTCATCCGGGAGAAAACCGGGAAAAAACCCAGGAATTTTTTAGAATTCTGGGATATTTTTTGTTTTAGTTTTCAATTAAATTTTTGTTATTTTGACTGGTAAAAAATAATACTCTAACAAAGGATATAACTGCATCCCACTACTGCAGAATAATACTGCAGCAATAAAACATGAACGAGAGAAAAAAACTAAAATAAAACTTAAAGTGCAAAGGAAATGCATCAAGTACACAACAAAACACAGTGCTCATTCAGGTGTTTGTCAGTAGCAAAATGTGTAAAAGGCTTTAGGAAGACTATGCAGTACTTTGTAACAACAAATTGCCTCCGATGAGCATGACATCACAACTGTTTACATTAGATTCTCGTGAGCAGTTGCAAGCGGGCCCACGCGCATGCACAGTTGAGTCATGCATGTACCTTCTCCCACTTCTGGCTACAAAAGTGTGGTTGTTATCTGTATAAGCAAGCAGCAAGATGCTACCCGGAAAAATTTTACTGGCGTGCGCAAGCTGCCATATTCACTGGGAGCAAACATTTTAAAAATATTCAAATGTGTGTGAAATCTTATGGGACTTAACTGCTATGGTCATCAGTCCCTAAGCTTACACACTACTTAACCTAAATTATCCTAAGGACAAACACACAAACCCATGCCCGAGGGAGGACTCGAACCTCCGCCGGGACCAGCTGCACAGTCCATGACTGCAGTGCCTTAGACTGCTCGGATAATCCCACGTGGCTCGCATTTAAAAACCAACTGTTTGAGGATGGCCATTTAGTAAAAATTTTGAGTCCAGAAGATCAGACATTTATGTCGGTATTAAAAATTTTACTGACACATTTGTGTCATGCATCCTAAAGTGTAACACGCGCAAAAAAGATCAACATTATACGTGAGAGTTTAGCTTCTCTTGCAGCTTATTAATCGTCGAAACCAATATTACACGCGAAAGTTCTGCTTTTCTTGTAGCAACACTATGTATATTAATTTACATCATTAACTTTTCCTATTTGTGTGTACGCACTACTTAACAGTGATAATGCTATTGGCTGACTACATCATGTGTCCTCAGCTCTGAATATCCGCTGTATCGGGTGGCGAGATCATGTGACATGAGCTAGGACTGCCTTACAAAAGTGCACCGCCATCTCAATTTCAATGCTTCAGAAAGTAACATGCGGTGTTTGGTGGAATCCGAATTTATACTTTCGTAATACAAAAATGTGCAGCGTACATGGTCTTTTTTTCTGAGTTTCATTTTCTAGAGGGCTGAAAAATTTTACACCGGTGTATAAAACCACAACCATTCAAAGGACTGATAAGTTTTACAGTTCCAATGAAAAGTATACTGTCACTTAACAAGGAAAAAGTGTATTTTCACCCAGGAGAAAGTGTGTTTTCAACCGGGAAATCTGGGAATTTTTTTTTCCTTGTCCGCATATACACCCTGTATATCTAACTTCAATCTATGCATTTTTTATTTCAAATTACATAATGGAGACATGCAATTAAGAGATCAAACATCCCATGTTGTGACCCATAGAATCCCAGTTTTGTCTTTCCTGATGACAACAACCTGTCATTCTTAATGCTCTCACTCTTATATGAAAGTTAACTCCTTCTTTTTTTTCCCTACATTTCAAAGTGCATAGAATATGACTAATGTAGTATAATGTCAAGTTTTAATTCTAATGAAAGTACAACCTTTAAAATAAGACTCACTTTTTGGCACAGCACTTAAGATAATTTTTTCAAGGCACAGTTTATTTTCCAGCAGAGGCAATGAAATGTCTGCATTTTCTTTTGAATGAGTTGTAAACCCTGCTACCAAAATAAACAAAAGATGAACACACCCCGCAATAGCAAAAGAAAACACACAAAGTAACAAGATGACAGTGCTTCTTCACAGCACAGTGACGTGAATATATTTGCTTCTTCACAGCACAGAAACAGGAATATATTTAATGCACTAAAAGGGCTGTATGCTGAAATCAAACACACACACACATGGAAGAACAGGAATAATGAAGTTAACAACAAAAAACTGTAAGTAACAACAAGAAAGTAAAGCATGCAAATTGTTCATGATCCCAGGAAACAAAATTGTAAGAGAAAAAAATCATATTGTTACGGTGACCACTGAAGATGCTTTACATTAAAGCAAAATGCATTTGGTCTTAATAAGAATTTCATTGCAGTGGAAAAAGACAGTAATTAATCTATACAACTCAGAGCTGTGAACTACAGAGGAGCTCTTCATATCAGAAGGCATGTGTGTACCATAGTGGAACACAAAATAGGGCATAGGCAGGTGGAGGACAGAACTGGCTGAGTTTTAGGCCAGAGAGATTACTGGAACAAAGGATATGCTGCAGGAAGAATTTCCACAAGTGCAATTCAGAATAGCTTATGTTGATGGGAAGAATCCAAATGGCATAGGCTATGAGGGAGTCACAGAAGTGAAGCACATCATTTTGAGCAGTGTGTTCAACAACAACCCTTGGCCACAGTTTGGTGGTGGCCATTCATGTGGACAGACAGCTTGTTAGTAGTCATACCTGCGTAGAATACAGCACAGTGCCTGCAGCTGAGTTTGTAAATCACATGTCTGCTTGTAAAGGTGGCCCTGCCTTTGATGGGGTAGGTGAAGCCACTAATATGACTGGAGTAGATAGTAGTGGGAGGGACGTGTCTGGTCGATTGCAGGGATACAACCCGTGAGACAAGGGTTTGGGAGCAGGGTGGTGTAGAGATGAGCATGAACATTGCACAAGTTAGGTAGGCACAGAATATTACTGTCGAAGAGGTGCAGTGGACATTTCTCAGTTCAGGACAGGATGAAAGATGTCAAATTCTGGCAGAGAATGTGATTCTCTTGTCCAGTCCTGGTTGGTACTGAGACATGAGAGAGGTGCTTCTTTGTTGCCCAACCATGTGTATCTGAGGGATGTCAGATGAATGATGAGAAAAGGCACAGGAAATCTGTTTCTGGACCAAGTTGGGAGGGTAATATTTGGTCTCTGAAGTCCTTAGGGAGACCCTCAGTATATTTGGAGAGGTATCGCTCACTGCTGCGGATACATAACCTACCCTCCTATATAAAAGACTTCAACCAATTTGTCTCCTGACTCTCCACAGGTCCTGTTCTTTTACCACCCTACACTCTGTTCGTCACTAATGGTGCTATCTCCCCTCTGGAGTAACACCTCAAATGCCCATTGTGTTGCTTATATTGATCACTACTTTTCCCAAAACCCAACTGACTCCAAACCTACAACCTTCTTCCTGGTCATGATAAGTAACTACAGCCTCACCTGCAATTACTTCTCCTTTGCAGACTTGAAGCCATTTACCTACAAACAGATTCTTTGTATAGCAATGGGTATATGCATGGTACCGTTCTCTGCTAACCTGTTCATTGTTATCTAGAGCAGAAGTAGTCAACATTTTTTACTTACCACCCACTTTTGTTTATTTGTTAATAGTATAAGTTTCTAACCACCAACTGGTCTGTCAGTAAGGGTGATTTATAAAGTAAAGAAATAACTTTACTTTATAAAATGTATACACCAAGTTAAAGCAGAAAATAATAATCACATACTGAATAGTTTAGGTCAAAATTTTATGAAAACAAAATGGAAATATGGAAATATTTTTGAAACCCGAATCATCTAGCGACAATCGTGAAAGCTGGAATGCCCATTAGTGGGCTATATAGACCAAGTTCATCACTGATCTAGACAAATCCTTACCAACCACACAGAATCCCAAACTGCTCACCGGATTGATGACATCTTCATGATCTGGACTGAGGGTGAGGATACCCTATCCACATTCCTACAGAACCTCACCTCCTTCCCCACCATTCACTTCACCTGGTTTCTTCAGCCCAACAAACCACCACCACCTCAAGGACAGCTACACCAGTAACTCTGTCCAACCGACCAATCACTATCACCTACCAACCCACCAACCACCAGCAATATCTCCATATAGACCGCTGCCACCCATTCCATACCAAGGAGTCCTGTGCATGTATGCTAGCCACCCGTGCTTGTTACATCCATTGTGATGAACAGTCCCTCTCCACATATGCCAAAGATCTCACTGATGCCTTCATATACCACAATTACCCCTCCCCACATTGTCCAGAAACAGATCTCTTGCATCATATCTCAGTATTCACCTACCATCCCTCACATACATGGACTAATCACAGAAGAGAACTCCTCTCATGAGTTAGTACCACCAAGGACTGGAGCAACTGAATAACATTTACCTCCACGGTTTCGACAACCTCTCACCATGCACCGAGATGAGAAGTATCCTCCCTACCCCTCTGCCACTGGTGTTCTACCATCTGCCCAAACTTCACAATATCTTTTTCTGTCCCTGCTCCCAACCTCTTGCCTCATGGGTCAAATACCTGCAATAGACCCCAGTGCAAGACATGCCCCATACATCCTCCCAATACCATTCTCAAAAACTTCCTTCGCCATTCTTTATATTGTCACACCTTAGTAATTACCACAAATACAATCTTTTACCCCACACTGACAATTTAAAAATTACTCAACATGTTTTGCACAGTTGTTTGGTGGGCTTCCATGTCAATGGCAACAATGACATCACTGTAGACTAACTGTTCTCCACCAACTGCAATGTAGAAGTCTCACTCTCTCCTCAGAAAGTGCACTGTCATGTGATCCATTTCTACACTTTATCACTTGGTGGTACAATGCCTGCAACATCTTGTCTGTTTGGCCACCTGGAAGCTTGAGCTTGTACAACAAAATGCAATTCTCAAGGATGTCATGTGTCCCTTTGCATTTATTATAAATGGCCCATTTGGCTCTCCTCTGATGCGTAACTGCAATGTTGTTTGTTTTCCTTTCATAAAGTGCTCCTGTCTTCTCTCTCCCAGTGTCTGGAAGTAAAACTGTGCCTCAGTACTTTTTATTTTGTGTGATTTTTTTCTTCAGCACTGTCTTCTGTTTGTCACAATCCTGCTGGTTGTTTTAAAATTTCCTTCTCATTTTAATGCTATTAAAGAATTAATACCACATGTCAAGTTTTCAAAGACTGTGAACATAATGGATTTTCCTGGTATGAGATAGTTTGTCTCTGAAATAAATTTCCTCACTTACAATACAATGTATTTTGGTTTCTTAATTTCATTTAATGTGAGGATCAGTCATGTATTTGATACAGAAGAAAAAGAAATCCCAGGAAGACTAATTTTTAACAGTAGAAAAATTTTTCATTTGTATTTGGTGTCAAAACAGCTGCTATTTGTCTCTGTGGCAGTTATGTATAACACACTCTCTTGATCACATCATGGTAGAAAGTTGAATCAGTCATTTCACGTATATTTCATGTTCTCTCATCTCAAATTTCATGCATGCCTACATTCATTTTTGTAAACTAACCATCCATTTCAGCAATATTTTCTTCAAATAACTTATATTTTATCCTGTACAGTGAACGACTGACTGACAGATAAGCATTACCTTTCTCTTTACATCACTTTCCATTTTTTAAAAGTGGATAATTATTTTACTGGTATCCTTTTCACAACAAGAAAGCAGAATGTCTTTGCGAAGATACTGTACTTTGCTCATAATTTAATGTAAGGCATGGGTGTGGGTGAGCAAGAGCTGAATCATCATGTGCAACATCACTCATTACTACTTTAAGATTGAAACCCTAAAACTTTTAGAAGACGACAGTTAAATCAAAACCTTGTGTTTCACTGTAACACTTATTTATGAGGACAAATGAAAATAAACAGATCCACTTCTCTGCTGCCCTTTTACTTAGAATTCTGGGTTCTTCTCTCATGTCAAACAATGACCCATTATTCCAGTCACCATGCTCCATTCAACCCCACTCAGAGTAATCTATGTCTACATCTACATCTACATAATTGATTCAATTAAATTATCTCTTATGGCAGCAGTAGAATCATTCAGCAGTCAGCTTCAAATTCCTGTTTTATAAATTTTCTCAATAGTATACCTCAAAGAGAATGTCCTCTGCACTTGATGGATTCCTATTTGAGTTTCCAAAGCATCTCCACAACACTTGTGTGTTGATCGAACCTGCTGGTAACGAACCTAGCAGCATACCTCTGAATTGCTTTGATGTCTTCCTTTAATCCAACCTGGTGGGGATCCCAAACACTCAAGCAGTACACATGAATGAGTTACATTAGTGATACATTTATGGTCTCTTTTACAGATGACTGAAAGTTAGGCCTTAAATTTACCATTCACCTCCCCTACTACAATCCTTACATGCTCATTCCATTTCATATTGGTTTCTAATGTCATGCTTGCATATTTAATCAACATAATTGTGTCAAGTTGCACGTTACTGATACTGTAATCAAATATTACAGAATGTTTTTCTACTCATCTGCATTAACTTACATGTTTCAACATTTTGAGCCAGCTGCCAGTCTTCCTACAAATTAGGAATTAGGTCTAAGTCATCTTCTATCCACCTACAGTCACTCAATGACAACATCTTCCTGAGAACCACAGCATCATCAGCAAACTGCCATAGATTGCTGCTCACCCTGTTCTCAGTTTGTTTATGTACACTCCTGGAAATTGAAATAAGAACACCGTGAATTCATTGTCCCAGGAAGGGGAAACTTTATTGACACATTCCTGGGGTCAGATACATCACATGATCACACTGACAGAACCACAGGCACATAGACACAGGCAACAGAGCATGCACAATGTCGGCACTAGTACAGTGTATATCCACCTTTCGCAGCAAAGCAGGCTGCTATTCTCCCATGGAGACGATCGTAGAGATGCTGGATGTAGTCCTGTGGAACGGCTTGCCATGCCATTTCCACCTGGCGCCTCAGTTGGACCAGCGTTCGTGCTGGACATGCAGACCGCGTGAGACGACGCTTCATCCAGTCCCAAACATGCTCAATGGGGGACAGATCCGGAGATCTTGCTGGCCAGGGTAGTTGACTTACACCTTCTAGAGCACGTTGGGTGGCACGGGATACATGCGGACGTGCATTGTCCTGTTGGAACAGCAAGTTCCCTTGCCGGTCTAGGAATGGTAGAACGATGGGTTCGATAACGGTTTGGATGTACTGTGCACTATTCAGTGTCCCCTCGACGATCACCAGTGGTGTACGGCCAGTGTAGGAGATTGCTCCCCACACCATGATGCCGGGTGTTGGCCCTGTGTGCCTCGGTCGTATGCAGTCCTGATTGTGGCGCTCACCTGCACGGCGCCAAACACGCATACGACCATCATTGGCACCAAGGCAGAAGCGACTCTCATCACTGAAGACGACACGTCTCCATTCATCCCTCCATTCACGCCTGTCGCGACACCACTGGAGGCGGGCTGCACGATGTTGGGGCGTGAGCGGAAGACGGCCTAACGGTGTGCGGGACCGTAGCCCAGCTTCATGGAGACGGTTGCGAATGGTCCTCGCCGATACCCCAGGAGCAGCAGTGTCCCTAATTTGCTGGGAAGTGGCGGTGCGGTCCCCTACGGCACTGCGTAGGATCCTACGGTCTTGGCGTGCATCCGTGTGTCGCTGCGGTCCGGTCCCAGGTCGACGGGCACGTGCACCTTCCGCCGACCACTGGCGACAACATCGATGTACTGTGGAGACCTCACGCTCCACGTGTTGAGCAATTCGGCGGTACGTCCACCCAGCCTCCCGCATGCCCACTATACGCCCTCGCTCAAAGTCCATCAACTGCACATACGGTTCACGTCCACGCTGTCGCGGCATGCTACCAGTGTTAAAGACTGCGATGGAGCTCCGTATGCCACGGCAAACTGGCTGACACTGACAGCGGCGGTGCACAAATGCTGCGCAGCTAGCGCCATTCGACGGCCAACACCGTGGTTCCTGGTGTGTCCGCTGTGCCGTGCGTGTGATCATTGCTTGTACAGCCCTCTCGCAGTGTCCGGAGCAAGTATGGTGGGTCTGACACACCGGTGTCAATGTGTTCTTTTTTCCATTTCCAGGAGTGTATATAGAGAATAATATTTCCTGTAATTGTGCTGTTTTGTTCTTTAGCCTTTCTTATATACTGGAGTCACCTGCACTTTTTCCATTCACTTTTTTATTCACTTGGGAGTTTGTGCTGGAGAACAGATTAATGATAAACGCAAGTTAAGTAAGGGGCCAGTGTCACAGTGTACTTGTTGTGAAACTAAATTGGGATTTCATCTGGACCTGCTGACTTATTTGTTTTCAATTCTTTCACTTGATTCTCTATGCCAGAGATTCCTGTTAACTGTGTCCTCCATACAGGAGTCTGTACAATGATCAAATGATGGTTAGTTTGTATACTCCTCCTGTGTGAACAATTTCTTAAACATGAAATTTAAAAATTCATCTTTCATTTTGATATTCTGTATTGCCATACCAAACTGGTCAGCTAGTGACTGGATAGAACCCTTTGACCCACTTAGCAGTTTTATGTATGATCACAATTTTCTTGGGTTCTTAGCAAGCTCTTTCGTTAAGATATCTGGTGGTAGTTGTTATAGGCTCCACACATTAACCTTTATACAGATGCATGAATATCTACTAACTTTTGCCTATCGTAATTTGCACTTTCCCTTCCTTAGCATTTTCCAGATTTTGTTATTAAACCCTGGTGAACCTTTACCATCCTTAATCCACTTACTTGGCACATACTACTCCAGGGCACGATTTACAGCCTGTTCAAACTTTGCCCGCAATTCCTCTATGTACATCATACTGGAACTAAATGATGTCCTTTCATTGTCTAAGTGGGATGCTAACTACTACTTATCTGCTCTTCCCAGCAAAAATACTCTCCCAGATTTTTGATTGATTTATTAACTTTAATAACCATCATCACTGTGATGCTATCATCGTCACTAGTCCCCGTTTCTGTGCTGACACCACTTATAAGGTCAGGCCTGTTTGTTGTTACAAGTTGCAAAATATTTGTATTTGGTGTGGGTTGTCTAACTATCTGGTCAGGTCAGTTTTCAGAAGATTTGTTCAAAAATACTTCACAGGACTATCTGTCCATACCCCTGCCACAAACCCATAGACATCCCAGTCTGAACGTGGTAGATCAAATTTGCCTTCAACTAATATTGGTCAGTCTGGGTAGTTCTGCACTTCTGAGCACAGACTTTCTTTGCATGGCTGTAAAACTGTCACAGTGGAATTGGGTGGCCATAAAAACATCCAGCAATTAGCTTGATTTCACCTATACCTGTTATATTCACCCCTCTAGCTTCACAATCACCCTCAAAGTTGATCTCACTAGAGACAATATTTTTGTCAATGTAATGAACACACCCCCCTCCATTGGTGTCTAATCTGTTTTTCCAATATACTTTTTGTGTCTTGCTAAATATCTCAGAGCTTTCTTCTTTGGGTTTCAGCCAGCTCTTGGACATGCAGATAATCTGAATGTGACAAATTTTCTGGACATGATAAATTTGGGAAGCCCGTTATGAATACTTCAACACTTTAGTGATAAACTTTTGACAGTGGAAGTGCCTTTACTCTGAACACATTCTGATTTCACTACATGCATTGATCAGTGAGCATTCGTTAGAGTACCTCAGACTACCACCTGGCCTGAAACTCCCCCATGTTCACTGGATAGGTACTCGAGTATCTGCTTCCTTTGCGTAGTGTACCCCTGACCTAACAAGGGGGTCGTACTATTCTCCACACAAATATACGGAACCAGAAACCTGCAGCCAAGACTGTCACAGAGTTGGTGGAGCCTTTGGTTGAGACCCTTCAATCAACTCAAAATAGAAGCACCCCATTCAACTCTGGGAACTGTGCTGAAAATTGTGAGCTCTGCTTGCACCCTGTGCACAAGGCCACCAGCCTTCACCACTTCCACTAGCCACTCTTATGAACTGAGGATGGCCTCATAATCCAAGCAACAGGCATCATTTTTGCCAATGTGAGCCACAACATGCAGATGACTGCACTCTGCATGCTCAATAGCCACATGCAAGGTCTCATCCACATCTTAGATTAGGCCCTCCTGACAGACATAAAGAGATCCAAAGATGCAGTAACCTTACTACCATAACCTTACATTCTGACCACTAAATCTATTTCCAAATTTACCCAAATTTTGGAAAACAAAGAGAAAAATACCAAGTGAGGAATGTAAACCAGGTGTAGAAGTATGAAACTGGAATTTCCCTATAGATGGTGCTAGCCATCAGTGTAGGGTCCATGAGACTTGCAGTCTGTGCTGCAACTTTTGATGCTGGAATTCCTGTTGTATCCGATGACTCGCTGGCCGTAATGACTCGCTGGCCGTAAGCACATTTCTTGCTAATGATTGTGCTGTGTAGTCTGTAGCTGCTTCTGATACTGTTGGAGTTGTGGAGGCTTCATATGTTTCAGCTACTTTTGTGTCAAGTGAAGATTCTACTGCTGGATCTGTTGCCAGTAAATCAGTTTCATTTTTAAGTTGGAGAATTTCAGTTGCTGTGATGGGTGGTGGTAGTGGTATGGTAGGGCAATTCTTGTCTTCAACTGCTAACACTGCATTAAGTATTTCTCAACTGATGAATGCTTTTCCAAGTTTATTTCTGTGTAGCCCATGCCTGGTAAAATGACTTCTTTCTGAAGCTGGTACATTCACAGTGTGGCATTCGGGAAGCTTCAGCATATTTTTTTCAAATTTTCTATTAGTAACAGTGATTTCTTTGTTGACACAAGATTTTTTCATCAGATCATGTCTTTGTGGTACACTTGCAACATAGAAATTCACATTTGTAATTTTCTGTAGTGTGCTTCTTAGCACTCTTGTGGTGACTTTACCCTCATTCCTATAAACGTCATTAGCATCCCCAATTATTAAACAGTTTCTTCCAGGCTCCAAAAAATGTTCACAGTTTTTTAGAATTTCACTCAAGGGAGTGCCTGGTTTCGTTATTCCACTAACCTTAATTATAGTTTGCATCTTACATGATATCAGCGAAGCCCTTTCCATGTCTGATAGCATGCAAATATCTTCTTTGTTCTTCTTACTTGAGGTTGGCATATTCTCATGATATGTATGTTCACTGCTAATTACAGTACTGGTATTTCCTTACTTGTTATTACAAGACTTCGTACTTGACTGGTTTTTAATCTCTGCGTATGGTGAAAGTACTTTGTTCATTTCACTATTTTCATGTCTTTTAGGCTCATCATACGTTAAAAATTCAAAATTATTTGCTACTGGGAACCTGAAGTTGTTCTCGTTACGGTTAATGCGATTGAACTTTTTGGGCCATATGAAGTTATCATTTTGCCCATTTACAACAGTTTCACTACACTCTGAATTGACTTCTATCACTTTTTCAAGCTTCAGTACATACAGTTTGGCTAACATAAGATCATTGCTCATTGCCGCCGTTGGATAAGCAGCTTCAGCAGCAAGTCGTATACTCCTAGCTCACTCATTTGTTACATAGTTTAATTCTTAATTTCTTTGTGTGTTTTTGGTACTTGCATTGTTTAATTCATAAATTTCGGGCGTATTATAGTATTTGAGAGTTGTAGCATCGCGTTTCAGTACCTGAATAGTGTAAATTCGCGTAGTTGTCTGTCTTCTGTTTTTGGTTTGAACGGCTAGTGTCAGTTGGTCACAGTCAGTGTGCTCATTGCCGCCGTTGGATAAGCAGCTGCAGCAGCAAGTCGTATACTCCTAGCTCACTCATTTGTTACATAGTTTAATTCTTAATTTCTTTGCGTGTTTTTGGTACTTGCATTGTTTAATTCATAAATTTTGGGCGTATTATAGTATTTGAGAGTTGTAGCATCGCGTTTTAGTACCCGAATAGTGTAAAATCGCGTAGTCTCCTTCCGCCGCCGAGCAGTGTGTCAGCAGTGTGCAAGTAGCAGCATTACTGCATTTACTAGGCAATCTTGTATTTTAATAACCGTTTGACTTTTGTGTCGATTTGTTTGCGCTCTCTGTAGATTAGTTCAGATGTTCTTTGGACAAAAGTTTTTAGCATGGATAGGGACTGCAACTGCTGTATTCGGATGCAGGCTGAGTTGGCATCCCTTCGCTCCCAGCTTCAGGCAGTGTTGGCTTCGGTCACACAGCTTGAGGCTGTTGCCAATGGGCATCACTGTGGGGGTCCGGATGGGGGTTTGTCGGAGACGGCCAGCTCGTCCCACGCATCCCCCGATCGGACTACGACTGTGGCTGCCCAGGATACTGCCCGCATTGAGGCTGATCCCTCACCTGTGGTAGAGTGGGAGGTCGTCTCAAGGTGTGGCAGGGGGCAAAAGACATTCCGGAGGGCTGAACGGAAGGCCTCTCCAGTTTGTCTGACGAACCGGTTTCAGGCTCTGTCTCAGGCTGATACTGATCTTCGGCCTGACATGGCTGCTTGTCCTGTTCCAGAGTTTGCCCCTCAGTCTGCAAGATCCGGGCGGTCGCAGAGGGTGGGCTTACTGGTAGTTGGGAGCTCCAACGTCAGGTGCGTAATGGGGCCCCTCAGGGATATGGCAGCAAGAGAGGGGAAGAAAACCAATGTGCACTCCGTGTGCATACCGGGGGGAGTCATTCCAGATGTGGAAAGGTTCCTTCCTGATGTCATGAAGGGTACTGGGTGCACCCATCTGCAGGTGGTCGCTCATGTCGGCACCAATGATGTGTGTCGCTATGGATCGGAGGAAATAGGAAATCCTCTCTGGCTTCCGGCGGCTATCTGATTTGGTGAAGACTGCCAGTCTCGCTAGCGGGATGAAAGCAGAGCTCACCATCTGCAGCATCATCGACAGGACTGACTGCGGACCTTTGGTACAGAGCCGAGTGGAGGGTCAGAATCAGAGGCTGAGACGGTTCTGCGACCGTGTGGGCTGCAGATTCCTCGACTTGCGCCATAGGGTGGTGGGGTTTCGGGTTCTGCTGGATAGGTCAGGAGTCCACTACACGCAACAAGCAGCTACACGGGTAGCAGGGGTTGTGTGGCGTGGGCTGGGCGGTTTTTTAGGTTAGATGGCCTTGGGCAAGTACAGAAAGGGCAACAGCCTCAACGAGTGCGGGGCAAAGTCAGGACATGCGGGGACCAAGCAGCAATCGGTATTGTAATTGTAAACTGTCGAAGCTGCATTGGTAAAGTACCGGAACTTCAAGCGCTGATAGAAAGCACCGAAGCTGAAATCGTTATAGGTACAGAAAGCTGGCTGAAGCCAGAGATAAATTCTGCCGAAATTTTTACAAAGGTACAGACGGTGTTTAGAAAAGATAGATTGCATGCAACCGGTGGTGGAGTGTTCGTCGCTGTTAGTAGTAGTTTATCCTGTAGTGAAGTAGAAGTGGACAGTTTCTGTGAATTATTATGGGTGGAGGTTACACTCAACAACCGAGCTAGGTTAATAATTGGCTCCTTTTACCGACCTCCCGACTCAGCAGCATTAGTGGCAGAACAACTGAGAGAAAATTTGGAATACATTTCACATAAATTTTCTCAGCATGTTATGGTCTTAGGTGGAGATTTCAGTTTACCAGATATAGACTGGGACACTCAGATGTTTAGGACGGGTGGTAGGGACAGAGCATCGAGTGACATTATACTGAGTGCACTATCCGAAAATTACCTCGAGAAATTAAACAGAAAACCGACTCGTGGAGATAACGTCTTGGACCTACTGATAACAAACAGACCCGAACTTTTCGACTCTGTAAGCGCAGAACAGGGAATCAGTGATCATAAGGCCGTTGCAGCATCCCTGAATATGGAAGTAAATAGGAATACAAAAAAAAGGGAGGAAGGTTTATCTGTTTAGCAAGAGTAATAGAAGGCAGATTTCAGACTACCTAACAGATCAAAACGAAAATTTCTGTTCCGACACTGACAATGTTGAGTGTTTATGGAAAAAGTTCAAGGCAATCGTAAAATGCATTTTAGACAGGTACGTGCCGAGTAAAACTGTGAGGGACGGGAAAAACCCACTGTGGTACAACAACAAAGTTAGGAAACTACTGCGAAAGCAAAGAGAGCTTTACTGCAAGTTTAAACGCAGCCAAAACCTCTCAGACAAACAGAAGCTAAACGATGTCAAAGTTACCGTAAGGAGGGCTATGCGTGAAGCGTTTAGTGAATTCGAAAGTCAAATTCTATGTACTGACTTGACAGAAAATCCTAGGAAGTTCTGGTCTTACGTTAAATCAGTAAGTGGATCGAAACAGCATATCCAGACACTCCGGGATGATGAAGGCATTGAAACAGAGGATGACACGCGTAAAGCTGAAATACTGAACACCTTTTTCCAAAGCTGTTTCACAGAGGAAGACCGCACTGCAGTTCCTTCTCTAAATCCTCACACAAACGAAAAAATGGCTGACATCGAAATAAGTGTCCAAGGAATAGAAAAGCAACTGGAATCACTCAACAGAGGAAAGTCCACTGGACCTGACGGGATACCAATTCGATTCTACACAGAGTACACGAAAGAACTTGCCCCCCTTCTAACAGCCGTGTACCACAAGTCTCTAGAGGAACGGAAGGTTCCAAATGATTGGAAAAGAGCACAGGTAGTCCCAGTCTTCAAGAAGGGTCGCCGAGCAGATGCGCAAAACTATAGACCTATTCTCTGACGTCGATCTGTTGTAGAATTTTAGAACATGTTTTTTGCTCGAGTATCATGTAGTTTTTGGAAACCCAGAATCTACTATGGGATAGAAAATATTAGATACAGGCTCCCAGGTAGATGCTATTTTCCTTGTCTTCCGGAAGGCGTTCGATACAGTTCCTCACTGTCACCTGAGAAACAAAGTAAGAGTATACGGAATATCAGACCAGCTGTGTGGCTGGATTGAAGAGAACACAGCATGTTGTTATCAATGGAGAGACGTCTACAGACGTTAAAGTAATCTCTGGCGTGTCACAGGGGAGTGTTATGGGACCATTGCTTTTCACGATATATATAAATGACCTAGTAGATAGTGTCGGAAGTTCCATGTGGCTTTTCGCGGATGATGCTGTAATATACAGAGAAGTTGCAGCATTAGAAAATTGTAGCGAAATGCAGGAAGATCTGCAGCGGATAGGCACTTGGTGCAGGGAGTGGCAACTGACCCTTAACATAGACAAATGTAATGTATTGCGAATACATAGAAAGAACGATCCTTTATTGTATGATAATATGATAGCAGAACAAACACTGGTAGCAGTTACTTCTGTAAAATATCTGGGAGTATGCGTGCGGAACGATTTGAAGTGGAATGATCATATAAAATTAATTGTTGGTAAGGTGGGTACCAGGTTCAGATTCATTGGGAGAGTCCTTAGAAAATGTAGTCCATCAACAAAGGAGGTGGCTTACAAAACAATCGTTCGACCTATACTTGAGTATTGCGCATCAGTGTGGGATCCGTACCAGATCGGGTTGACGGAGGAGATAGAGAAGATTCAAAGAAGAGCAGCGCGTTTCGTCACAGGGTTATTTGGTAACCGTGATAGCGTTACGGAGATGTTTAACAAACTCAAGTGGCAGACTCTGCAAGAGAGGCGCTCTGCATCGCGGTGTAGCTTGCTCGCCAGGTTTCGAGAGGATGCGTTTCTGGATGAGGTATCGAATATATTGCTTCCCCCTACTTATACCTCCCGAGGAGATCACGAATGTAAAATTAGAGAGATTAGAGCACGCACGGAGGCTTTCAGACAGTCGTTCTTCCCGCGAACCATACACGACTGGAAGAGGAAAGGGAGGTAATGGCAATGGCACGTAAAGTGCCCTCTGCCACACACCGTTGGGTGGCTTGCGGAGTATAAATGTAGATGTAGATGTAGATATTTTACTGAAGCAGTCACGCAGTCTTCTCGACATTCCTTTTGTAAACACAATATATCACGATAACTACAGTGCACATTTCCATGGTCACAAGTCATGTTTCTTTCTTCTAAAGTGTTTAAACATTGTCAATGGATCCATTTTTGTGACCATAGACATAATTTAACACAATTTCTCACCTTCTTACTACATTTTACACACACAGGATTTAAAAACTCGTAATTTTCCGCAGATCTGTTGATTAGTATGTCTATACGCGGCACCACCATCTTATCTAGTGATAATCTAGTTTGTAATACATTGCATATTATATAATGGAGCAGCATCTATTGGAAGAAATAATGTTTTCCCTGCAGCAGATCATGTTGGTTGTATGAGCTCATTAAATGAGGCCAAAAACTAATTTATCCAACTACTGTCCAATATCTCTGTTAAGTTGCTTTTCAAAAATGTTAGTGAAAGTAATGTGCAAAAGAATTGTAGAGCACCTCACCATACACAGCATTCTCAACAAAACTCAGTTTGGCTTCCAAAAGAATAGATCAACAGAGCTGGATATTTTCTCTCTCATAAATGTAATTCTTGAGTCACTAAATAACAAAATGTCACGTACTGTAATTTTATGTGACTTTTCAAACTCCTTTGACTGTGTTGACCACAACTTTCTCTTAAAGAAGGCCAATTTTTATGGTTTGAATGGTAGTACTGGTAGATCACTTGAATCATATCTACACAATATGAAGCTGAAGGTGGTACTAAATGGTTTTGATGGCTGTCCTGTTATCATTGGACTGGGGCACGTTAAAGTGTGAAGTGCCACAAGGATCTATTTTGGGGCCTTTACTGTTTCTTATCTTTGTCAATGATCTCCCGCTCTGTACAAACCCTGAGAGCAAATTTACTCTTTTTGCTGATGACACTACTATTGTCGCAGAAGAAACTGGGTAGCAAAGTAACCGTGGTGTAGTGGTTATGATACTAGACTGTTGCATGGAGGCTCGTGAGTTCAAAACTCACCTGAATTGTAAAATTTTAATTTCTTTATTTGGTTTGAGTACATTCTAGAAATATTCACAAATGTCAAGAATCATTGTAGTGGAATGTTATGTAACTGTATATATATTATATGTGTTCTGGCCAGAGGCAGTTCACTCTGTGCTCTTGTATGTGCAAGTGCTTGGTAAACCTTCGTTAAGTGAAGTTAGTGTTTGTCATTCATCTAATTACATCTTCTTCTGCGTGACGTCATTCTGGTGGAGGTGCTGCGTATTGGAACTTGTGATAGCGCACATTATCGACAGCACAGTGGCACACATAAGGCCATGACTGAGCCACCATATACATGGCAAGAAACACGAGTTCGAGCCATATTCAACACATCGCAATCTATCAGAGACAGAAGAAGAAGAAGAAGAAGAAGAGGATGTTAGGATGACAGCAACTGTGTTCCACCACATGAGACATCCTTCCGGGCTCTCTGGTGATGATGGCCAAGATACAAACAAGTGGCTGAAGGTATATGAGCATATAGCCAAATTTAACAAATGGGATGACACTGTGTGTTTGGCTAACATATTTTTCTACTTGGAGGGAACTGCCAAGCAATGGTATGAGAACAACGAGAATTTTACAAGCTGGGATGTATTCCAGGCCCATGTATTTCAGCAACACACAACAGAAGTGCAAGGCTGAAGATAAATTAAAGTGCAGGGCACAGCATCCAAGAGAAACTGCAGCATCCTACATTCAAGATATCTTGGAGCTGTGTAAAATAGTGGATCCTAGAATGAAGGAGGGAGATAAGGTTGCACATCTCATACTTCATAAAATAGTGTCGTATCGATGTCTGTGATGGAGGAAGAAACTGATTTCACAAGTCCTCTTTGTCAGATAGTGAGAGAGGAAGTTCAGAAGGCGCTTGGATTGTGCGGTGAGCAAAAAAACGAGATGCTTCAAGAGCCAATCTCTCGTCCTTCATTTCCCTTTAAAACAATAAAAAGGTCGAGACCAAGGCAAAGTTAAGTTCCTACAATGCCGCATGAAGAACCTGTTTGGGCACCAAGAAAGACTGATGTATGGAGGACCCCGGATAACCAACCAGTATGTTCCCACTGTGGACGACCGGGACATCTGGTGCAATATTGTTAAGAAAGGCGGCGGATATTTGATGACGCCCGCGCCAGAAGACAGCAGACCAATCTCAGCCGACGAAGATGAACAAGAAGATGTGGGTGCAGGACGACATAGGTCACCATTGCTGCAAGCTAGCCGCTGGAGAGGACGCTCCCCAACACGCCGATCGAGGTCTCCATTGCCGTTTAGAAGCTCCAGCCACTCACCTAGCCACCGCAACCTGGAAAACTAAAAGCTGCGACCTTCCTTGGAGGTCAGACTGCCGAAGAGAGAAATACTCCACCGTCAATCACTACAAAAATGATAGGGAACTATGTCGAAATCCTCATGGATGGCCGACCAGCCCAAGCTCTTGTGGAATCTGGAGCATCAAATTCAGTCATTTCGTAGAAGTACTGTCGCCAGTTGCAGAAAACCTTATTCATTGATAATAGAACATCTTTGCTGAAGGTGGCTAATAACAAGGAAGAATGGGGTATATGTAAAACCTACAGGAAGATGTGTCATTCATGTGGGTATAAGTAGCCATACACAGCCCTTGGAATTCATCATCTTACAAGAGTGTAGTCATGACCTCATTCTAAGATGGGACTTTTTGAAAGCTTCTTAAGCAATTATAGATTGTGGTCGCTCAAAGATTGTGCTAGATGAGATGAGATACTGTGGACAGGAAGATGTGCATCCGAGTGTGTGGAGACTATGTGTGCTGGATGAAGTGATATTCCTGCAGTCAGCACCAGAAAGGCAACTGTCATGTGTCATGCCATGCATCAACCCATTGATCTTGTAGTGGAATGTAAGAGAAGCATACCACTGAAGACTAACTTGGTCATCCCAGCCTCTGTCATCTCATTTAAGAATGGATTTGGTGAATTGTGGATAGTTAACTGTCACCGAGAACCACAGATCCTTCCAAGATGCATGTGTGTAGCAAACTCTGAGCCATTAATTGCTGAACAGGTGAGCGTCATAGAAACCTCCCATGCCGAGTTTGTGGGCAAAATTGGTCCTACCACTATGACACAAGATCTTCTAGCTTAACTGTCACCAGATCTCACTAAGGAACAACAGAAGAAGCTACTTGCCATTCTTCAAGAGTTCTCAGAATCCACAGGTGAAGAGCAAATTAGACAAATCGACGGTGAAGCACCGGATTAGCACTGGAGATCATCAACCAATAAGCCAGAGAGCATACCATGTGTCAGCAATAGCTAAAAAGGATGTTTACCCCCTTCCACGAATTGACGATACATTAGATTGGTTGAAGGGGCCTAAGTTTTTCTCTACCGTGGACACATACTCGGGATGCTGGCAAATCGAAGGAGATGAGGCTGATCTTGAGAAAACTGCATTCATCACCCCTGAGGGCCTGTATGAGTTTAAGGTAATGCCATTTGGTTTGTGTAATGCACCAGCAACCTTTGAATGGATGATGGATAATCTTCTAAGTCACCTGAATTGGACGATGTGTCTTTGTTATTTAGATGACATTATAGTGTTCTCAGAGGCATTTGATGAACACATAAAAAGTGTCTCCAACAAGGCAGACTGAAATTTTATCCAAGAAAGTGACTCTTTGGAGCAAAAGACACCAAAATACTGGGACACCTTGTGTCACACGAAGGCGTGTGGCCATACCCAGAAAAGTTGAGATCTATAATGGAATTTCCTGTTCCTAATAGTATTAGAGATGTGGGAAGCTTCCTTAGATTATGTTATTATTACCGTTTTTTATCAAAGACTTTTGTATCAAAGCCAGGCCATTCCAAGAGTTGTTAAAAGCCGATGCTGAATTTATCTGGGGTCACAATTCTTTGTTTTACTGACAATACATATCACACTGAAAATTTCTTGTAAATTTTTTTTTCCACAAAATTGAAGGAAGGAAATAATGAGGAAAAGGTTTATATCTACATCAAAAGAGGCGCTACCAAGTGTAACCATGCAAGCAACTTGCGTAGCTGTAGCTGTCCTACCTTTACTGCGCCGAATAAAACAGCTTACTGTGGAAATTTTACGTAACTTGCATCCGATTCTTATTCCTTTCAAAATTTTTCTCCTCAACTTTTGCCTTTTTGTAATACTTGCTTCCTGTAATGATTCATGCAAACAGAAAATACAGACAATTAATTTTTGTAATTCATAACAATGTCATAGAAATTTCCAATTATAACAATAGTTAACAACCAGTTGGCGACCATTGCCCAGATGTCCTGGCACACAGTTCGCCAATTGTAATATGTTTTAAAAATGAAAATAATAAATATAACTATACTGAATATGAAAAATGTAATTGCTTGCGTAAATGTCTCTCAAGTGCGTAACTTAATTTCGTTTTGGACTTCGCTGACCTAGTTGAAGATGCAGGCAGCAGAGGACTCCCGGGATACCAGTGCTTGTTGTAATCACAAAAAATCCACTTTCTTTGTTTTTCTCTTCCCTTTATCTCAATAAATAAAAATTCTTGATACGTTTTTTAACCCTGTACTATTCACTCATACAATAGAATATACCGCTATCACAGTACACCGTCCAGCTACATGCTCGAAAGTCTGATTCTCCTTCTCTCAAAAAGAAAAAACAACTGTTCAAAAAATTGAATGATAAAATGTTTTCTTTTGTCTCCACCTTACCACACATTCCTAATTAATGCCTTTGCTATTTCATTTTTGCTTTGTTCTTAAATAAATATTAAGTTAGCAGCATCAAGGGGGGCGTTGGTCTTTCGTCATGTTCCTGTACGGTGGCCAAGTTGCAGCAAATGGATATTGTTCTCAGATACTGGTACAAAGTTAACAAACAAGTTGAAATGCACTATTTTTCATTTTCATTTTTAGGCTTTATCACTGCTGCCGATATGATGGATGGTTTTAAAATAGAAACTTCTAATCTGATTCTTAATGACATGCTGCAGGTTGTAGTGCCCCCAGAATTTTACGAAAGACTGGAGACACTTGTGTTCCAGCCATTTCAAACACGCATTATTTTAAAGCAGGGTGTAAGGATGAGCATGGGATACTGCACCCATTTATTGTTTGTTCAGGTGAAACTGGAAGGGAGATAATTCGTCGGCACTGGCAAGTGTTGAGCGCGACCTGCCAAAAATAAATACATACGGCCCGGAAGCTCCGTGGCTGGCTGCAAAGAGTAATGTAGCTTTGTATTGTTGAAAAACAAATGGAGAGTCTCGAAACAGTGACTGTTTATTAGACGTTGAACGGTAGTTGAGAGTATGTGGATTGGATGTGGATAGTCAGCCACAATAAAAGCTTATGTATTAATTGTGTTCAAAAAATGTGTAATTCTGGGTGCCTGGTCATGTGTGGGCTTACGTCATAATGTTTAGTTGTTTTTTTGTACAAAGTGGAAGTAAATATGTTCTGGTGCATTGAATGATATTCCAAGAGTAGCGTATTTTTTAAATAAGAAGAGAGAGAGTGAAAATTTCCCCTTCCTAGCAGTGAAATCTTCAGAGAAGCGTCCGGTGCAAGTAGAAGACATCGGCACTGCAAGAAAGCAGAACCAGCATTCTTCAACAAGTAAGTTCACAAAACCGCTTAAGCTGTATAGAGAGAGCTTAACATTACACCGGGCCACCGCAAGAACGTGGCGACCGTAAAGAAAGGACCTGAGAAAGGGGGAAATATTTAAAAAGAGAGAGAGAGAGAGAGAGTTGGGAGTTGCCATAGCAACCAATAACAGTGAGGCTGAAGAGCAATTCCACAACACGTATCCAGAAATATTGTGTTGATAAATGGTGAAATGATTAAGGGAATCAAGAAAATCGTACAACGCTGCAGTTAGTCTGAAATCGCTGGCGCCGCCGTCTACAAATGCTGACGCCAGCACATACCAATGCTGACACCGCCGTACACCAACGCCGAAGTCGCATCACACCAACACCGACGCATCCATCCACAAAAGCAGACACCGTCGTCCGCCTACCCCGACGCCGCCGTCCATTGATGCCGTGTGAGCTACTACTGACGTTTGATTGTTTGTGAAGTGGGGGGTTGTGGAAATAAGCGAGTGTACTTTTAATGATAACTAGATTAAAGGCAAAACAAAACACAATGGAAAAGGATCATCAATCCATAGAGTCTGTTGGGGCTATGGGAATTGAAAAACAGGGGCCAGATTTAGACGAATTAATGAGGTTTATCAAAGTGCACTTTGAATCACAGAACACAAAACAGGACGAACTGGAGGCAGAATTAAACTCTAAGTTACATTTGCAAAACACAAAACTAGAGTCTCAAGTTAATATCCTAAGTAATCAGATGCAAGAATGGAAAAATATTGAAAGAATTGTCCGATTCCCTGAGTGAACAGACACATATTTTATTTAAGGATTTAGAACAAAGAAATGAAGCTCATCTAAAAGGGTTAGTTCAAAAATTAGAATATGATGTAAACTGTAAATTTAGTAATTTGGAAACATAATTTAATGAAAAATATGACTCTTTGAAAAATGTATGTAATGTTACATTTGATGTGGTTGAACGAGAATTAACTACGCAAAAAACTATCATCCAGAAACAAGATAAGTTGCTCCCCCTAGTACAGGTGCAAATTTCAGGGGTCAAATCACGGGTGGAAATGTAGGACAGAACTTCAAAGAAAAGTTAATGACTGCAGAGCTTATAAATTTGAATGGCTTAGAAGAACAAGTAGAAGAATAAATAGGACAAAAGGTTGAAGAGAAACTAAGTGCTGATATCTCTTCGCCTATAGTAACTCGTGATTAGATAACACCAAGAAAGACTTAGAAACTTTGAGGAAAGAATTCAAGCTTATGCAGGAGAAACTAGAGAAAGGCACAGTTTCCCAAAATATTATATTAAATAAGGACATGATAGCTGATTTGCAATGGGGATCAAATTCAGGCTTGTCAAGACATTTTCCTAAATTCACCCCACCCATTTCTTAAAACGGTACCCCCAGGGACGTTGACGTTCTGTGTCAACGGGCAGAGTGACGTCTGCCGGTTCCCGAGTTGGGTTCGGTGTTGCTTCCACATTAGTTTTCCTACAATGAACTCCCTTCAAATCTTCGACTGTCCTGTAATCTATTTATAGCCCTTAAGCTATCCTATCATATTAGTATTAAAAGAGACCAATTATGACTACATGTTTATGACTAATTTAAGGAGTCACAATAAACAGTAACCTGTAAGTATGAGATAAAACTAACAGGGTAACATTCTAACAGCAGATATAATATGATGGTATTGTTTAGGATGAATGATACCTAGATGACATAAACTGAACATGTGTATGAAATATAGGGTGAAGTGACTAACTGAATAACTATTTGATTATAGTGTATATAATTTCTATTTTTATAGAATGTTTTATATTTTTTGTAAAGTGTGATGTGATTGGGGAGGGTTTATATCTAATTTTGAAAGGGGTATGTAGCATAGGCACAGAGAGGACCTACATACCACACCCTTGATACAGCCATCGCAAACAAGTGTGACTGGTTCTTCATCATTTGCCGTTCCATAGGAGTTGCTAAGATCTTTTCTTCGGGGACTTCAAAGGTGACAGTGAGAATGTCCATTCTACAGGAGATGCCGAACATCATACCTCCTCCGGCTTCTAACTTAAGTACCAGTGAAGTGAGGATCCTGGGAAACGGGGGTGGGAAGGGTTTCCTGTCTTTGGGGCTGTCTTCTTTCTTTCTTCGATCTTAGCAACTAATTCTTTTATTTCCTTTCTTATTTCTCTTAAGAGTACCAATCTATCTTTCCCTCTGTCCACATTCATATACTTCTATCGCTGAAGTCCTTCTCTTTTCCATGATTTCTATAAATCTTCAACTAAGAACCTTAGTGGGCTGAAGAATCAGGATGCATGATCACACTTCCACACTCAAACAATTAAATACAAAGACACAGACAAGTAATACACAGGGAGATGTAACAACCGTCACAGATAAGGGGGGAAGTAGTGCTCAGGAAGGGCTCGAGCCCATGTGCTAAGTAATGACAGTTGCACATCTCAAGTGAAATGGTATAGTAAGCTTAAGCTAAAGGAACAAGGGGGGGACAAAGTGTATATCCATCTGTGTTCATAGCTATAGTAGTATAAAGTAATATGAATGGAGATAAAAAGAGATAGATATTAAGCCAGAGGTATTGAGTCAAATAAGTTTCTGATGAATAATAGGATTGTGCAGACCGAATAGCCCAAAGAAAAGAAATAAAGGTACAACCATGGACGAAACATATTTATTTATTAAGGCTATATAAGTGAGCTGTAAGCAGTGAACAAGTGAAGAATTTAAGCAGGTAGGCTGAAGTACTCAGGAGGAGGAAAGGAGAGGTGGATAGCAATTTTACCAGGAAATTTTAAATAAAACAGTGTGCAGAGGAGTACAAAAGAGGCAAGACTATGAATCATTGTTAGAGAAGATAGGGAGGGTGCATCCGATATAGATGAAATGAGAGAAATAGAGGCAGGTAGGCAGACCCAGAGGAGGCTGACCTATACTGTGCGGGCAGGGGCACCAAAAAGGGGATTGACCTCTACCGTAGTTTAGTATAAATTGAAGGGGCATACCTACCCAAGGATGAGGAAGAAGTTGTTTTCATAGTATCAACCCTTACGTAGATTGGAACCCAAAGGGAAAGGGTGGTATAGTGACCTGAGATTGTAGTGGAAAGTTTCTCCTCGTAAATTTGAATTCTAAAATTTTTTAAATAGAAAAGACAAGTCCTGTGCGTGGAGATGGAAAAAAGAGAAAACCTCCAGTACAACTAGTTTTTTTCAGACCCGGAAAACTGGTGGTTATCATTGCAACAGCTTCTTAAAAAAAAAGTAAAGACTCTAGTCAGAATAATGCCTGAACTTTGAAACTGGCTAAGGGGAGGGATTTATTTTGGCTCAATCCTGGAAGCAATAGTGGATAAACCTATTGAAAATAGCTAATACTTGTTGTACTATAAGTTTATCATACTACAATGTCTGTAAAAGGTATTACCAACAGCTTAATGAAATACCGGAGATGGAAGAGAGTTTTCGTACCTAATGTTTTTATGTAGTACAAAGTAACAAGATAAAAAAATTATTAAAATATATGTTGTGTGCAAAATATTGAGTGTTCGAGCTAAGGGGAAGGATATGTTGTGCCCCCAGAATTTTACGAAAGTCTGGCGACACTTGTGTTCCAGCCGTTTCGAACATGCGTTATTTTAAAGCAGGGCGTAAGGATGAACATTGGATACTGCACCCATTTATCGTTTGTGGAGGTGAAACTGTAAGGGAGATAATTCGTCAGTGCTGGCAAGTGTTAAGCACGACCTGCCAAGAATAAGCAAATACGGCCTGGAATCTCCGTGGCCAGCTGCAAAGAGTAATGTAGCTTTGTATTGTTAAAAAACAAATGGAGAGACTCGAAATAGTGACTTTTTTTAGCCATTGAACTGCTGTTGAGAGTACGTAGACTGGACATGGATAGTCAGCCACGATAAAAGCTTATGTATTAATTGTGTTCAAAAATGTGTAATTAACTGATTCTTGGTGCCCAGTAATGTGTAGGCATATGTCATAATGTTTAGTTGCTTTTTGTACAAAGTGGAAATAAATATGTTCTGGTGCATTGAATGATATTCCAAGAGTAGCGTATTTTTTAAACAAGAAGAGAGAGAGTGAAAATTTCCCCTTCCTAGCAGTGAAATCTTCGTAGAAGCGTCCGGTGCTAGCAGAAGACATCAGCGCTGCAAGAAAGCAGAACCAGCATTCTTCAACAAGTAAGTCCGCAAAAACGCTTAAGCTGTATAGAGAGAGCTTAACATTACACCGGGCCACCGCAAGGTATCAGTGGATGGGCCTAATGTCAATTGGGCATTCTTGAAGGATTTACGTCTTGATCTGAAGAGTGTTCATGGAGACAGTACATCAACTTTCATTGATGATATGGGATCTTATAGTCCTCATACAGTTCATCACATTTAAAGACTGCAATCTTCAAGAATTACTGGGGCATTGTACCTTTCATGAGATCGATTTGTAATGTGTTGAAGAATGTATCCATGAGAAGAGCTGACTAAAAAGATTTAATAAATCGGAAAATCTGCCCTCCCCTAAAAACTTTTGCTCCTTGCACTGGCTGGAAAACAAGGATGCAGCAGGCCAGGGTGTAGAAGTTATTCCCTTTCTAAAGCCTTATGCAGACAAAGTAAAGGTACACAAGATTAAAATAGATACTTGCAGCTGGTGAACAATATTGAAGTACCCCAAAGATCCTCTGCTGCTGGCTAAAATATCCTTTTTTAGCTTTGTTTCAGGGCAGGACATGACCTTTGGAAGGAATTCTAATGTGTGGCCCCAATGGCACCTTTCCTGTACAATGCTTTGTCATGTCTACTAGCTGATGTGATGCCCGTAGTTGTTAAGGCTGAAGTATTATCTGCTGTGAAATCAGTGTGTGATATGAAACTTAATAATAAAGTTTGTCCTATTCTTGCAACAGACGTAAACTGAGTTCATGCTGTACAGTCTGAGCTCAGAAAAGTAAAAGTACTACCAAAGATATTTTAAATTTCAGGACTGAGTGCAGAGACTTTCTGGTCAATATGTGCTCAAATCTCCTTCTAAAGTTACCTTTGAAGTACAGCATTTGTACAAGCATAAGCTTTGTGATCCATCTGAGATAAATAGCAGCCCAAGAACTAGCAAGCCTATAATCTTGAATATCATCCAGAAATTCTCTTCAGAGAAGTGGATACATGCTAAGCACTGTGATAATGTGAGAAAGAATTCTTCCAACTTCTTGATAAGGGAATATGTTTGATCTCTGTGCAAACTGCAGGAGGACTGGGACAAAAATCAGTCACTTTTGGAGAGACTTACTGGATGATGATACCACCTTTCTTCAAAAGGTTCTCATTCTGACCCATGGTCAGGCCTTTGTAGAGCAAGATTTTTTCTATTAATAAAGGGTGTGTAATAGCCACTAAGAAACCAAGTCATTGATAGCCATATATCAAGTATATGATGACCTGAAATCAGCTGGCGGTGTCAAGATTAATGTTAATAAGGAATGATTCTGGACTGTCACAGTGCTGGAGATCGATGCATTGAGGCTTTAAAGCAGAAGCAATGTGAAGAAGATGAAGAAGCTGAGAGATCTAGATGGAAGAAGGCCATTGTCCAACAAGTTAAAGGACTGGAGGCCAAAAAATCACAAATACTGGTCAAAATGAGTCAGATTGATGTAGAGGTTACTTCCCTCACAAAGGAGTTTTGACTGGTTTTCATTGATTGATTTGAATTGTTTGTTTAACAAAATACAGAGTATTACTATTTTGCAGAAGAAAGTCACTAAATTTACCCCAGTGTGCTGTTCTTATTTTCTAAACATTAATGTTATATCATACGACATATTTCTTCTATGTTTGTCTGGTCTGATGCATTATGTTGCCCAGAAAATTCAAAGATCCTGTATAGTAGGATGAAAGTGTTACCAAAGTATGACACCTAATGAAAAAGGTGACTGAAAAGACCTCTGTGTATACTTTGATGTTCAGTTTTCCAGGCTTGTCAGGATATGAATACATGTTTTATACACTCTAGTTTGTGTCCATTTTTTCTGTACCCCCTTGTAATATTTAGTGCCAGAATCTTGGTGGTAACACACAGCCCATAACAATCCATGATGATTTAGGAATTGCCAGATGTAGATTGCACACAAAGAAAAGTAAATTCATAAAGAAATTAGTTACAAAATGTGGCACAAGTTGATGCCGAAAACTGTTTCAAGCCATGTATCTTAAAACATGCATTACTTCATCTCCATCTGTTGTGAGGGAGCCTCACAACCATCTTGTGGGTGAACCTATTACTTCATAGCCTTCTCAGGCATGCATTGTTACCCACATCACTGCTTCAGTCTGTCAGCACCTATCTGAACTTTCTAAATTCAGTCGGAGTTCTATGCAAAAGTGTAGGTTTGTGTCCTAAACCAACAGTTCTAATAAGTCAGAAGAGCTCATGACAGCTGATAATCCGCTGTGGAAAGAAAGATGTATTCTGAAGAATAGTTTTTGGTGTGTTCTTTGTAGCAATATTTGTCTTTAGCTCATCATTTCAAAAATGGGTTATATGGTTTGAGACAAAACTTAAAAAGAAGATAGTAGTAAATCAGTATTGTTAATCCACAGGTGGATTGTCATTTCCAGCAATGTATTACAAGGATGTGTATTATAGTTATGATTTGAATTGTTGTTAAAGATTCTTATTTTCTTCCTTAGTGACTTTTCAGATACATTGTGTGTGATGTTGGTTTGCTAAACATTTGTACCTACTGAAACTTAACTGCAGGTACAAATTTTAAAATTCCTATGCCTCCACCTAATAAAATGTGTCATAACACTTGTATACAAAGGACAAAGAAATATACAGTTATTATTTTTATTTGTGTGTCTTGCTATATTACTTACTTTAGCAATTGTATATAGCTGTTCCGTTTGTTTAGTCCTCCAGTCCCAGATGGTAATTATTTGGGCTACTTGTAAATATTGGGTCTGTGCTGTGTAAAAATACACACACTATCATTTAAGACTGAATATAATTCCTGAATCCTTTGACTGCTTACTTTATACATGCAGTGTGTTTTCTCACTGCTTAAAATTTGTTTGAATTTTACATGAAAGAACTGGAAGTGTCACATAATTTTTGAAAATTATTGAATTATCACTTATTGTAACACATAATGAAAAGGAAACTTCTCTTTAGTTTTCATTTAATCATAAGATTGCCAGCGCTTTAGGTATAAAAGCAGTACTGACACACTTCAAAATTGTTATTGATTTTAGTTTGATTAACAGTTTTCTGTTCATATTAAATTCTTGCACTGTGATTCAAACAATTTGTATGATGATTTTATGTCATCACAAATGTTTAAAAGATTTGATTCCACAGAAAATACATTTTACCTTAAAAAAGCATTGATGGAAGCTATCACATGGTCTTAAAAAACACACCTTAAAATCAAAGTATTCAACATAATAAATATGATTTTGGAGTGATAAATTGTAATTAAATATTGGGTTCTGCCATAAAAGTTTTTTTTCTCTTAATTATGATTTCATAATATGTCGCTGTAATCACTATTAGATGAAAAATAATTTTAGCCAAGTAAAATTTTCTGTATACACTGTAATTATTTACCTTGATAAATGTGTGTCTTCAAGGATACATCACAGACATAAAGATGAATCAGTATTTGTTCTGTATTTGAAGAGGAATGATATTTATCGAGCATTTCTACCTGGGTGTTTTACAATGTGATGTTCACCATCTGAGTATTTACAAATTGAATGTTGTTGTTGTTGTTGAGGTCTTCAGTCCTGAGACTGGTTTGATGCAGTTCTCCATGCTACCCTATCCTCTGCAAGCTTCTTCATCTCCCAGTACCTACTGCAGCCTACATCCTTCTGAATCTGCTTAATGTATTCATCTCTTGGTCTCCCTCTACGATTTTTACACTCCGCTCTGCCCTCCAGTACTAAATTGGTGACCCCTTGATACCTTAGAACATGTCCTACCAACCGATCCCTTCTTCTAGTCAAGTTTTTACCACAGACTCCTCTTCTCTCCAATTCTATTCAATGCCTCATTAGTTATGTGATCTACCCATCTAATCTTCAGCATTCTTCTGTAGCACCACATTTCGAAAGCTTCTATTTCCTTCTTGTCTAAACTATTTATCACGCATGTTTCACTTCCATACATGGCTACACTCGATACAAATACTTTCAGAAATGACTTCTTGACGCTTAAATCAATACTCGATGTTAACAAATTTCTCTTCTTCAGAAACGCTTTCCTCGCTATTGCCAGTCTACATTTTATATCTTCTCTACTTCAACCATCGTCAGTTATTTTGCTTCCCAAATAGCAAAACTCCTTTACTACTTTAAGTGTCTCATTTCCTAATCTAATTCCCTCAGCATCACCTGACTTAATTCGACTACATTCCATTATCCTAGTTGTGCTTTTGTTGATGTTCATCTTATATTCTCCTTTCAAGACACTGTCCAATCCGTTCAACTGCTCTTACAAGTCCTTTGCTGTCTCTGACAGAATTACAATCTCATCGGTGAACCTCAAAGTTTTTATTTCTTCTCCATGGATTTTAATACCTACTCCGAACTTTTCTTTTGTTTCCTTTACTGCTTGCTCAATATACAGATTGAATAGCATCGGGGATAAGCTACAACCCTGCCTCACTCCCTTCCCAACCACTGCTTCCCTTTCGTGTACCTCAACTGTTATAACTGCCATCTGGTTTCTGTACAAATTGTAAATAGCCTTTCGCTCCCTGTATTTTACCCCTGCCACCTTCAGAATTTGAGAGAGAGTATTCCAATCAACATTGTCAAAAGCTTTCTCTAAGTCTACAAATGATAGAAACATGGGTTTGCCTTTCCTTAATCTTTCTTCTAAGATAAGTCGTAAGGTCAGTATTGCCTCACGTGTTCCAATATTTATGCAGAATTCGAACTGATCTTCCTCAAGGTCGGCTTCTACCAGTTTTACCATTCGTCTGTAAAGAATTTGCGTTAGTATTTTGCAGCTGTGACTTATTAAACTGATAGCTCAGTAATTTTCACATCTGTCAACACCTGCTTTCTTTGGGATTGGAATTATTATACTCTTCTTGAAGTCCGGGGGAATTTCGCCTGTCTCATACATCTTGCTCACCAGATGGTAGAGTTTTGTCAGGACTGGCTCTCCCCAGGCTACCAGTAGTTCTAATGGAATGTTGTCTACTCCCGGGGCCTTGTTTCGACTCAGGTCTTTCAGTGCTCTGTCAAACTCTTCATGCAGTATCTTATCTCCCATTTCATCTTCATCTACATCCTCTTCCATTTCCATAATATTGTCCTCAAGAACATCGCCCCTGTATAGACCCTCTATATACCTCTTCCACCTTTCTGCTTTCCCTTCTTTGCTTAGAACTGGCTTTCCTTCTGAGCTCTTGATATTCATACAAGTGGTTCTCTTTTCTCCAAAGGTCTCTTTAATTTTCCTGTAGGCAGTATCTATCTTACCCCTGGTGAGATAAGCCTCTACATCCTTACATTTGTCCTCTAGCCATCCCTGCTTAGCCATTTTGCACTTCTTGTTGATCTCATTTTTGAGAAGTTTGTATTCCTTTTTGCCTGCTTCATTTACTGCATTTTTGTATTTTCTCCTTTCATCAATTAAATTCATTATCTCTTCTGTTACCCAAGGATTTCTACTAGCCCTCGTCTTCTTACCTACTTGATCCTCTGCTGCCTTCACTATTTCATCCCTCAAAGCTACCCATTCTTCTTCAACTGTATTCCTTTCCCCCATTCCTGTCAATTGTTCCCTTATGCTCTCCCTGAAACTCTGTACAACCTCTGGTTCTTTCAGTTTATCCAGGTCCCATCTCCTTAAATTCTCACCTTTTACAGTTTCTTCAGTTTTAATCTACAGTTCATAACCAATAGATTGTGGTCAGAGTTCACATCTGCCCCTGGAAATGTTTTACAATTTAAAACCTGGTTCCTAAATCTCTGTCTTACCATTATATAACGTATCTGAAACCTTCTAGTATCTGCAGGGTTCTTCCATATATACAACCTTCTTTCATGATTCTTGAACCAAGTGTTAGCTATGATTAAGTTATGCTCTGTGCAAAATTCTACCAGGCAGCTTCCTCTTGCATTTCGTAGCCCCAATCCATATTCACCTACTACGTTTCCTTCTCTTCTTTTTCCTACTGTTGAATTCCAGTCAGCCATGAACCATGGACCTTGTCGTTGGTGGGGAGGCTTGCGTGCCTCAGCGATACAGATAGCCGTACCGTAGGTACAACCACAACAGAGGGGTATCTGTTGAGAGGCCAGACAAACATGTGGTTCCTGAAGAGGGGCAGCAGCCTTTTCAGTAGTTGCAAGGGCAACAGTCTGGATTATTGACTGATCTGGCCTTGTAACAATAACCAAAACGGCCTTGCTGTGCTGGTACTGCGAACGGCTGAAAGCAAGGGGAAACTACGGCCGTAATTTTTCCCGAGGGCATGCAGCTTTACTGTATGATTAAATGATGATGGCGTCCTCTTGGGTAAAATATTCCGGAGGTAAAATAGTCCCCCATTCAGATCTCCAGGCAGGGACTACTGAAGAGGACGTCGTTTTCAGGAGAAATAAAACTGGCGTTCTACGGATTGGAGCGTGGAATGTCAGATCCCTTAATCGGGCAGGTAGGTTAGAAAATTTAAAAAGGGAAATGGATAGGTTAAAGTTAGATATAGTGGGAATTAGTTAAGTTCGGTGGCAGGAGGAACAAGACTTCTGGTCAGGTGACTACAGGTTTATAAACACAAAGTCAAATAGGGGTAATGCAGGAATAGGTTTAATAATGAATAGGAAAATAGGAATGCGGGTAAGCTACTACAAACAGCATAGTGAACGCATTATTGTGGCCAAGATAGATACGAAGCCCACACCTACTACAGTAGTACAAGTTTATATGCCCACTAGCTCTGCAGATGACGAAGAAATTGAAGAAATGTATGATGAAATAAAAGAAATTATTCAGATAGTGAAGGGAGACGAAAATTTAATAGTCATGGGTGACTGGAATTCGAGTGTAGGAAAAGGGAGAGACGGAAACGTAGTAGGTGAATATGGATTGGGGCTAAGAAATGAAAGAGGAAGCCGCCTGGTAGAATTTTGCACAGAGCACAACTTAATCATAGCTAACACTTGGTTCAAGAATCATGATAGAAGGTTGTATACATGGAAGAACCCTGGAGATACTAAAAGGTATCAGATAGATTATCTAATGGTAAGACAGAGATTTAGGAACCAGGTTTTAATTGTAAGACATTTCCAGGGGCAGATGTGGACTCTGACCACAATCTATTGGTTATGTCCTGTAGATTAAAACTGAAGAAACTGCAAAAAGGCGGGAATTTAAGGAGATGGGACCTGGATAAACTGAAAGAACCAGAGGTTGTACAGAGTTTAAGGGAGAGCATAAGGGAACAATTGACAGGAATGGGGGAAAGAAATACAGTAGAAGAAGAATGGGTAGCTTTGAGGGATGAAATAGTGAAGGCAGCAGAGGATCAAGTAGGTAAAAAGATGAGGGCTAGTAGAAATCCTTGGGTAACAGAAGAGATAATGAATTTAATTGATGAAAGGAGAAAATATAAAAATGCAGTAAATGAAGCAGGCAAAAAGGAATACAAACGTCTCAAAAATGAGATCGACAGGAAGTGCAAAATGGCTAAGCAGGGATGGCTAGAGGACAAATGTAAGGATGTAGAGGCTTATCTCACTGGGGGTAAGATAGATACTGCCTACAGGAAAATTAAAGAGACATTTGGAGATAAGAGAACCACTTGTATGAACATCAAGAGCTCAGATAGAAAGCCAGTTCTAAGCAAGTTCTAAGCAAAGAAGGGAAAGCAGAAAGGTGGAAGGAGTATATAGAGGGTCTATACAAGGGCGATGCACTTGAGGACAATATTATGGAAATGGAAGAGGATGTAGATGAAGATGAAATGGGAGATACGATACTGCGTGAAGAGTTTGACAGAGCACTGAAAGACCTGAGTCGAAACAAAGCCCCCGGAGTAGACAACATTCCATTAGAACTACTGACGCCCTTGGGAGAGCCAGTGCTGACAAAACTCTACCATCTGGTGAGCAAGATGTATGAAACAGGCGAAATACCCTCAGACTTCAAGAAGAATGTAATAATTCCAATCCCATAGAAAGCAGGTGTTGACAGATGTGAAAATTACCGTACAATCAGTTTAATAGGCCACAGCTGCAGAGTACTAACACGAATTCTTTACAGGCGAATGGAAAAACTAGTAGAAGCTGACCTCGGGGAAGATCAGTTTGGATTCCGTAGAAATACTGAAACACGTGAGGCAATACTGACCTTACGACTTATCTTAGAAGAAAGATTAAGGAAAGGCAAACCTACGTTTCTAGCATTTGTAGACTTAGAGAAAGCTTTTGACAATGTTGACTGGAATACTCTCTTTCATATTCTAAAGGTGGCAGGGGTAAAATACAAGGAGCGAAAGGCTATTTACAATGTGTACAGAAAGGAGATGGCAGTTATAAGAGTCGAGGGACATGAAAGGGAAGCAGTGGTTCGGAAGGGAGTAAGACAGGGTTGTAGCCTGTCCCTGATGTTATTCAATCTGTATATTGAGCAAGCAGTAAAGGAAACAAAAGAAAAATTTGGAGTAGGTATTAAAATCCATGGAGAAGAAATAAAAACTTTGAGGTTCGCCGATGAGATTGTAATTCTGTCAGAGACAGCAAAGGACTTGCATGAGCAGTTGAACGGAATGGATGGTGTCTTGAAGGGAGGATATAAGATGAACATCAACAAAAGCAAAACAAGGATAATGGAATGTAGTCGAATTAAGTCGGGTGATGCTGAGGGAATTAGATTAGGAAATGAGACACTTAAAGTAGTAAAGGAGTTTTGCTATTTGGGGAGCAAAATAACTGATGATGGTCGAAGTAGACAGGATAAAAATGTAGACTGGCAATGGCAAGGAAAGCGTTTCTGAAGAAGAGAAATTTGTTAACATCGAGTATAGATTTAAGGGTCGGGAAGTCATTTCTGAAAGTATTTGTATGGAGTGTAGCCAAGTATGGAAGTGAAACATGGACGGTAAATAGTTTGGACAAGAAGAGAATAGAAGCTTTTGAAATGTGGTGCTACAGAAGAATGCTGAAGATTAGATGGGTAGATCACATAACTAATGAGGAAGTATTGAATAGGATTGGGGAGAAGAGAAGTTTGTGGCACAACTTGACCAGAAGAAGGGATCGGTTGGTAGGACATGTTCTGAGGCATCAAGGGATCACCAATTTAGTATTGGAGGGCAGCGTGGAGGGTAAAAATCGTAGGGGGAGACCAAGAGATGAATACACTAAGCAGATTCAAAGGGATGTAGGTTGCAGTAGATATTGGGAGATGAAGAGGCTTGCACAGGATGGAGTAGCATGGAGAGCTGCATCAAACCAGTCTCAGGACTGAAGACCACAACAACAACAACAACAACATGACTGTTAAATTTTCGTCTCCCTTCACTAACTGAATAATTTCTTTTATCTCATCATACATTTCATCAATTTCTTCATCATCTGCAGAGCTAATTGGCATATAAACTTGTACTACTGTAATAGGCATGCGCTTCGTGTCTATCTTGGCCACAATAATGTGTTCACTACGTTGTTTGTAGTAGTTTACCTGCGCTCCTATTTTTTTATTCATTATTAAACCTACTCCTGCATTACCCCTATTTGATTTTGTAATTATAAACCTGTATTCACCTGACCAAAAATCTTGGTCCTCCTGCCACTGAACTGCACTAATTCCCACTATATCTAACTTTAACCTATCCATTTCCCTTTTTCAATTTTCTAACCTACCTGCCCGATTTAGGGATCTGACATTCCACGCTCCAATCCGTAGAACGCCAGTTTTATTTCTCCTGAAAACGACGTCCTCTTCAGTAGTCCCTGCCTGGAGATCTGAATGGGGGACTATTTTACCTCCGGAATATTTTACCCAAGAGGACGCCATTATCATTTAATCATACAGTAAAGCTACATGCCCTCGGGAAAAATTACAGCTGTAGTTTCCCCTTGCTTTCAGCCGTTCGCAGTACCAGAACAGCAAGGCCATTTTGTTTAGTGTTACAAGGCCAGATCAGTCAGTCATCCAGACTGTTGCCCCTGCAACTAGTGAAAAGGCTGCTGTCCCTCTTCAGGAACCACACATTTGTCTGGCCTCTCAACAGATACCCCTTCGTTGTGGTTGCACCTACCGCACGGCTATCTGTATCGTTGAGGCACCCAAGCCTCCCCACGAATGGCAAGGTCCATGGTTCATGGACCTTTAAAGCGACTAAAAGAGTAAGCTAATGGTAAAAGCAGAAAAGTTCTTGAATAAAATGTTTTTTTCCCAGTTTTTTCTGATTTAGTGTCAGCAATTACAGGATTGCTTTTAATTTAAAGTTGGAGTTAACTCATTAATAAAAACAGAAATTCTTCATCTAAAAATGGCTTTCATTTTCACAACTTAGCTGTATACTTATCCTTCAGATCATAAATCCTGCAACGGAGACAACTTGCTGTTCATTCAAAACTACAGGGTTAATAACGCGTTTAGAAATACAGAAGTTCTTACATTTTTTGTCAACTTATGTCTTTACTTACCCTTGAGCTCTCAAAATTTGCTAGGGAAAATGCTAAACCTTGTCTGGAAATCAGGGAATTTCACTTGAGGAAACTTATGGCAACCCTATGATGTTACAGTTGAGCATACATCTGTGAGACACCCCACACGTCTGCTCAAGTCACACTGATCCATTACCTTTGCTTTATAGAGACAACAAGAGCTGCAGGCACATTTTACCAGTAGGTGCCACGTGCCATTAAATAAATGTTGACCTTGAACCCACAGGCCGAAGTGCTAATCATTTCTGCAGAAACACGCAACAGAAAACAATATTTACCCTATCTTTTGAGATCTTGCTCTTTCTCTAGTAGAAGCACAAATTCACACACACAACCATACATACACCCAAACGTACACTCCCACAGTGGCCGCAGGTGTGTGGATATGTGTACTTCTATTAGAGAAAGAGCAACAGTTTGACATCTAGTGCAAATGCTGTTTTCTGTTGCTCGATTCTATGCACCATACGTCAGTGAACTATAGGTGAGGGGTTGCCTTTCCTTAATTTTATGTATTATTCCAGCTGGGTATTTCCAGTGTTGTTCTAAAATCAAAAAGATTTGTAGCATAGTTCCAAATTATGTGCTGAGCAAGGCTGAGAGGAATGTAAAAGACCCACTGTGGTTCAATAGCCAAGTCAGAAAGATTTTGCAAAATTGAAAAAATCCTCAGCACAGATGTAAGTGAATTAAAAGTGTAGTTTGCAAATAAAATCAGAACAAAGCAAAAATCGATGTAAGGAGCACAATTCGAGAAGTGTTAAGAGAATTCAAAACTAATATTTTACCAGCCAATCTTATGAAAAATTCTAAGAAAATATGGTATGTAATTTTAGTAAGCTGATTGAAATCATCAGTTCCATTGTTCAGTGGCCACACAGGCACCAAAATGGAAGAAAGCATGGAGAAAATTGAAATAGTTTTCTTCCCAAATCATTTCTCTGTGGAAAATAATAATGTGGCACCTCCTTTTGAGCATTACACAAATACTGAAATGTCAGTATTCGTGCACTAGAGAATCAACTAGGCTGCTCAGCAGTGGAAAGGCATCATGGCTGAACGAGGTACCTCTGACGTTGTATTTTGAGTCATAAATACAATAATAAAAGTCTGTATTTATTGCAGTGACATGTTTTACAGATGGATTCTTCGGGAAAGATCAGGCTGTACTGAATACCAGGCTCATGGCAATAGGGATGGATGGTGAAAGGTAAAAGATGTTCAAAGGGAACAGTAATATTTCCAGGCCAAATGCAGAATAAGAGAGAGCCAGGCAGACATGGCCATTCTTTTCATCAGCAGAATTAAACAAAAAGAGCCAGATCGACACAAAATACAAGAAAGAGGCAACGGCATGGGCAGATGATCTAAGGCTGTCTTCTCTGCATCAGCTGCTAACTGCAGGGTAGTGGAATTCACAAGTGACTCTGCCCAGCCAGACACATGGCTTCTCTCCCAGGCCTCTCAGTTTGTTATCGTAATAATACTGGTCTGTACGGGCTCTGTACTAACGTCGAGTTTCAGGCCACCAATCTGCCACTCGTGTAGTGGTTCAGGTTCCTGTCTGTAACCACTAGGTACTGATGGTCAGAGTAGGTGCATTTGTACAAGGTACCTCCCCAGTCATGCACACGAGTTATTTTTATTATTTAAATTTTACACAGAGGCCACTTTTTTCATCTGTTGCCTCTCAGCTGATGTGATAACAGTCAGCCGGTTCACACCAGAATACACCAAGCCATCGTCAGCAAAGCCACCTGCCCAATGAAATCATGTTGCAGGATTACCTGGCTTGTGAAACTGAGGGTTGTCAGAGCCATGACCAGAAAACATTGCTCTCTTCTGTTCTGAACTACCTTCTGGAACAGATGCTAAATGGCTAAATGGCTCTACCTTTTAATTTTCCCTTTTCCTTTTAGATGGGTTTGGGGCTGCTGGAGTTATCTTACCGCAGTCACTGGCATGCCTTTCCATGTAATCCCTGTAGAAAATAAACTGATATCATTTCTTTTTTCTAAACCAGAGTACTGTATGTTAATTACAAGCATGCACTGCATTCCAATCCTGTACACCTTAATTAATTTATCCATTTGTATCTTCCTTTAGTTTACAAATATGAACATGCTGGAGAATTCTGGTAACAAGATTTTGTGAATCACATTAAATTTCTTTATCATTCTCTTGCTGTGATACTGAATGTCTTTTGGTCTGTGCAAAAAGCCACATGTGAAAATGCAATTTTTCAGCCGGTCATATCTTTCTTTCTATTAATCACAGAGAAAAGGTGTGCTTTGGATAGCCTAGTGACCATGTGACTTGGCAGAAGAACGGGTATACAGTAGCTGTCCCACAGAATAGAGTAAAAATTTAAACATTGTCACTTCCCCCAGATCAAATTGAGAAAATGAGTTGGTTCTTTCGCATTGGGTGAGATGTATGTTGGACTTAAGGTGGCTTACAAAAGCACCATTTGTTCACTGACAGTTCCTACCAAAACCCCAAAATAACCTCGATATTTTGGTACCAAAAGTACCAGTTGTGGGACTGGGCACTTCTATAATTTCTGTTCTTGGAAAATTGTCAAAATCTGTATCATTAGTTCTTAAGATGACGTCAACACTTGCTCACAGTGTATCTAGTGTAATCAGATTGATCTGTCACTGGATGCTGTCCTTCAGATCACGAAGAGTTGAGTTACACCCATGATCAACATGATCTTTCTGGTATCCCTACAACCAATTACATTCTTGCAAAGTTGGAATCATATATTGCACAAGGAGGTCCTTATAATGTGCAGATATAACTTACACCTAACAGACTCTCAGGTTTCATCTCCTTGAAGAAAAATGGACTCAAAATGAAGGAGCCTGTGAAACCACACCACATGTTCATATAAGCTGAGTGCAGTGGATGTGCCTGCACAACATGTGGCAGAGTAGAACCCCATAGGTGACTGTTCTGTGCATTCACACCACTGTGCAGAGCAAAATATGCCTTGTCCATCCAAAGAATATTCTCTGCCCACGTGTCATCCATTTCCGTGTGTGCCAAAAAACTAAGGGCAAAGTCACAACATTGGAGCTTATATTGATGTGTCTTTTGGTACACATTCTGAATCTCGTAGGGATAGCAGTGTAAAATTTGATGCAAAATCTTTTGAACTTTCAACCGGGGGAAAACAATTCCCATGACACAGCTGGAGCACTGGCTGCATGGTCAGCTATGGCTACCGTAATTTCATCATCGACTGCCATGTGAATGGACTGCCTCCCTCTTCCTGCTGCACCACCTAATTCATCTGTTTCTTCAAATTTCTTGGTATTGTTTTTAGCAGTTTTATTGACATGGGGCCCCTTTGTAGCTTTTTCTGTCAACAATATTCCCAAAATGCAGCACTGCTGTTGCTGCCAGTTTGATAAAGCAAATTTACCAGGGTGCACAGTCTTTCTTCTCAACAGCCATTCTGTTTTATCAGAAAATTTCAACCTCCTTAACCCTTACACCAACAGTCACTTCACAAAAGAAATCAACACACATTGCAAAGTTGCAAATTGCACAGTGACATAAAAACAGGAAACATTCACATTCTGACTGCTTACAGCTTTTTACCTGGTGCCAGAAAGTGGAACTTTTTTTTTCCCACCATACTCCGTGAGTGCACCAATCGGTGAACACACCTTCAATGTCCGGCAGTGTATGCAGATCGCACTGCTGCACTTCGAATACCGTCAGTTTAATTATAACCACCCAGTAGGTTAGAAGTGAAGGAAGCTACATCATTGTCATACAGATTCGTTGAAATCCAACATCGCATCCAATGAACAATAACACATGTTGGTAAATCATGAAAATTGAATGTCGGCAAGCATGCATAAAGTTCCATAATATGACTTTGGTTGTCTTCTACAATACCCTCCCCCCTGACCCCCCCCCCCCCCCTGCATTGGATTCTACAACAGATTTAATTTTGTTGAGATTTATACTTTCATCAACATTTTAGAATGCTCATGGGCTCTGAAACAGGCTCATGGACTATGAAACATGTGTGCAGGGATACACACATCTAGATGCTTTTCCTGACTGTAAGCTTGCTTTTACTGAGATATTGTTAGTGATGGCTGATCTCAGTTCTATTTTAAATCTGTTCTTGCCAGTATTATAGATGTTGACAATATTGCCAATGAAAGGCGGTTTTGAGCTATAATTTCCCAATAATCATGGGGTGAAAATTCCTTAAATTCTTGGCCTCAAATGGCCATGTGCCCATGATCTATACTTGTGGTTCTGGAATAATTTTGTTGAGTCATTAACTACCATGGAACTAGGTATGCTGACTGGCACTGTGCCCTTGATATTGCACAAGTTATTGTTGGAAAAAGTTCAAAAATATTGACTTGCCCATTGAGATTTTTAATTTTGTCGTGTGTTCTTCTGCTTCATCCTTGTCCTGTTGTTTTGACTGTCAGTCTCCTAGGATTGGGTCAACCATGGGGACATCCCTTGTACTGCATGGTCTGTTGCAGTGCAATTGGTTGACACACTTTCAAGTTTGACCTAATTCTTCTACCAGAGAGTTTTTAAGTGTTCCTTGCTGGTGACTGCGGGGTGGTGTCATGGAAATGTGTGTTTTGCAAAGAAAACACACTTTATGTGACTCAAAGCAAGGTGTCTACTGCACACAGCTGAAGTTTGGAACACTTCTCAGATTAACCTGAGTAATTAAAGATAATAAGAGAAACATCTATGAAAGTGCCACTGCTACATGTTCATTTTATCATTGTTGCCTGGTCGCTCATAAATAAAAATGAAGTGCAGCATCTTTCAATTTTTCACTGAGTGCGGTTCCCCCAGTAGTTGTGCATACAACTTGTACATGAATCCGGAGAGGAAAAGACACGGACAGCGACAACAGATAACCAAATATTATTGTTTCAGGGACTCTTCCTTGAAGGTGCAAGATGGGATAGGGAACTTCGTGTGCTCAATGAATCATATCCAAAATTGCTGTTTGATGTAGTTCCAATAATCTGGTTGAAGCCAGGAATTAAGGTAACACAATTAAATAATATTTTATAACATTTCTAACAATTTTTCTTTGCTTTGAAATTAGTGAATCACATTATACTTGAAACATATCACATCCACATTAATGAAATTGTTTGGTTGTAACTATTAGAGCAGTACCTTGTGATACTTGGAAAGCAACAACTTAGTGAAAGAGCAGTTCATAAATATCACATCAAATAATGGTACTATTTACATTCCCATACATTTCCATGATAAAAGTGGATTAAGTTACTACATGAATCAAGACATAACTGTCTTGTGTAGAACATTTTATTTCTGAAAGGAATTAGCAGCTTTTTTCCATCTTTTGCTTTGTGATTCCTTTTGGTGAGATGTTTATCTGGATCTAGACTGCTCTCATGACACAGTTGTGGTAGATATTTCTCTTTTGGCCTTGTGTGAGTCACCCTCCCCTACCCCAAACTCCCTCTCCCTTTTTTCTGGCCGTGAAGATGGATGAAAAAAAGTTTAAACTACCTTTTCTAGAATTAATGTTCACTCAGTTGCAGTGTGTGCACTGATTTGAAATTTCCTGGCAAATTAAAACTAAGTGCCAGACCAGGACTTAAACCAACTGTGCTTTCCATAGGAAAGTGCTCTGTCAGCTGATCCATTCAAGCACAACTTGTGGCCCACGCATATAGCTTCACTTTCACTTGCACCTTTTCTCCTATCTTCCAAACTTCACAGAAATGCTATGTTCCATGGTTTTAATCTGTCAGGAAATTTCAAAATATAGTTTGTTTGCCTAATTCTACTGGCATGGCAGTGTATGAAGCAGACAAATAGAAACCATAAAGCTAGGGCTCCTGCTTCTTCCTTTACCTGGTTTTTTTACATCTCTCTCTCTCTCTCTCTCTCTCTCTCTCTCTCTCTCTCTCTCTTTATCTCTCTCTTTTAAAAACGAAAAAGAAAAAACTGTGAAATGTATTAGAGCAGGTACAGAGCTGGTATTAAATAAGACTTTATATGATACCGACTACAGTAACTTCATTATGGTTTTGAATATTGGGTGCCTGTTTGAATAAATTATTATAAATATTTATCTTATGCAAGTCTCAGAAAGTATGAAGCAATCAGTAAATATAATGATTTGAAGAAAATTCATCAACATTTTGAAATGGTGTTAAATTTGATTATTTTAATGTTAAAAATATGCTGTAGAAGTAATAGCTACTTAGAAATTAAACTTTAGTTTGCAGCTGTGAAATTATTAGCATGCAGTTGGTTGCAGTCATTAAGTGTCAGTGGTGGTAATAATACACATCGTTATCAAGGACAACAAAACTAAGTGTTGTAGTAATAGTAATAGCTCATATTTTTTGTAGTAATAGTAATAGCTCATATTTTTTTTAAATAGGAGTTATAAACTTTCCATTGGCTATGAAATGTAACAGCTAGCAGGTTCTCCCCCACTTTAAATTAAAAGTATATGTTGAATCTTGTTACCCTAATTCCAAACTGAGAAGTATAATCATAAGTAATGTGAAATATTGTATCTGTTAAATATTATACATGTATATTTCATGAAATTACTATTTATATGGACCCTGAGAAGTCAGTGACTTACCCCAGTTTTTAGAGAGATTTCAAAGTGGCCACCGTGCCAATGAGTTTAATAAAAATAAGAGGAGATTCTCTTTTGACAGAGATCTTTGGAGGTGGCAGCAAGAGACTTTGTGCTTTGTTTTGTGTGGAGTGATAATGGTTCTTCTTTGTTCCATTGCAACAACCTCGAGATATGAATAAAACGGTTTGGAAACTATAAAAACAATATGTGTAGCACAAATTAATGGCATATAATTGACTGCCAAGGTGAATAGCAAATTAGGATTTGGGAGAGCAAAAGAAGCATGGTCAGTATTGAAAGGGCTTCGACAGGATACAAAAAGCAAAACTAATCTCCAACTGATAAAACAAAAAGAATGGGAAGAGTATTTCCAAAAATTATTAAATGAAGACAGAGAAGAATATCTAGAAGAAGGAACAGGGGAAGATAAAGGACATGAAGATGATGAGATCCATATTTTAGAAAGTGAAGTACTTCAGGCGTTGAGAACAGGAAAGAATGGTAAATCACCAGGACCAGGCAATATCAATCTGGAGTGTCTGAAATATGGTGGTGACAAAATTGTGAAACTGATAACACAGGTCTTCAACAAAATGATACATGGAGATTCAATACCCAACGAGATGAAGCTAGGTTACAGTAATACAATATTTAAGAAAGGGGATCGCAAAATTTGTTCAAACTATCGAGGAATTTGTGTTACAAACACGTTAATGAGAATTTTTGCGAAAGTAATTAAAAACAGACTGGAAAATAATTTTAGAACCCAAGAAGAACAATGTGGATTCACAGCTGGGAGATCATGTGTAGACCATATTTTCACATTACGACAGATTTTGGAGAAACAGAGGGAAAAATCAAAAAGTATAGGATTAATTTTCATAGATCTGGAAAAAGCGTATGATACTGTTCCAAGAAAATTACTTTGGAGAGCTCTACATATGGCAAACATAAACCCTTCCTTGATTAAAATAATACAACAGATGTATAAAGATAACATTTGCCAAGTGAAAGTTGGTAATAAACTTTCACAGAAATTTAGAACAAGCAAAGGCCTTTTACAGGGCTGTCACATGTCACCATCATTATTTAAAATCTATATAGATATTAGCCTTAGAACATGGTCTCGTAAATGTAATAGTTGTTGTTGTTGTTGTTGTCTTCAGTCCTGAGACTGGTTTGATGCAGCTCTCCACGCTACTCTATCCTGTGCAAGATTCTTCATCTCCCAGTACCTATTGCAACCTACATCCTTCTGAATCTGCTTAGTATATTCATCTCTTGGTCTCCCCCTGCGATTTTTACCCTCCACGCTGCCTTCCAATACTAAATTGGTGATCCCTTGATGCCTCAGAACATGTCCTACCAACCGATCCCTTCTTCTGGTCAAGTTGTGCCACAAACTTCTCTTCTCCCCAATCCTATTCAATACTTCCTCATTAGTTATGTGATCTACCCATCTAATCTTCAGCATTCTTCTGTAGCACCACATTTCAAAAGCTTCTATTCTCTTCTTGTCCAAACTATTTACCGTCCATGTTTCACTTCCATACATGGCTACACTCCATACAAATACTTTCAGAAATGACTTCCTGACACTTAAATCTATACTCGATGTTAACAAATTTCTCTTCTTCAGAAACGCTTTCCTTGCCATTGCCAGTCTACATTTTATATCCTCTCTACTTCGACCATCATCAGTTATTTTGCTCCCCAAATAGCAAAACTCCTTTACTACTTTAAGTGTCTCATTTCCTAATCTAATACCCTCAACATCACCCGACTTAATTCGACTACATTCCATTATCCTCGTTTTGCTTTTGTTAATGTTCATCTTATACCCTCCTTTCAAGACACTGTCCATTCCGTTCAGCTGCTCTTCCAGGTCCTTTGCTGTCTCTGATAGAATTACAATGTCATCAGCGAACCTCAAAGTTTTTATTTCTTCTCCATGGATTTTAATACCTACTCCGAACTTTTCTTTTGTTTCCTTTATTGCTTGCTCAATATACAGATTGAATAGCATCGGGGAGAGGTTACAACCCTGTCTCACTCCCTTCCCAACCACTGCTATCCTTTCATGTCCCTCGACTCTTATAACTGCCATCTGGTTTCTGTACAAATTGTAAATAGCCTTTCGCTCCCTGTATTTTACCCCTGACACCTTCAGAATTTGACGGAGAGTATTCTAGTCAACATTGCCAAAAGCTTTCTCTAAGTCTACAAATGCTAGAACCATAGGTTTGCCTTTCCTTAATCTTTTTTCTAAGATAGGTCGTAGTGTCAGACTGCCTCACGTGTTCCAACATTTCTACGGAATCCAAACTGATCTTCCCCGAGGTCGGCTTCTACCAGTTTTCCCATTCATCTGTAAAGAATTCATGTTAGTATTTTGTAGCTGTGACTTATTAAACTGATAGTTCGGTAATTTTCACATCTGTCAACACCTGCTTTCTTTGGGATTGGAATTATTACATTCTTCTTGAAGTCTGAGGGTATTTCGCCTGTTTCATACATCTTGCTCACCAGATGGTACAGTTTTGTCAGGACTGGCTCTCCCAAGGCCGTCAGTAGTTCCAATGGAATGTTGTCTACTCCGGGGGCCTTGTTTCGACTCAGGTCTTTCAGTGCTCTGTCAAACTCTTCACGCAGTATCGTATCTCCCATTTCATCTTCATCTACATCCTCTTCCATTTCCATAATATTGTCCTCAAGTACATCGCCCTTGTATAGACCCTCTATATACTCCTTCCACCTTTCTGCTTTCCCTTCTTTGCTTAGAACTGGGTTTCCATCTGAGCTCTTGATGTTCATACAAGTGGTTCTCTTATCTCCAAAGGTCTCTTTAATTTTCCTGTAGGCAGTATCTATCTTACCCCTAGTGAGATAAGCCTCTACATCCTTACATTTGTCCTCTAGCCATCCCTGCTTAGCCATTCTGCACTTCCTGTCGATCTCATTTTTGAGACGTTTGTATTCCTTTTTGCCTGCTTCATTTACTGCATTTTTATATTTTCTCCTTTCATCAATTAAATTCAATATTTCTTCTGTTACCCAAGGATTTCTACTAGCCCTCGTCTTTTTACCTACTTGATCCTCTGCTGCCTTCACTATTTCATCCCTCAAAGCTACCCATTCTTCTTCTACTGTATTTCTTTCCCCCATTCCTGTCAATTGTTCCCTTATGCTCTCCCTTAAACTCTGTACAACCTCTGGTTCTTTCAGTTTATCCAGGTCCCATCTCCTTAAATTCCCACCTTTTTGCAGTTTCTTCAGTTTTAATCTACAGGTCATAACCAGTAGATTGTGGTCAGAGTCCACATCTGCCCCTGGAAATGTCTTACAATTTAAAACCTGGTTCCTAAATCTCTGTCTTACCATTATATAATCTATCTGATACCTTTTAGTATCTCCAGGGTTCTTCCATGTATACAACCTTCTATCATGATTCTTAAACCAAGTGTTAGCTATGATTAAGTTGTGCTCTGTGCAAAATTCTACCAGGCGGCTTCCTCTCTCATTTCTTAGCCCCAATCCATATTCACCTACTACGTTTCCTTCTCTCCCTTTTCCTACACTCGAATTCCAGTTACCCATGACTATTAAATTTTCGTCTCCCTTCACTATCTGAATAATTTCTTTTATTTCATCATACATTTCTTCAATTTCTTCGTCATCTGCAGAGCTAGTTGGCATATAAACTTGCACTACTGTAGTAGGTGTGGGCTTCGTATCTATCTTGGCCACAATAATGCGTTCACTATGCTGTTTGTAGTAGCTTACCCGCATTCCTATTTTCCTATTCATTATTAAACCTACTCCTGCATTACCCCTATTTGACTTTGTGTTTATAACCCTGTAGTCACCTGACCAGAAGTCTTGTTCCTCCTGCCACATAACTTCACTAATTCCCACTATATCTAACTTTAACCTATCCATTTCCCTTTTTAAATTTTCTAACCTACCTGCCCGATTAAGGGATCTGACATTCCACGCTCCGATCCGTAGAACGCCAGTTTTCTTTCTCCTGATAACGACATCCTCTTGAGTAGTCCCCGCCCGGAGATCCGAATGGGGGACTATTTTACCTCCGGAATATTTTACCCAAGAAGACGCCATCATCATTTAATCATACAGTAAAGCTGCATGCCCTCGGGAAAAATTACGGCCGTAGTTTCCCCTTGCTTTCAGCCGTTCGCAGTACCAGCACAGCAAGGTCGTTTTGGTTATTGTTACAAGGCCAGATCAGTCAATCATCCAGACTGTTGCCCCTGCAACTACTGAAAAGGCTGCTGCCCCTCTTCAGGAACCACACATTTGTCTGGCCTCTCAACAGATACCCCTCCGTTGTGGTTGTACCTACGGTACGGCTATCTGTATCGCTGAGGCACGCAAGCCTCCCCACCAACGCCAAGGTCCATGGTTCATGGCGGGAGGAATGTAATAGTATGGGATTAGAAATAAGAGATGGAGTTTACCTACATCATTTATTATTTGCTGATGATCAAGTAGTCGTAGCACAAGATGGGGAGGATGCTAACTATATGTGCAATCAACTAGCAGTAGCATACAAAACTTGGGGTTTGAAGATTAATTACCAAAAAACAGAATACTTGACTAATGATTCAGATGAGCTATACATTGAAGGAAAGAAAATCAAAAAGGTAAACACTTTCTGTTATTTGGGATCCATTTTAGAAATTGAGGGAAAATCAGAGTCAGAAATCAATAAAAGAATTAGTAGCGGACGGAGGGTCATTGGGATGCTTAACTCAGTCTTATGGAGCAGGAATGTAATGAGCAGAACTAAAAAATTAATATACAAATCCATATTAGAGAGTGTGGTTCTGTATGGAACGGAGACCTGGACAATTAACATGAAGCACATTAAAAAATTACAAGCTCTAGAGATGGACTTTTGGAGAAGATCAGCAAGAATCTCCAGGAAAGAAAAGATACGGAACACCGAAGTAATAAGGAGAATGGAAATAAAAGAAAGAATATATAACGTAATGGATAGGAAGAAATTACAGTGGTACGGGCATGTACGACGAATGGAGGAAGCCAGAATACCAAAACTGATACTGGAGTGGGAACCGGAGGGGAGAAGAAGAAGAGGACGACCTGTGACCACCTGGCTTCAAAATGTACAGCACACAATGAGGAGAATGGGCAGAGAGGAAGAGGACACGCAAGAACGAAACACCTGGAGAAATACTTTGAGAGTATAGTTTAAGAACGTTTATTGTTTGTATTGTATTTTCCAAGTAAATTATTATGTTGGAGATAAGCCTCTGTAATGAGGAAAAGCTCAAAAATAAAAAAAAAATAATTGACTGCCTGGCCAGTGGTCATATCACCAGAAAATTTCAGTTATCTTTTACACACCAGTGGAAGCAGATCAACTCACAGTGCCAACAGTGCAGGAAGTGGAGAGGAACTTTTCAGCTAAGATTATAAAAAAGTATTAATTGTTTTACTCAGCAAAGTTTAAAAAAAACTGGCTATTGCATTCGAAATGTGTATTACTTCATACTAGTGTAGCAAGTATGATTAAAACCACTCTCAGTTTGTGATGTAGTTACTAATTTGTGTACATTAGCACCTGATACCAAAAAATATTTATGCAACAGATACTTATTTAACTTAGCCATCTGTCCATGTTAAATAAATATTGTCACAGTGATCATGTGTAACTACTGCCTCAAACTAGTGAGAAATGGTTGACATTGTGAGACTGTCTTCACAGATTTCACAAAGTTGAGAGTTGCAATTGGCAACAGTAGTTTTTGTGGTTTTCAGTCTGAAACCTGATGTGATGCAACTCTCCACACTAGGTTATTCTGTGCAAATTTCTTTATAGATGCATAACTACCATATCCTACATCCATCTGAACTTGCCTACTTTATTCCTCTACAGTTCTTACCCCACACACATACTTTGGTTACCATTTTGACGATTCCTTGACACTTCAAGATGTATCCTGTGAACTGTTCCTTCTCGTAGTCAGATTGAACCGTAAGTTTCTTTTTTCCACAATTTGATTCAGTAGCACCACATTAGTTATTCTATCTACGCGTCTACTCTCTGTAGCACCATATTTCAAATGCTTGTTTTCTCTTCCTGTCAGAACTTTTTATAGGCAATGTTTTCTTTCCTTTGAAAGCAACACTCCAGACAAATACTTTCAGAAAAGAGTTCTTAACACTTAAATTGGTATTAGATATGAACATATTCTTTGTTTTCAGAAATAATTCTCTACCCAAATTTCCCTTCGGTTTCATTCACAGCTTGCTCAATGTGCAGATTTTATGACATCAGGGAAAGGCTACAACCATGTCTCACTCTCTTTTCAAGTTTGGATTCTCTTTCACCTCCTTTGAATTGCGTAACTGCAATTTGGTTTCTGCACAGGTTGGTAGGACACATCTTGAGGCATCAAGGAGTTGTCAAAATGATAACCAAAATATGTGTGGTATGGTAAGAACTATAGAGGGAGGCTAAGACTTGAATACAGTAAGCAAGTTCAAATGGGTGCAGAATATGATAGTTATGCAGTGATAAACTTTCTCTCTCTGTATTTTGTCCTTTCTACCTTCAAAATTTCAAACAGTGTAGTCCAGTCAGCATTGTCAAAAGCTTTTTCTAAATCCACGAATGTTATCAACCTATTTTCTAGGATTAGTCACAGATTTAGTACTGCCTCACAGGTTCCTACACTTCTCCAGAAACCCAAACCGAAGTTCCCCAAGGGCAACTTTTACCACTTTCTCCATTGTTGTGTAAGTAATTTCTGTCAATATTTTGCAACCATGACTATTAATTTGATGGTACAATAATATTAATGCCTGTCAGCAGCTGCCATGTTTGGAATTTTAACATTTCATGCTTCATCTTGTAGAAAGCCAGTTTTGTTTTTTCCTTATGATCACATCTTCCTGAGTAGCCCCTACCCACTGATCTCAGTGGAGGGCTATTTTACCTCCAGAATATTTTACCCAACGGGATGTCATTACCATTATACCACACGTACTCTCAGGAAAAAGAAACAACATTTGTAGTTTCCCCTTGCTTTTGGATGGTAACAGTTCCAGTTAATGTTACAAAGCCAGATCAGTCAATCATCCAGACTGTTGTCACTGCAAATGCCAAAAACATTGGTGCTCCTGTTCAGGAAGATCTTGTTTGTATGGCCTCTCCATAGATATCCCTCCACTGCGGCAACACCTAGGATAAGGCTACCCGCATGATTGAGGTACGCAAGCTGCCGCACATTGGCTAGGACCATGGGGGGGAGGGTGGGGGGGGGGGGGAGTTAGCAGCAATAAGGTTAGGAGTAGACAGTAGACTAGATGGCCAGACTGTGGTCAAATCTGGCAGTCTTCTAGATTTAGTATAGATACCCAAGAAGTTCAGGAACTATCTGGCAAGGTAAGGAAGAAAGTACAAGGTGAAGCTAATACTGGTCCTAGGGTCCTAGGTTAAAGTCATCCTGCTTGGGAGTGATCTTGAAAGGGGAATGTCAAATAGAACTCCCTTGGTGATGAATACCAAGTAAGTAATATTTTTAAGGAATCAGCAAGTCACCTGCGGATCAGGACCTTGGAGGAAATATCTTTGTAAAGAAGATAATGTTGTGATTACTTTTTGTTTTCATATTTTTTGCCCTACAGAGAATGCTTCTCACACTATGTTGGAAATCGTGTCACTCACTGTACAAAACAACAAGTCCTGGAAGAATAATTCTACCAAACATTTAATGCAGACCCCAAGCATCACCAATAAACTGAGATGATCATACATGTGTATGATAAATGAATTACCAGCATTTGATTGCACTAAACATGACACGGTCTACATCTAAATGTTTCCTGGGAAAAGGTTACGTACATCACTAAATTCGTGAAGCATTCAGTTTAACCGAAGCACTGTCTATCCAATCCCTGTGTTACCAAAATCATCACTAATGTGTTGTAGGGTAAATGTTCCTGAAAGGCATGTTTGCTAAATGACTACTGTCACAGTAGCAGCAGAACAAAATACTGTAGCATAGACAACAAAAAAGATAAGAGACAAAATGAATTTGAACTTTCTTAATCAAAACATAACAATCATAAAAAATAGAAAGGTAAGCTTGTTCATATCTTTAAAAAATTGGAAACCTAAAGGTATTATAGATAGTATTACCAGATGCTCTCAGTTCTTTGGCTGTTTGTCTCTTTTACAGTATGTAACAATCTGTCTTTTCCTACTTTGTTAAATCATTAATACATGCTTAGCATTTAGTATATAATGTAAATATATGTGTGTTTCAGGCCAATTTTACTCCTAAACCAACATATACCTGCCCAATATACAAGACTAGTGCAAGGCGAGGTGTATTATCGACAACTGGTCACTCTACAAACTTCGTTATGTTCATGGAATTCCCCAGTGACAAGCCACCACAGCACTGGATTAATCGTGGAGTTGCTTGTCTCTGTCAGCTGGATGACTGATTCTTATGTATCAGTTTTACTGTCATATTTCTTACACAGTATGTAATTTTCAACTGAAATATATACGATTGTAGGAGTGTAAAACATTTTTAATTCAGCAGTATCTGCATCTAATGACATAAGATTTGAAATTACCTGTTGCACAAATACTGGATATTTTCTGTGAGATTTATGACTAATATTTTCCTTTATAGTTCAAAAATCCAGCATGAGTAAGCATAACAGCTGCCCAGAATATACAAAGGTTGTAGATTTTTGTGAAAAACAGTTCACTGAACTTCCCATTTAGCAGTGGCTTATTGTGTAATAAATAATGCAAAGTTCTTCTGAAAAAGTGGCAGGTCATGAATAAAATTTGTTTTTAAAATACACTCTGCCTCGTGGCAAACTCAGTCACACATATATTCAATAGTTGTTTGACCCTTTGGATCCGATCTGAAGTCTTGTGTCTTGAAAGTATATGGATTAATGGGCTACACTTATTCCATATTAAAGAAGTGAATAATGAGCTAAAAGTTAAATTACCATATCAGTTGGGACAGTCAAGAAGTACCGTGCTTCCAAGAGACTTTGAAATCCCATTTGTATCCTATAGATGGCGGTTGTGAGTTACTTCACCACAGTCGTATTGTGAGGTAATTGAGCAGCTCAGGGAACACAAAAGCAATCACCACTGCCACGTGTTTTGAATTATAGGTTAACTGGAGCTTCCTATGAGAAGCAGAAAGTAATACACACAACAGACCTCAGGGCAGTGCTACCTGCCATAGGAACATAATGGCAAATGATTGATAACAATGGCTGGTGCTAAGAAAGACTTGTGTACATTTTCTGAGATTATAATCACACTTGACAAGTTACGAGAAAAGGAAAATGTTCTTAGTGATCCTGATATCTCTCACCAGAATCCTGATTACATTACCAGTGACTCAGATGACTCAGAAGTATGTAAATTTGCAGGTCTGTTGCACTTAGTATGTTTTGGAAATATAATGATCATTGTATGTACATACTATTGTGTTCTGAAAATGAATGAATGCTGCTGTTCAAGGCATTACAGTGTGTATACACATATAGCTTCATTTATGTTTGTACAAGTGACAATCACATCAGCAACATGTAGCAGGACTTTGAATTTCACCGCGCTACACTCGTTCCCGCAGATATAAATTATACCGTCGCAGCTGTACAAGCACTGGACGGCAGAGAAAATGTATAAGAAAATGAAGGTACTAAAATTGTAATTATTTTGTTTTTCTACCCGCTTTTTTGTCTTTGAGAGCGGAAGCTTAACTTACTTATTAGCTAGTCGTGGTCAGATTAAGACGAAAAAACTCATTGATGTGAAGACGTATTGTGGAAGTTGGTATGAAATTTGGAGGATGGAAGTAGCAACGTAAAATAAATTGCATTCAATACCAAGATAGTTTTGATTTGTATAAATTAGTGATTCCTGGACGATTGCAAAATTTCGGAGCAGCTACGACTTTTCAAGCAGAAATGAAACAGGAAATTTTTGGAGAGTAAGACCTGGACGCCGCACGAGAGAAGACATCTTAACATGGTAAAGAATGAACTCTTATCTACGCCATTTCCCCCTGTTAATCACATTTTGTTATTCTTTGTTCTCTTTCAAATAATTTTTGTAGTGGAAATTGGTTTGACTTTTGCTCAGAAACGCCACAAGGACCACCCCAACAATAGCTTTTCCGAATCACGAAGTCCGATAACTTTTCTGTAATACGAAGTCCAACTTGCATTTCATTCTTTCCCTTTTTCACGGTCATTAACAATTTTATAAACCCCTTTTTATTCACGATTTCTTCCCACATTTTCAACCTTTTCTTTTCTTCTCTTTTTCTTTTTTATTAACCACTACAAACAATAATAATAATTCTAATAATTCGGGTAATCTGCGACAGCTTTTGAATTGGCCTTAATATTGAGCAATCTGTTACTGTCTCAGATATGTGTCATGAAGGGGCAGGAGAACAGACAGATAGGTCTCCTCAGAAAAGGATGAGATGCACCTCACAGCAGAAATTTAAGCAGAAGAGGTGTAATTTAGGCAAAGAATATGTATTTCATTCTGGAAAAACTACAGATAAAAAGGATGTAAGTCCTAACTGCTACTGTACTCTTAAATGTTTTGAGGAAGTAGGTGAAAGCAGTGTGAGCAAACATTCAAAAAATTCTGGGAAATTGGTGACTGGTGTTCAGAATATATTTTGCTGTGGAAGATGACTTCCGAATACCCATCATCTTCACTCACCAGTGAGACATTACAGTATGTCATGACATGTGGCATAAAGTAAGTTTCAGGAAATATGGGAGGCAAAATCCAGGCCTTCCTCTCTGATTAAAATATGATGCACCCGTACGCATTGAAAAGAAGAAAGTTGTTGACATTCTGTCCTTCTTAGATTACTTCCTTCTGTTCATCATGGAGTTTTCTTGTCACTTAAGCCAACACATTTGGACAATGGACATGTCTGTGATGAGAGTAAGACGGGTGAAGTACTTTCAAGCAAGTTAAACCTTCTCGTAACTTTGTGTAAGGGTTCTCATACGATTATGTTTTTTTATTAGTGCACATGATTTGAGTAACATAATGGTATCTCCATTACAGTATGTAGTGATACATGTTGCTATAAAGAACAGCAACATGTCTTGCTTTCCTTTTTCCATTTTCCAGACTGATGAAAGATGTGCTTGTGAAAAATGTGACTTTAATTAGTAGTAGAGTAAAGAGCATCTACTGTGCCCAGGGTTGTTGAAATTTATGTCTAGATACGAGAAAGAAAAATGTGGACACAGTGTAGAAAGCTGTGACAGACACTTTGTTTGGACTCAACTATGAGGGGTCCCTTGCACTTTGCAGTTGTGCTGTGGCAGTGCTGTGGACTCCAGAGAAGGAAGGGGCCTGGAGTCAAGTAGGAACTTATGGTTTTGGTGAAGCATTGAAGCGTCATGTATGAACATGTTGGTAGAAAAGCTTTGTTAGTTATCAGTTGTTGTGAGTTGATAACTTACATGAATAAGTATAGAAAACGTATGGAAACAGTGTGTTGTGATTTTGTAGAACCACTCTTATAGCCCTTGCCCCTCTGCAATCAGAAACAAAGTCAGCAGTTAAATACGTAGCACTGCACAGTGCAGGGTGACCGACTCTTCCATATCTCCCGGGATCTCACGTATTTGCATATTTTGTTGTAATCTCCTGGCGCTCATATTTTCAGGCTCATTTGGCATTTTTCTCCAGTTTTTAACTTTATTTCTTTTACATTAGTACAAATATTTTTTGAGTATTTGAACTTTGTGTGCATGGTCAGAGTTCATTGAAATGTTGGACAACTGATTCTATATTGACATTATGCCTATCAATTATCTTAGAAATGATCAACTGATGCTTGGCAGTTAGACATGACTTCATTACAGTGCCAGTACTTCCTGTGAATCCTTGTTCAAGATTTTATGATGGGTGGTGAGGATGAAGCTAAAATGCTACCAAAAAAAGAAAACAAAGTGTATCTCTACATATTTTACAAAGTGGGAAGCTTTATATTGCTTCTAAAGCAAACTGCTCAGACTGCAAACATGAGTTTAGCATCACACATGGCAGCAAGAATGATTTTGTACAGAATATGAATACTTCAGGTGATAAATTATTACTTTATATTCCAAAATTATATATATATATGAAATGAAATGAAATCATCGTATGGCACTGTTGGCCGGGAGGCCCCATGCGGGGAAGTTCGGCCGCCGTATTGCAAGTCCTTTTTAGTTGACGCCACTTCATCGACTTGCGAGTCAATGAAGATGAAATGATGATGAACACACAACACCCAGTCATCACGAGGCAGAGAAACTCCCTGACCCCGCCGGGAATCGAACCCGGGACCCCGTGCGCAGGAAGCGAGAACGCTACCACAAGACAACGGATAGAGGGAAACATTCCACATGGGGGGGGGGGGAAAAATATATATATATATATATATATATATATATATATATATATATATATATATATATATATATATATATATATATATAAACAAAGATGATGTGACTTACCAAATGAAAGTGCTGGCAGGTCGACAGACACACAAACGAACACAAACATACACACAAAATTCAAGCTTTCGCAACAAACTGTTGCCTCATCAGGAAAGAGGGAAGGAGAGGGAAAGACGAAAGGATGTGGGTTTTAAGGGAGAGGGTAAGGAGTCATTCCAGTCCCGGGAGCGGAAAGACTTACCTTAGGGGGAAAAAAGGACGGGTATACACTCGCACACACACACATATCCATCCACACATATACAGACACAAGCAGACATATTTAAAGACCAAATGTCTTAGGGGGAAAAAAGGACAGGTATACACTCGCACACACACACATATCCATCCGCATATACACGGACACAAGCAGACATTTGTAAAGGCAAAGAGTTCGGGCAGAGATGTCAGTCGAGGCGGAAGTACAGAGGCAAAGATGATGAAAGACAGGTGAGGTATGAGTGGCGGCAAATTGAAATTAGAAATTAGCGGAGATTGAGGCCTGGCGGATAGCGAGAAGAGAGGATATGCTGAAGGGCAAGTTCCCATCTCCGGAGTTCTGACAGGTTGGTGTTAGTGGGAAGTATCCAGATAACCCGGACAGTGTAACACTGTGCCAAGATGTGCTGGCCGTGCACCAAGGCATGTTTAGCCACAGTGTGATCCTCATTACCAACAAACACTGTCTGCCTGTGTCCATTCATGTGAATGGACAGTTTGTTGCTGGTCATTCCCACATAGAAGGCTTCACAGTGTAGGCAGGTCAGTTGGTAAATCACGTGGGTGCTTTCACACGTGGCTCTGCCTTTCATCGTGTACACCTTCCGGGTTACAGGACTGGAGTAGGTGGTGGTGGGAGGGTGCATGGGACAGGTTTTACACCGGGAGCGGTTACAAGTGTAGGAGCCAGAGGGTAGGGAAGGTGGTTTGGGGATTTCATAGGGATGAACTAAGAGGTTACGAAGGTTAGGTGGACGGCGGAAAGACACTCTTGGTGGAGTGGGGAGGATTTCATGAAGGTTGAAGGATGGATCACATTTCAGGGCAGGATTTGAGGAAGTCGTATCCCTGCTGGAGAGCCACATTCAGAATCTGATCCAGTCCCGGAAAGTATCCTGTCACAAGTGGGGCACTTTTGGGGTTCTTCTGTGGAAGGTTCCGGGTTTGAGGAGATGAGGAAGTGGCTCTGGTTATTTGCTTCTGTACCAGGTCGGGAGGGTAGTTGCGGGATGCGAAAGCTGTTTTCAGGTTGTTGGTGTAATGGTTCAGGGATTCCGGACTGGAGCAGATTCGTTTGCCACGAAGACCTAGGCTGTAGGGAAGGGACCGTTTGATGTGGAATGGGTGGCAGCTGTCATAATGGAGGTACTGTTGCTTGTTGGTGGGTTTGATGTGGACGGACGTGTGAAGCTGGCCATTGGACAGGTGGAGGTCAACATCAAGGAAAGTGGCATGGGATTTAGAGTAGGACCAGGTGAATCTGATGGAACCAAAGGAGTTGAGGTTGGAGAGGAAATTCTGGAGTTCTTCTTCACTGTGAGTCCAGATCGTGAAAATGTCATCAATAAATCTGTACCAAACTTTGGGTTGGCAGACCTGGGTAACCAAGAAGGCTTCCTCTAAGCGACCCATGAATAGGTTGGCGTACAAGGGGGCCATCCTGGTACCCATGGCTGTTCCCTTTAATTGTTGGCTGCTCCATCGCAGCGAGGCCCTGGACATGCGGAATATTTGTGTATAAGGAAGTGGCAACAATGGTTACAAGGATGATTTCCGGGGGTAACAGACTGGGTAGGGATTCCAGGCATTCGAGAAAGTGGTTGGTGTCTTTGATGAAGGATGGGAGACTGCATGTGATGGGTTGAAGGTGTTGATCTACGTAGGCAGAGAGCTACAATGGGACGGCCGGGATGATTGGGTTTGTGAATTTTAGGAAGAAGGTAGAAGATAGGGGTGCGGGGTGTTGGTGGGGTCAGGAGGTTGATGGAGTCAGGTGAAAGGTTTTGTAAAACCTGTCCCATGCACCCTCCCACCACCACCTACTCCAGTCCTGTAACCCGGAAGGTGTACACAATCAAAGGCAGAGCCACGTGTGAAAGCACCCACGTGATCTACCAACTGACCTGCCTACACTGTGACGCTTTCTATGTGGGAATGACCAGCAACAAACTGTCCATTCACATGAATGAACACAGGCAGACAGTGTTTGTTGGTAATGAGGATCACCCTGTGGCTAAACATGCCTTGGAGCACGGCCAGCACATCTTGGCACAGTGTTACACCGTCCCGGTTATATGGATACTTCCCACTAACATCAACCTGTCAGAACTCCGGAGATGGGAACTTGCCCTTCAGCATATCCTCTCTTCCCGCTATCTGCCAGGCCTCAATCTCCGCTAATTTCTAATGTCAATTTGCTGCCGCTCATACGTCACCTGTCTTTCAACAACATCTTTGCCTCTGTACTTCCGCCTCGACTGACATCTCTGCCTAAACTCTTTGCCTTTACAAATGTCTGTTTGTGTCTGTGTATATGCGGATGGATATGTGTGTGTGTGCGAGTGTTTACCTGTCCTTTTTTCCCCCTAAGGTAAGTCTTTCCGCTCCCGGGATTGGAATGACTCTTTACCCTCTCCCTTAAAACCCACATCGTTTCGTCTTTCCCTCTCCTTCCCTCTTTCCTGACGAAGCAACTGTTTGTTGTGAAAGCTTGAATTTTGTGTGTATGTTTGTGTTTGTTTGTGTGTCTATCGACCTGCCAGCGCTTTTGTTTGGTAAGTCTCATCTTCTTTGTTTTTAGATATATATATATATTCAGCAGGTAGTGGTTAGTTGTTGGCAATTTTCTGAGTTAACTTCTTGTATGTGGTTGTACATCACCAAAGCAAAACCAATGATGTCACTACTTCATCCAAAATAACTACTTTCTTAGGCTCTCCTCATTGAGCAAAGGCCCAGCAAACAATGACATGAAAAACCATTGCTGGTGAACTTTCATTAGTCTGTTACACAGTACAACACAATCTAAACTAGAGGATCTTGGACTGTGCGATCAGACTTATGAAGAACATGTTCAGTGAATCTCATGTGTCAAGTAAAATATCTTGCAAATGAACTGAAGCTGAACTGATTGTAATGAATATATTGCCTCCAAGAAGTGAGAATGGTTTTTTGGAAATTTTAAATTACCCTAAATATGTAGCATGTTCTTGTCTTTATCAACAGATGACTCCAGTCACCTAAACAAGAAAAGGTTTCCATTTGTAATGCAATATTTTGATCCCTTTAGTGGAATTCAAAACAAATTGTCGGATTTCGTAGAACAGGCAGATGAAGCTGCAAAGGATGTCCATAGGTTGTTAGAAATAGTCACTGAAGTCAAATAATTTGAATGGCAGTAATAGATTATCATAGTATGCTGATGGTGTCAATAAATTATGGCAAGCACCATTCAGTCAGGAAACTATTAAGTAATGAGAATGATACAATCCTCAAAGCCAGTTGTTTTAACTATATGCTTCATAATGCCATGAAATGCACTTGCACTTGTTTACAATATGTAGATGTTGAAGTGTTAGTATTGAAAATATGTAGTCACTTTCTGTTCTGTCAAATGAAGCGAAACATTAAAATCATTTTTTGAATTGTTGATGATGTATGGCAGAAATCCTCTGACATGTAAATACTAGATGGTTATCTCAGTACTAGATGTTACCTCTACACCCACTGTAGAAAGGCTTTTAAAGAATTGTGAGCCTATAAAAAGCTATTTTGAAAGCGTAGATGGTTCAGACCATCCTAATGCTTTGAAACAATTTTTTGCAGTAAAAATACAGAAATAGCCACAATTTTTCAGGCTTATTTGAGTTTCTTTTTGAATATTGCAAATGTTTTCTTTCAAAAAGCAAAGTATTTGGAAAATTACGATCTTAGTATTCTGGAATCTCATGAAGCTGTACAGTTACTAATTAGTGAAGTAAGACAGAGAAAGGAAGACAGATTTTTAGGTAGTGGTATTCATAAATTGTTAGTCACTGTTCTCGATTCAAATCTGAAATCTACTGGTGCTGGTTAACAGTGATTTTGAACAGAATGGCATATTTCCTCAAACTGCTTTCACTCTCATACGTCACACGAGTGACGTCACATACTACGGACCCCATCACTGCCCCACCGGCTGCATCACTCCCCACACCCTAGTTCGCACCGAGATACGCCGATGCCACCGCGTGCCGGTACATGTGCACAACATGACTGTTTTACCACAATCACGCATCGACAGCTTCCAGGATGTCACAACAGATGCATTAACAGCACTCTGACCACAAGACAGACATCAGAATTACATCCGGATTGCTACAACAGCTGCACGGACAAAGAACAGCGTCAAGTTTGAGCCAGGCATCGAAACCACACCGTGCTGACAAGTACGACAAACAGTGGCCACACCTCATCAGATCGTGCCTGTCGGTCTGAGCAATGCCACACAAATGCTGCACGGCAACAACTCAGTGGGACCGACACAAAGTGACCACTACGGGAATTACGCACCATCTACGAAACTCCACCTGCAGCCCATTCACACAGACTCACCAGAAGTGCGGTTTGCTCTGTGCGAGTGTACGACGAGGACGGCAGGGATCGAGGATGACCAGAGCGAGGTGTTAATACTTCTCAACCGTCTCGGCGAACGAGCAGATCTCGTCAGTGACCTACTGCTAAATGCTGCGACTGTGCACAGGTAGGAGATGACGAAGTTACTAATATTGCAACAATTATCACACACACCACAGCAACAACTGCACCTCGTCATCAATGAGAGTACACCAGGCGATGACACGCCATCAGCATTACGGTGCAAACTGCTCCTGAAAATTGATAACAACCTATTACCGGACCGGGTCCTACGGTCATTACGGTTGCTCGAGCTCCCAGAGAAAATACGGACAGCACTTCTAGTACGTGCGGACACACCGTCGGAAATGTGCCTACAACTGGACGACTGGATGCGGGGCTCGGACGCCACTGGACACCGATCAGTGCCGGGACACCTACCTGCGATCACCGTGCCAATGACGGATACGGTGCACGACAGACTAGGACGGCAGCAGTGGCAGACACAGTGCAAAACACTGCACTCAGATCCCCAGCGACACCCTCCTCTCCCTGCAACCGGACGTCTGTCATCTCGCAGGCCGCGACCACCGCAACAATCACGGCACACGGACCCAGCTCCGGCAGGAAATAAACGGACGAAGGAGACGGCCGATGCCCAGGCCACCACATCACAGCCCAGCCAAATCAAAATAATAAGCAGCTACTGCCGGTTTCGCATGTGATTCGGCACTGACCCACACCGCTGCTGCCCTGGTGGACTGGCCTAGGCTCACCAGCCCACCTCCCTACAACCAGCTGCCCTTCTACTGGAGGTACCAAAGCACATAACGTGCCACACACACTTGCAGATGGCACACAACTGTTTGTTTATGACCGCTGGCTACACTGGTACCTGCTGCTCGATACAGGTACGGACGTCAGCACACTACTCCCACATCTCACCACAGGAGATTACGAGCCCTCAACCGTACGACACTGAGCAGCAAATGATTCAGTAATACAGGTAACGGGGACGACCTCCACAGTGCTCTGGCTAGACGACCACACACCACATCCGCGGACTTTCTTTGTGGCCGAAACGGTGGAACTGGTGGATTTCCTCCATCATTACCACCTCATCCCGGATCTCAGCAGGGCTCTGTTATAACAAGGTGATGGACTACACCCTACAGCCGTTGTCTGCATTGACAGTCTGCCATCCACCACAGACCCTCCTCCTCCACCGCTAGATAAGTCGACCTCAGACCTTACATTACAACGTGCAACACTGTGTGACAAACTCCGTGGCATATGAGAACATCTGTAAAGCAAACATCAAAACATTTTTAGAGGATGAGCAGCTACACAGCCATCATCACAAATTGGTCAGCCGACATTGAAGAATTTATGTAGAGGGTGGTATAATCAGACCTTCAGACAGTGCATGGGCATCACCTATCATTATGCAGCAAAAGAAAGATGGTACACGGTGCCTCTGTGGTGACTACCAGTACCTCAATGCCAGAACGATTATAGGTAGCTACCCAGTTCTGAATATCCGAGATTTCACACACAAGTTGTCAGGGGCAACCACCTTTAGCATACTGGACAGTACAAGAGCATACTCCCAAATACCTATGGCCCTGGAGGACGTTCACAAACCGACCATTATCACTCCATTCGGTTTATATGAACTCTTATTCGTGCCATTTGGGTTGAAAAACGCCACACAGATATAGAAAAGATTGTTTTTCCATGAGCCACACTGTTACTGCTATTTAGATGATTTAATTATATTCTCAAAATCCAGAGAGTAGCACAAACGACACCTGTGTGGAGTATGCGACAAGCTGTCACAACACGGTAGGGAAATTAATACTGACAAATCCCAACTGCGACAGCCTCGCGTAGTGTTCGACAGGCATATGGGGCCCAGACGCGACAAAACTGAGCAGATTATTAACTGGTGCCCTCCCACAAATTACCAAGAACTACGTAAATTTCTTGGCATTGTCACTTCGTACCAATGACACCTACCCCATGCAACTGAAACTCTACTTCCCATCACAGAAGCTCGACACGGGAAAAATACATCAGTGAAGAGGAAGCTGACGTGGACAGTTGAGACGCAAACTGCATTGGACTACATTAAAGCTCGACTAGCCCACACCGTCAAACTCGCACTACCTTCACCAGATGCTCATCTTATCATTACATCAGAAGCGAGTGACCGAGCAATAGGCACTGTATTACAGCTGGAAGTGCCAGGGATGACTCAACCTCTCCGTCTTTTCTCAAGGAAACTGACAGACTCTCAAAGGAAGTGGTCAACCTTTGACGGCGAAATACTGGTCGTGTACGAAGTGGTGTGCTACTTCTGCGAGGATACTGAAGGGAGACCACTTTCTATCTATACAGACCATCAACCATTAGCTGACGCAGTAAAGAATCCATCTGCCAATGTCACACCGTATAGGTTTAGGCACTTGGATCACATCTCACAGTTCATAACAAACGTTTGCCACGTGCACTGAGTGAATGATATTGTTGTTGGCTAACTGTCGTGCCTAGTGGCCGTGACCACGCAACTGGATTTCGAAAACCTCGCAGACTCACAGGCAACCTGGAACGATTCTTGTCAGGCGATGACATGGGATTACAAGTACAACAACGCCCAGTGCCCAGAACCGACAAACTACATTGGTGCGACATGTCAGGGGGGAGGCAATGACCTTTAGTCTCTGCCAAATATCACGGAACAATATTTGACTTACTCCATAACTTAGCTCACCCCAGAGTGCGCCCCATGACGAAACTAGTTTCGGAGCATTATGTGTGGCCGAATATGAAGAGGGATTGTGCCACTTGGACACAAGCAAAGATAAGACGACACAAGCAGCCGCTGTTAGGGAGCTTCCCTGTCCAAAAGGACCATTTTGCCTCGTACATATAGATTTAGTGGGGCTACTACCTGAATCTTACGGATTTCATTATATCGTATCAGACATCGACTGAACGACTCAGTGGGTGGAGGCTGATCTGCTCAGGGACGTATCAGCAGAAACAGTGGTGAGATCGTTCATCGACCTCTGAATAGCAAGATTTGGCTGCACTGAGTTGCTAACGACCAATCAGGGCAGACAATTAGAATCAATCCTATTTATGGAACTGTGCCACCTCTGTGGCTGCCACTGATTCCATACCACAGCCTACCATCCACAGTGAAACTGCCTATTGGAACAGTGTCACTGCACACTGAAAACAGTACTGGTGTGCCAGAATAACGAATGGTTAGAGGCCCTACCTTGGGTGCTTCTGGGTATCAGAATGGCTCTCAATGAGGACTCAACGCCTCACTAGTGGAGGTCCTCTATGGTGAAGTGATTAGCCTCTCAGCAGGAGTTTCCACAAAGACAATGGACAAAGGCAACAAGGACCTCCCAGACCTTGCACAATGGGTCAGAGTATGGTTACGCAGCATCAGAGTCGCACCGCTGTCACACCACACAACACCCAATATATTTGTGCACAAAAACCTACAGACTTGCACTCACGTAATGCTATGCACAGACGCCATCAAGCCAGCACTGCACCCAGCATACAGTGGATGATATAAAGTCTTAAGATGGGGACCCAACACATTCAAAATTGTGATAGCCATCAAACCTACTACTGTGTCCTTCCATAGACTGAAGCCAGCATGGACTTTGTCGGAGATGCCGGGGAACAGTACTGCCCATTTGACTTCATGCCATGACACAACCCTCTTTTCCATCACAGTCTATGTCAAGCACTACCTTCCAGAAGATAGCACAGTGTCTCTACATGACACGACTGTGGTATCTGCCATGAACATAAACCACCAGGTTGACAACAGAACAGTGTCACAATCATTGTACCACTCCACACCAGTATCGCAGTCACTCAATACAGCTGCACTGTTATCTACACAATCCAGGGACAGCATCCTACATGTGTGAGCTCCAGACCACAAAATGGAAAACTGGACACAGGACAAGCCTACACCCCCACCACAGGATCACGTACAACAGCATCTCCAGAGATGACACCTGCACCACGCAGCAACACAACATCAGCATTACATGTCTTTGGGGGGGAGGGGGGGGAGGGGGAGATCTGTGGGGACACTAGCTCTATGGACTTCCGGCCTCAAGAATATCACTGCAAAACAGTATCTCTGGACCCTGGAGCAGTGTGTTCTAAGATGCTAAGTGTTTAAGTTGTATCTGTCCCTATAATGTAAATAAATAAATACTGTGTATGTGAATCAGTAATGTTGACAGTCATTACACGACAATAACGTCATGTTTGTTACCCAACTCCTACAAGTCTTTAAATTCTTATTTAGTTTACAAATCTGATGATAGTTTAAAGTCACTATGTCTCAAAAGGGAATTAACATTCAATGACATGCATGAAGGTGTGGAGTGTGTCAGACTGGATTGTGTGAATGAAAGTGAATTACATGAGGAATTTTGCAGTCCTACTGATGCAATTAAATTTGCTGTCTCTTTAGATGGTAGCTTTAGCCAGAAATGGATTAAAGTTTTAACAACTTTGAAATCAAATAATGTGAATTTTGAAAACTTGGGTAAGCTGGTGGGTTATGTTATGAGTATACCAGGGAGTAATGCTCACACTGAGTGGGTATTATCTCTTATGAATAATAAGTGGACCATTGAAGGAATAACAGTGGTACAAACCTAATCAAATCAAAACTGCAAATTGCCACGAATTTCCTTATTCGTGCAGTGAATTCTTTGAATTTGCTGAAAATGGTATAAAACTACTGACTGAGCCAAATTCTGTTGCAAAATATGTGTAAATATTTGTGATGTGTAATTAAATAGTTATCTTTTACAAACACTGCTTTGATTTTTTGTGAAATTTTGCCATTCTCTTAGTCTCCCTTATTTTTCATCAAGGATATAAGGATCTCAATATTTTCTTTGTAAATTGTTGATTACCATATCAGGCCCACAACATCAAGAGAAAAGAAGATGGCAACCGGGAAATTCGGAAAAGAAGGTAACTGTTATTACATGGGAATGAGTAAAGACTTGGCACCTCACAATATATTTTTAACTTAAAATCAACCCACAACAAGAACACCTCATGTGGCATCCTGAGTGAAGGATATGGACGAGACCAAATAAGGTAGCTATAACAAGAAATTAAAAATAAAATTTTTCAAACAATGAGAAGATGTACATTGCTGCCTAGTGCAACAGAAGTAAGCAAGCCATCGAGAACTGTTTTGTAAGCACATACACTTTAATGGTGCAAATGGCAGAAACATAGTCAAACTAAAGGGATTGTGCATTGAAGTAAACCCAAACAATTTAGATTGTCATGATGCTAGACGAAAGGAATACCAGTTCTCTATAACAGCCAGGTAAACAACGACTATTATTCATGTATGTACGTTCTTGGCACATAAACCACATGATGATAAGCCAACTATAGAGCAGATTTTCAGTGACCAGTTTCTATGGTGATGGGTGCTGTGATGGCTTCTGACAGCTACACATATGATGGCATTGTCAGGGAGTGACAGCAGCTGGTGAGACAAATTAGGTGAAGTGGAGTTATATAATATGCAATAACTGACTATGAATGACATTAATTAACAATGGATGATGGTGTAAATATGTTGATAAACAACCAACACACACACACACACACACACACACACACACACAATTATGGAATTATTTGCAATCAAATCTCAGAGACACAAGAGAGGTTGGAATTATTATAAGGAAAAATCTTATGGAAATTTCTAGCGATCCAAAAACCTTAACTAAATCGGGGAACTGTGTAGAAGAAATGGTGGAACAAAAAGTACACAAAAAGTCTAATTTTTTGGATGATAGTATTAATAATAAGAGTGAGTTACAGAAATTTCGGAAGGGATTAGAAGATACTGAAGTGTTATATGCCATTTAGGCAAACGAAATTTCACACACCTTGTGGAGTACAAGGAAGGGTGACCGTGACAGAATAATATTAAGTATGGCATAAGCCATGGAACATATATTGCCCATGGGTGTTTGTTTTCGTTTGTGCAGAAATTAAATGGGAGGTGTGGAATACAAGAAAACAGCAAGAGGCAGCAACAAATAAATGGCTTCATCTGCTGTGGGTGGGGCCTTTTACGTTTTGATGACAAGGCTTGGCAGTGGCTTGACCATCAAAGAGCAAACACAGCCTCCAAGAATGAAAGCAAAGGGCAAGACGGTTTTGCGACAAATGGGACGTACTGTAATCTGGATTGCCATGCTGAGCCTTTGAGGTGTATGTCATATAAAAAGATTGTGTTCTACTCAAATTCACAGGTCACACTACTTACCTTCTCTTGCTCTAATAACAGCTGCAGAACCTGAAGAAATCAACCCTGTCTTCACCTACATACAGGATTTCAGAGCCACTGATTAGCATGACTTCCACTTCCAGAGAATCATCTACAGTGACCAGATTAAAAAAAACATCAGATGTTATGTCGGGTTACAGATCTAATGAAGTGTTCTCATTCAGCTTCAACTGCAATGAGCGAGCCAGCAGCTACATAAAACTGTAACCCAACAAGAGAAACATTTCATTTGGCTCCCAGTGTACAGGATGTGGAACACTGGAGCAAAATGGAGGAAATAAAGAACCATAATTGCAAAATCTTGAAATTCAAAAAGTGATAAATTACGGCATTGCTAAGAGTAACAAGGATTAAACAAATGCCGTGCAGGATTAGCCGAGCGCTCTAAGGTACTGCGCTGCAGTCACGGACTGTGCGGCTGGTCCCGGTGGAGGTTCGAGTCCTCCCTCGAGCACGTGTGTGTGTGTTCGTCCTTAGGATAATTTAGGTTAAGTAGTGTGCAAGCTTAGGGACTGATGACCTAAGCAGTTAAGTCCCATAAGATTTCACACACATTTGAACATTTTTTAATGAAACAAAAGGAGTAATTATAAGAGAATGGATGTAAAACTCAGTAACGTTCCATCAAGAAGAAAGCAAAGAGAAATATTAGAACAATTCTGATGACAAATCATACTTATATAATTGTGGTACAAGTATTACAGCAACTTCAATTAAATTTACATGTCAAGTAAATAACATCGACATGTGAATAAAAGAATGTTTTAACTACAATGCAGTAACTACCCAACGGGTTTGGAGAAGAATTTCTCGGTGGGTTCAGAGAAGATGATTTCCAAAGCTGACATCGGCAGGTGCACAGCAGTAGCTGAGCAAAGCTGCAGGGCTGCTGCTGTACGACACAGTGCAGTCCACCTACTGCTGGGTTGGAGACATCGGCTCTACTGGGTGGTGCAAATAATTGCTACGTACACGCAGTTGCATTGGCTACATGATGAGACAGACCTGTTCATCAGAAATGATGAGCTGTTCAGAAAACACATAAACACAAGTTGAAATTTTTTTTATATATTTTTTATTTTATTTTATCTTATTTTTTATTATTATTATTATTTAGACAGTGACACAGTGCTTCAGTGTTATCATGTTTAAGAAAACTGTACAGAAATTGAGGGTACATAATAAACAATATTTGCATTGTATGCCAGTCATTACTTGAAGAAAGGCTGCAGAGGCTCCAGAATGCATTAAATGCTTTTTGAAACAAATGTCTGACAAAATAAATCCTAATTTTAATGCATGATCTGAGAAATTAGATTGGAATATTAAGGAACTATCTGACAAAGTAAATTCTAATATTAAGAAATTATCGGACAAAGCAGATTCTAATATCAAGGAACTATCTGACAAAGTAGAGTCCAAAAGTAATGAACTGTCTGTCAAAGTAGAAAATGTGGAAAAAGAACTAAAATGAGAGATAAGAGATCACATTAAATAGGAACTAGAAGCTAAATTAACTATCACTGCAAGTACTTTGACCCAGTTGCCTAAGGAGTTGAAGGTTGAAATCAATAACCAATGCAGTTTAGTTCACAAGGAAGTTAAAGAGCAAATCTCAGAGGCATAAGAGCAAATAACTGTTTTCAAACAATACTGAGAATTTAAGAGAAATATTTACCACACCTGAAATGCTGTCTAATTTGGAATAATGATTACATGAATCTGTAAATTCCACCATGCAAGATAAAGTAGAATCGGTTAATACTAATATTCTTTCGAACATAAAGTATGTTAAACTTTATCCCATCAAGCAAACAAATACCAATATTGTAATGCATTGTTTGCAAGAGTATTTTCAAGTACACTACCTGGACACAGTTAGTGCCAGAATTTCAAGTGATTCTTAATGAAATACCACATATGTCAACAGGATTAGCTCCTGCAGAAATTATGAATAAAACCTTTTTGTAGGAGAGCCATTGTTAAAATTGTTTACATGGCTGAATTCACTAATGATTGACTTGGAAAAGTTGCAACAAAAGGTACAAGAGAATTTGATAAACAGGCACAAAAAACAGAACTTTGGTATTACTATGTGATTTTCATCATAGCTTGAATTTAAAGTAGGAAACAAGCAAATTTTTACAGTGTTACAGTGGATCTCTTAAAATTCAGGATATACCACATCCAAAATCAGTATACCTAACAGACCCTGATATAGGGCAAGATAAAGGGTTATACAAGATAGATATGATAAAATGATTTAAGGCCCCAGGAGAGTTTACACCCTTCACAAATTTGATGAATTGATGACCACCGGCTGTCTGAGTTAAATTGTTACCTTATTTCTATCCTAGTTTTCTCAGTGACAATTGCTATCTTCTTAGGTTATTCTATTATCTTTTTTTAATGTTATACTTTCTACTACCACATCCTCAAGAAATAAAAAAATTAATAAATAAAAGAAATACAACCTCAACACCAGCATGTATAGTGTCCAGTGTTCATTCAGTAATAAATGCATTGGTACATTTATCAAGATAGCCATGAACTGTTAATAAACTTGACTATAAATTAACATTTCAAAGAAATTTTTCGAGATGTATGATGCACATTTAGTACACAAAAAGCCAAGAATAACAATGATATTAGCTCTATTATCATATGATAGTAATAGAAAGTGAAGGGAGTTGCAGCACTATGACACTTGCAGAGAAATGTTTTAACTTGTGTGCTTGTATGAATTTTTAGGCTATCAGACTACTTCTCTTACATTTCAATTATAGATGCAGGCAGCAGACTCCAAGTACACCAGTGCATTTCATAATTAAGAAAATCCTCCTTACTTGGTTTCACTTCCTTTGAATAAAACATGCTTAATTCTAGTAAATTTTTTTTTCTTATTTTGAAACATGTTGATACAAAACACTCGTAGCCCGTCATCCTCCAAACGGCACTTCTTCACAGACCTTCAGAGAGCATGAATAACAAAATCATGAAAAAAACAAAACAAAAAAAAGATGGATTTTTCATTTGTCAGCACCTTACCGCGCATTCATAATTAATGTCTTTGCCAACACTTATGGTCAATCATGGTTTCATTATTTGTTCTTAATAAATTTTAACTTTACGACATCCTGGGGGTCTTTCAGCATGTACCTACACAATTGCCCCCACACTCTATGTTGACATGGTATGGAGACGTACAGTAGTTTTTGGCTTGTACATGTTTACATTTGTCGATAGGGGTCGATGGCCTTTATTTGTTGGCTTCTCTTTTCTTAATGGAATGGGTATATGGATATATCAGCTGATCCCATGTACGTAAAGGTTCTACAAGAAATTAAAAAATTATGTAGATAATATGATAGTCCATTACATATTTGAATTTATCATGCTAACAATAATGTTCATTTTGCTTAATTCTTGCTGCTGGGTTTCGCACTTGGCTCTGGAAGATTTGGTGGCTAAGAACAAGTCACCAATGGTCAACATGTCAGCTGCTACTGTCGCATTTCATAATGTTGATTTCACATGGAGTGTCACATATTGAAGAATTGCTGTGGCGTTTGTTTTCACCCTGGGTGCAGTGGGTGTGTGCTTATTGTACAAAATCCAATTCTGTGGCAGAGGATCTCCCATTTTTATGACCCAGGCATCATTATTACTCGTTGTACTCGCATTTTCAGCAAAGAGAACCCTGACCAACAGCATCCGTTGATGAGGTAAGTACCAGCTCGAACAACTATAGTTCAGAATGAGATTTTCACTCTGCAGTGGAGTTTGCACTGATATGAAACTTCCTGGCAGATTAAAACTGTGTGCCGGACTGAGACTCGAACTCAGGACCTTTGACTTTCGAGGGCAAGTGCTCTACCAACTATTTGTCCCGAGTTCAAGTCTCGGTCCGGCACACAGTTTTAATCTGCCAGGAAGTTTCAACTATAGTTCATAATATAAATTACTTGTCTTTTATGTTCATTTCTTCATATGAAGCTTGGATTCCTATGAAAATTCATACAAGTATTGAGTTACAACAATGTACATAACAGGATAGCCTATACCTATGTCTAACATTCCATCCATCGCTTACACTACGAGCATAAATTTCTTAAGTTTTAAAACGTCATAAATTTTTCATTAACTGGGTTCTGTTACTTCAGTTTGTTTGTTAGCTTCGTTCACATCTCATACACGAATAATTACATTCACATTCTCGTGATACAATACAAGCATATGATACATTTATGCTTCATTTTTATAGATAAGCTTTTATCACGTATGGGAGCTCATTTCTTCCTTGGGTAGAGGAGAGAAAAACACATTGGAAAGAGGACTGAATCATTACGCATTGCTGGCCTAACTACACTTGGTGGCACCTCCTTTGTTTGAAAGGGAAGAAAGGAAATACTTATGTACTGGTTCAAGGATTTATGAGGAAATGTTACTCGTACAGTCATGGACTAGTTGCCAAAGAACTTTTATTTTGTGGAAATAATGTGCACTGACTAATCCTTAACATAGTATCATGTTGTTTCTTCATGTGCTAGCGCAGTTTACTTCAATTCACATGTAGCGTAGGGTGAAATTTGAAGTTTTAACCATCATAGACTTATCTTTCTCAAATACCTGGAAATGTCACTATTTAAGCTTTCAGGTGACACTATAAAAATTAATTCGTTTCTGCAGAATCTCATGCTTAAATGTTTATGTGTACTCTGCAGCAAATAGGTACTGATAATTGTCATGGAGATACACTGTGACAATGCATATTTCATTTTTCATTTGCCTTATGACCTTTGTATAAATATCCTCATAACTAAATTGTTTACTCAAGGTGTGACCCATTTCTCTTTGGTGCCTGCTACTCTTGACGTAATTGTCATCTTCTGCACCATGACAATGCACTGGTCGCTGAAAGACAAGAACTTAAAATTAATTGCATTACATAGCTCGATGGCCACTGATACATTTGGTCATTGCAAACATCCGCAGATATTTCCACACTTTTTTTAAATTCATAGACATTCGTTTGTTCTGGTACCCTTTATGAACATTTACTCTGCAAGGAAAATTAATTGACATTTTTTACGGTATTTTGTTGTTCATGCTTAGCTTACATGTCTCATGTACTTTTTCGTAATGCTTCCTTTTGCATGAAAATATCCTGTATATACGTTAGTATTTAATTAGATCTCTGTGTACATATATCAACAGGTTCTTTAGTTCTTAGGCAGTAGACGTGTTTGCATAGTATTTCTGTTTACTTTGTATTTAAGTTAAGTACTTGTGCATATTGCATTCCTATTTGGTTGCATCTTCTGCCAGTCTGTCACACATGAGCACAGGTCAATGCCTCCTCTCCTACTACCAACATCTGTGCGTATTGTCGAGCACGCACAGCTGAGCCATAGGTTAATTTTGTTTATACCTTTGCTTCGCATTAAGTGTTGTATTACTTCTCATTACTGTTAATTTTATGCCTTCATGTACAAATCAAAAGAATTACTTATGTGTGTACACATTACTTTATCTTAAAAGACACTCCAGAAGAAAAATTACACTTAGAACTATGTACAATAATCTTGTGATAGAAAGAAAAAATTTTGCCTAACTGCATCATTCTATAAAAACTTTTATATTTTTGTGAAGGTGGAGATTTAGGGTACATCCCTAAGAGGACTTGTTGCCCTTCAAAAAACTGGGTAATATGTTTCAGTTTCTTATTATAAATTTTCTTTCTATACTCACTCCTGTTTTCTAGTGTAACCATGGCTTGTTTGATTTTGTCTTGTAGTGATATTTCTGTTGTGGGTATCTTTGGTATGGGGGACTCCCATTCATTTGTTTGTTTTGTCTGGAACATCAATTCGTTAGGTGTGAAACCTGTTGAAGAATGTCGAAAATTATTGACAACTAACATGAAAGGAATTATGTATTCTAACCCTTAAGTGTGTTTGTGAGGGGTGTATGTCCTAATAAACTAGTTAAATTCCTTAAAGACACATTCTACTGGGCTTGCTTCTGGGTGAAAAAATCATACTAATATATGCTTTGTGCCCTGTGAGATCGTAAATTCTTTCCACTTTAGCCTAATGAAATATGACGCATTATCAGGTAGCAGTACCTTTGGTTTACCTATTCTTCTCAAACAGTCTCCCTTGGTTCTTTTTCTGATATTTGTGGCTGTTGCATTTTTAATGGCATACATTTTGATATGTTTCGAGAAAATATCATATAGTGCCACTATGTATCTTACTCCTCCTTTACTTCTTCAATATGGACCAGCCATGTGTATGGATACTATATCTAGAGAGTTTTTTGTGAGTATTGGGTGTAGCTCAGTATATTTTGACACATTGGACTGTTTTGATATGACTCAGATTTTCATTGATCTTCTCTCTCTCCTTCGTAGCACAGGCTGAGTCAACTTCTAATATTGCTACCCTTCAAGTAAGCTTTTATACAGCTAGAGGTACCTCTTCATAATTTTTATTTAGTTTGTTAACTACAGTGGTTACCTTTTTTACTGTAGAACACAACTGGTTTTGTGTGGCTTCAATGTTTGTGTTTGCATCTGTGATTTTCCTTATCTGTTGCTCTACTAGATCATGATAGTCGTTAAAAGGATCTACTTTTTGTCTTAACTCAGTAATATTACTGTTAACTTCAGAAAGTACTTCATGCTTCACTTCTTTTTCATATCATTCAATTTTTCGTTGATTTCTATGAAGAAATTTTTGGCTGTCATCGAACTTCTGCAAAACCATGTCTTGCAAATCCTTGAATACTTGTTTTTGTTCTTGTTTCATTGTATTTAGATCTTCTGTAACAATGTTTTGTTGCTGTTTTACCATGTGCATATCTTACTTCATGTCACTGAAATTTTCATTGAAACTATCTAATTTCATGTTTATGTTAGATAATAACTGCCATAGCAGTGCATTAGTTGTACTACTGTGGTTTCTGTCAGCCATACTTTCCAAGTTAATGTTTGTGTTGTAACCAAGTGGTGTCTTTAATGTGTCATCAAAATTCATATGGGAATCGCTCTCCAGTGGTTTCATCCTGAGCTATATGTCACTCTGGGAGACGTGTGACATTGTCTCGTCAATTGTAAACATTGTGTCATCAAGTTTATAATGTTGTGGAGCATTGCTATCATTTGTCACACCTATGACTTTCATCTCTGAGCTACTTAAATCTTCAGCAGTAGGCACGCATGGTGCCTGAACTTCAGCTGTACATTCTCGCAATTCTACGCCATCTTGGCTGATTGCTTTTTTGGTACTGCTATCAATAATGGACATATATTTTTCTGGCATGCTATATGAATAAGTGAAAATAAAAAATTTCACAAAAAATGGAAAAATTTTGTTTGCTAATTATTACACTTGATAATTGTAATTTATGTAATCTCAAAGCCTGTTACGTCTATTATGATGTGCAAACTATTCTGTTGCATTTATTTATATTTTACTGTTTATGTGTATCACAAAAAAATTCCTGTAATTTTTCCATATAAAATTCAAGGAAGGGAATAAAGAGGAAAAGGTTTCTATCTACATGAAAAGGGGTGCTACAAATCAACTTGCGTAGCCGTCCTGCCTTTGCTGCACCCAACAAAACAGCTTACTGTGGTACATTTTATGTAACCTGCATCCAATTGTTGTTACTTTCCAAAATTTCTCCTCATTTTTTGCCTTTTTGCTGTGCTTGCTTCCTAGGGTGATTAATGCAAACGGAAGATACAGACGAATAGCTTTTATAATTCATAACAATGTCATAGAAATTTCTTACTATAACAGTAATTAACAAACCCTACTCACAACTGGTGCCCTGAAGTCCTGGCACACAGGTCGACAGTTATGCTGTAAAAAAATTAATAAATAAATAAAATATACATATATGCATACAAGAAACATTTAAAAGGAATAATACAATTGCATTATTAGAAATGTTCTGTGCTTGTAAGGATTTTTAGGCTATCAGACTTCTTTTCTAACATTTCAATTGCAGGTGCAGGCAGTGGACTCCAAGTACACCAGTGGTTGTCAAAATTAAGAAAATCCATCTTACTTGGTTTCACTTTACTTCAATAAAAAATACCAAAGTTTTTCTTGTTTCAAAACACGTATGATACTAAGCACCCATAGCCCGGCATCTCCTTTGGAAGGCAATTCGTAACAGAACTTCTACATACAAGAGAGGGTGAATAACAAAATCATGTGAAAAAAATGAATGATAGGTTTTTCATTTGTCTGTGCCTTACCACACATTTGTAATTAACGTATTTGCCAATGCTTATGGTCGATCAGTGTTTCAGTTTTTGTTATTAATAAATTTTAACTTTACAACATCCTGGGGGTCTCTTCCAACATGTCCCAACACATACCTTTGCAGATGGAGACCCTGGGGTTGGCTCGGTAAGGGAATCCATCTATGGGGTACTGTCTTCTTTTCTTCTTAGTTCCTAACACACCTGTATTTCTATTTCATTTGCTTACTTCTCCATTAGGAGTAACAACTCTATCTTCTCTGTGTGCAATGCAAAGTTCCTATTGCAGAATCTCTTCTTCAGCTAATTTGCCTAAAGAGTTGAAAACCAAAATAGTGGAGCATTGTGATATAGTTAGACAAGAAGTGATAATACAGTTAAAAGATGTAAGTGATAACATAACACAGTTAGAGAAATCATCTTCAAGTGATTGCTAAACTATATGCAGTCAATTCTCAGAGACTCAGGACGGGTTAGAATATATCAAAACTAAATAAAATAACTTATTGATATAGCTAGTAATCCAAATACTTTAACTGATGTGGAGACATATCTATAAGAAATAGCAGAGCAATAAGTACACGAAAAACTAGATACCAACATCACTAACTTTAATTCTTTAGATGAGACTATTAATAGTAGGAGTGAGTTACAGCAATTATGGAGGGAGTTAGAAGACACTAAACAGGAACGTAGAAGCAAAATAGCTACATCTAACATAGGATTATTGCCAGGATTATTAAAAGATTTACAAATAGGCAGTAAAATTAGTTGTGTTAAGCTGTTTCCAAAGTTTAAACCAGAAGGAGAAGTACATCCAACATGTTTCTTTAGAGTATTTTCTTGATCTATGCCTCAGAAATGGGATAATGATAAAAAGATCAATTTTGCGCTAGGTTGTTTACTAGCTGATGCAGTGAAATGGGGAACAGCTCATTCACAGGAATTTAAATCATGGGAAGATTTTCAAGAAAAATTTTAAGAGAAAATCTTGGTCCACAAGTTCACAAGAAAAATTGACACTAGAGTTTTTAGATCCTGAGTATTATAATACATCATGGGGCACATATAAGAAGTATATCGAGTGGCATCTGCCTAGGTCTAAGTTTTTACATAACCCACCAGATGAAAAGCTTTATATAATTGATAAAATAAAAATTTTAAGTCCTCAAGATAATCTGCCCTCTTTGCAAATTAGATGGGGTGACAACCGCCATGTTCTGAGTTAATTGCTTCATTTTTTTTCCACTTCATTTCTCTATGAGGCAATTTCTTCCGCTTTAACTATTCTATTGTCTTTCAGCTTCAACTGTTAGAGAGATTTTGCAAACATAAATGGTATCTATTAAAAGGTTATACCTATATTTTTTTAATACAGAAGTATAGAATAATATTTGTAAATCATTACAGAAGGGAAAGATTTACTATAAAAAAGTGAATAAAATACTAGAGTACCATAAAATTAGATATCTATTCCTACAATCCGTATAAAAATGGTCCAGATACTTTTATATATTTTGTATGCGGGATTTTGTATTATTATTTTTTTTTTTCATATAAACAATGGGTTGGGTTTTATGTACATTTTATAGTGGAGTTTCACTACTGGAATGAGTTATATGTTATTCTAAGTACAGTACTGCCCATCATATATTGGGTATATGTAGAATGACCTATTACTCACAAGGCTGTTAATATCCCCAGAGGTAATTGACAAGGATATTAGGACAAACGACAGCAACTGAATGACAAATAATGTGTAACTACCAGGTTTCTACTGACTATGTTTATGGATGGGTTAGAGTAAGTTTTCAGGCTCTGCACAATGGTGAAGCTATGGCAGTTGATTCTATAGGGAATGCTGTCCATCTACTCCCTCTGCCATCCTAGTCAAGAACGTTTGCTGAAGGGGACCTCATGTGGGGATGGATAGGAATCTGTCTTTGGGTTCTATTGTATTTTTCTTCATGAACCTAATGCATTTGTCCTTTTACTTTCTTTTCTTTCCTCTCAATTAGGAGTAGCAATTCTATCCTCCCTCTTTCCATATGCATATGTTACTATCACTGAAAGCCTTCTCTTATCTGGACGATATATGAGATGAGTCCAAATTATTCCAGAACTTTGTCCACAAAATTTTTCTACACTTTATGTTTTACTTATTGAGTATGGTCTTCTTTGAAATACTCTCCTCCACAATTAATGCACCACTCCCAACAGCATTTCCATTTCTGGAAGCAGTCTTGGTACACCTCTTGCTTGTATTATAATAAAAAAAGTTATTAAAGAATAGTACAATTGCATTATTATGAAATGCTTTGCATGTATGATGTTGTGCTATTGTTTATTCACTTTACCTTGCATCCTTTGTTTTTCTGTGTACATCACTATATATATTTTAATTGCATTTCTCAACTTCTGAAAGTTTCTGCTTCTGTTAATTTTATGAAAATATGATCATGGACTTCTTTTCCTCCATTTCAATTGTAGATGCAGACAGCCAACTCTGGGGAACACCAGTGCGTCTCAAGATGATATAAAATATGAAGGAATTTTTTTTAACTTGGTTCTGTTTCACTTTAATTAAAATACTTAATACTGTAATTAAATCTTCTCTTATTCAGAAACACATATGATAAAAAATACTCGTAGCCATCTTGCTCCTAGCAGTACATCTTCACAAAACTTCTACCTACTAGAGGATGAAACAAAATCATGTACAAAAAAGTGAATGATGTTTAATGGTCATAAGTCTATGCTTTATTTGTGCATTCATAACTAATGTCTTTGCTGAAGCTTATAGTGGATCTTTGATTCTGTCATTACTGCTGTTTCATTTCTTAATAAACTTTAATTTTACAATATCCAGGGGTCTTTCACCAAGTACCTACACAATTTCCCGCACACTGTATGTTAACATGGTATGGAGACGTACACTGTTTTTGCATGTACATAAGTTATATTTACGTTTGCTGATAGGGGTCGATGTCCTTTATTTATCAGCTTCTCTTTTTCATTTAATGGAATGGATATGTCAGCTTATCCTATTTACGTTAGGGTTTACCAGTAATTAAAAGATTGTACACATAATATGATAATTCAAAGATGCTGTGACGTAGCAAACGAGAAAGTGCCAGTAGATAGACATAATAAAAAACACACACAAACACACACACACACACAACTTTCAAGGTTTAGCAACCCAAGGTTGCTTCATCAGGAAAGAAGGAAGGAGAGGGAAAGAAGAAAGGATGTGCATTTTAAGGGAGAAGGTAAGGAGTCATTCCAATCCCGGGAGCGGAAAGACTTACCTTAGGGGGAAAAAAGGACAGGTATACACTCGCGCGCTCGCGCGCGCGCGCGCGCGCGCACACACACACACACACACACACACACACACACACACACACACACACACACACACACACACACACACACATCCATCCACACATATACAGACAGGCAGACATATGTATATGCAAATAGGTTGGGCAGAGATGTCAGTCGAGGCAGAACTACAGAGGCAAAGATGTTGTTGAATGACAGGTGATGTACGAGGGGCGGCAACTTTAAATTAACGGAGGTTGAGGCCTGGTGGGTAACGGGAAGAGAGAATATATGGTAACGGGAAGAGAGAATATATTGAAGGCCAAGCTCCCATCTCTGGAGTTCTGACAGGTTGGTCCAAGTGGGAAGTATCCAGATAACTTGAACGGTGTAACACTGTGCCAAGATGTGCTGTCCGTGCACCAAGGCATGTTTTGCCACAGGGTAATCCTCTTTACCAACAAACACTGTCTGCCTGTGTCCATTCATGTGAATGGACAGTTTGTTGCTGATCATTCCCACATAGAAGGCTTCACAGTGTAGGCATGTCAGTTGGTAAATCACATGGGTGCTTTCACACATGGAGCCAGAGGGTAGAGAAGGTGGTTTGGGGATTTCATAGGGATGAACCAAGAGGTTACAAAGGTTAGGTGGATGGCAGAAAGACACTTTTGGTGGAGTGGGGAGGATTTCGTGAAGGATGGATCTCATTTCAGGGCAGGATTTGAGGAAGTCATATCCCTGCTGAAGAGCCACATTCAGAGTCTGATCCAGCCCAGAAAGTATCCTGTCACAAGTGGGGCACTTTTGGGTTTCTTCTGTGGGGGGTTCTGGGTTTGAGGGGATGAGGAATTGGCTCTGGTTATTTGCTTTTGTACCAGGTTGGGACGGTAGTTACAGGATACGAAAGCTGTTTTCATGTTATTGGTGTAATGGTTCAGGGATTCAGCACTGGAGCAGATTCGTTTGCCACGAAGACCTAAGCTGTAAGGAAGGGACCGTTTGATATGGAATGGTTGGCAGTTGTCATAATGGAGGTACTGTTGCTTGTTGGTGGGTTTGATGTGGACGGATGTGTGAAGCTGGCCATTGGACAGATGGAGATCAACGTCGAGGAAGGTGGCATGGGATTTGGAGTAGGCCCAGGTGAATCTAATGGAACCAAAGGAGTTGAGGTTGGAGAGGAAATTCTGGAGTTCTTCTTGACTGTGAGTCCAGATCATGAAGATGTCATCAATAAATCTGTACCAAACTTTGGGCTGGCAGGCCTGAGTAACCAAGAAGGCTTCCTCTAAGTGACCCATAAATAGGTTGGCGTACGAGGGGGCCATCCTGGTACCCATGGCTGTTCCCTTTAATTGTTGGTATGTCTGGCCTTCAAAAGTGAAGAAGTTGTGAGTTAGGCTGAAGCTGGCTATGGTAATGAGGAAAGAGGTTTTAAGCAGAGTAGCAGGCGATCGGCGTGAAAGGAAGTGCTCCATCCCAGCAAGGCCCAGGACGTGCGGGATATTTGTGTATAAGGAAGTGGCATCAATGGTTAAAAGGAAAGTTTCCGGGGGTAACAGATTGGGTAAGGATTCCAGGCGTTCGAGAAACTGGTTGGTGTCTTTGATGAAGGATGGGAGACTGCATGTAATGGGTTGAAGGTGTTGATCTACATAGGCAGAGATACGTTCTGTGGGGGCTTGGTAACCAGCTACAATGGGGCAGTCGGGATGTTTGGGTTTGTGAATTTTAGGAAGTAAGTAGAAGGTAGGGTTGTGGGGTGTTGGTGGGGTCAGGAGGTTGATGGAGTCAGGTGAAAGGTTTTGTAGGGGGCCTAAGGTTCTGAGGATTCCTTGAAGCTCCGCCTGGACATCATGAATGCAATTACCTTGGCAAACTTTGTATTTAGTGTTGTCTGAAAGCTGATGCAGTCCCTCAGCCACATACTCCCGATGATCAAGTACCACGGTCGTGGAACCCTTGTCAGCCGGAAGAATGACAATGGATCGTTCAGCCTTCAGATCATGGATAGCCTGGGCTTCAGCTGTGGTGATGTTGGGAGTAGGATTAAGGTTTTTCAAGAAAGATTGAGAGGCAAGGCTGGTAGTCAGAAATTCCTGGAAGGTTTGGAGAGGGTGATTTTGAGGAAGTGGAGGTGGGTATGCTGTGATGGAGGATGGAACTGTTCCATGCAGGGTTCAATTTGGATAGTGTCTTGGGGAGTTGGATCATTAGGAGTAGAACTAGGATTATTTTTCTTCATGCAAAGTGATATTGCCAGCAGAGACTACAAGTGTAGGACAGTAAATCTTTGACGAGAGCTGTTTGGTTGAATCTGAGTGTAGGGCTGAAGGTGAGGCCTTTGGATAGGACAGAGGTTTCGGATTGGGAGAGAGGTTTGGAGGAAAGGTTAACTACTGAATTGGGGTGTTGTGGTTCCAGATTGTGTTGACTAGAATTTTGTGGTTTTGTGGGGAGTGGAGATGGAAGTGGGAGATTGAGTAGATGGGAGAGACTGGGTCTGTGCGCAGTGAGAGGAGGTTGAGGTTTGCTGGAAAGGTTGTGATAGGTGAGTGAGTTGCCTTTCAGGATGTGGGAAACCAGGAGATTGCTTAGTTTTTTGAGGTGGAGGGTGGCATGCTGTTCTAATTTTCGGTTGGCCTCTAGGAGGATGCCCTGAACAGCCGGTGTGGATATGGGATAGGAAAGATTGAGGACTTTGATTAGTGATAGGAGTTGACGGGTGTGTTCATTGGCTGAATTGATGTGTAGGTGAAAGATTAGGCAGGTGAGGGCTATGGATTGTTCGGTTTGGAACTGGTAAAAGAACCAATGGAAAGAAGGGTTACAGCCAGATATGGGAACATTAAGTGTGAGGCCTTTGGGGGTAATGCCAAATGTCAGACAAGCCTGAGTAAATAAAATGATGTTGTTGTTGTGGTCTTCAGTCCTTAGACTGGTTTGGTGCAACTCTCCATGCTACTTTATCTTGTTTAAGCTTCTTCATCTTCCAGTACCTACTGCAGCCTACATCCTTCTGAATCTGCTTGGTGTATTAATCTCTTGGTCTCCCTCTACGATTTTTACCCTCCACGCTGTCCTCCAGTACTAAAATGGTGATCCCTTGATGGCTCACAACATGTCCAACCAACTCCTTTTCTCCCCAATTCTATTCAATACCTCCTCATTAGTTATGTGATCTACCCATCTAATCTTCAGCATTCTTCTGTAGTACCACATTTCAAAAGCTTCTATTCTCTTCTTGTCTAAACTATTTATCGTCCATGTTTCACTTCCATACATGGCTACACTCCATATAAATACTTTCAGAAACAACTTCCTGACACTTAAATCTATACTCGATGTTAACACATTTCTCTTCTTCAGAAACTCTTTTCTTGCCATTGCCAATCTACATTTTATATCCTCTCTACTTCGACCATCATCAGTTATTTTGCTCCCCAAATAGCAAAAGTCCTTTACTATTTTAAGTGTCTCATTTCCTAATCCAATTCCCTCAGCATCACCCGACTTAATTCGACTACACTCCATTATCCTCATTTTGTGTTGATGTTCATCCTTTACCCTCCTTTCAAGACACTGTCCATTCTGTTCAACTGCTCTTGCAAGTCCTTTGCTGTCTCTGACAGAATTACAATCTCATCGATGAACCTCAAAGTTTTTATTTCTTCTCCATGGATTTTAATGCCTACTCCGAACTTTTCTTCTGTTTCCTTTACTGTTTGCTCAATATACAGATTGAATAGCATGAGGGAGAGGCTACAACCCTGTCTCACTCCCTTCCCAACCATTGCTTCCCTTTCGTGTCCCTTGACTCTTATAACTGCCATCTGCTTTCTGTACAAATCGTAAATAGCCTTTCGCTCCCTGTATTTTACCCCTGCCACCTTCAGAATTTGAAAGAGAGTAATCCAGTCAACATTGTCAAAAGCTTTCTCTAAGTCTACAATGCTAGAAACATAGGTTTGCCTTTCCTTAATCTTTCTTCTAAGATAAGTCGTAAGGTCAGTATTGCCTCATGTGTTCCAACTTTTCTACAGAATCCAAACTGAAATTCCCTGAAGTCAGTTTCTACCAGTTTTTCCATTCGTCTGTAAAGAATTTGCGTTAGTATTTTGCAGCTGTGACTTATTAAATTGATAGTTCAGTAATTTTCACATCTGTCAACACCTGCTTTCTTTGGGATTGGAATTATTATATTTTCCTGAAGTCTGAGGGAATTTTGGCTGTCTCATCATCTTGCTCATCAGATGGTAAAGTTTTGTCAGGACTGGCTCTCCCAAGGCTGTCAGTAGTTCTAATGGAATGTTGTCTACTCCCGGGGCCTTGTTTCGACTTAGGTCTTTCAGTGATATGTCGAAGTCTTCACGCAGTATCATATCTCCCATTTCATCTTCATCTACATCCTCTTCCATTTCCATAATATTGTCCTCAAGAACATCACCCCTGTATAGACCCTCTATATACTACTTCCACCTTTATGATTTCCGTTCTTTGCTTAGAACTGGGTTTCCATCTGAGCTCTTGATACTCATACAAGTGTTTCTCTTTTCTCCAAAGGTGTCTTTAATTTTCCTGTAGGCAGTATCTATTTTACCCCGGTGAGATAAGCCTCTACATCCTTACATTTGTCCTCTAGCCATCCCTGCTTATACCATTTTGCACTTCCTGTCGATCTCATTTTTGAGATATTTGTATTCCTTTTTGCCTGCTTCATTTACTGCATTTTTGTATTTTCCCCTATCATCAATTAAATTCAGTATCTGTTCTGTTACCCAAGGATTTCTACTAGCCCTCATCTTTTTACCTACTTGATCCTCTGCTGCCTTCACTATTTCATCCCTCAGAGCTACCCATTCTTCTTCAACTGTATTTCTTTCCCCCATTCCTGTCAATTGTTCCCTTATGCTCTCCCTGAAACTCTCTACAACCTCTGGTTCTTTCAGTTTATCCAGGTCTCATCTCCTTAAATTCTCACGTTTTTACAGTTTCTTCAGTTTTAATCTACAGTTCATAACCAATAGATTGTGGTCAGAGTTCACATCTGCCCCTGGAAATGTCTTACAATTTAAAACCTGGTTCCTAAATCTCTGTCTTACCATTATATAATCTATCTGAAACCTTCTAGTATCTCCAGGGTTCTTCCATGTATACAACCTTCTTTCATGATTCTTGAACCAAGTGTTAGCTATGATTAAGTTATGCTCTGTGCAAAATTCTACCAGGCGGCTTCCTCTTGCATTTCTTAGCCCCAATCCATATTCACCTACTACTTTTCCTTCTCTTCCTTTTCCTGCTGTCAAATTCCAGCCACCCATGACTATTAAATTTTCGTCTCCCTTCGGTACCTGAATAATTTCTTTTATCTCTTCATACATTTCATCAATTTCTTCATCATCTGCAGAGATAATTGGCATATAAACTTGTACAACTGTAGTAGGCGTGAGCTTCATTTCTATCTTGGCCACAATAATGTGTGTCACTAGGCTGTTTATAGTAGCTTACCTGCTCTCCTATTTTTTTATTCGTTATTAAACCTACTCCTGCATTACCCCTATTTGATTTTGTATTTATAACCCTGTATTCACCTGACCAGAAGTCTTGTTCCTCCTGCCACCGAACTTCCCTAATTCCCACTATATCTAACTTTAACCTATCCATTTCCCTTTTTAAATTTTCTAACCTACCTGCCCAATTAAGGGATCTGACATTCCACGCTCCGATCCGTAGAACACCAGTTTTCTTTCTCCTGATAATGACACTCTCTTGAGTAGTCCCCGCCCGGAGATCCGGATGGGGGACTATTTTACCTCCAGAATATTTTACTCAAGAGGACGCCATTATCATTTAATCATACAGTAAAGCTGCATGCCCTCGGGAAAAATTACAGCTGTAGTTTCCCCTTGCTTCAGCTGTTCACAGTACCAGCACAGCAAGGCCGTTTTGGTTAGTGTTACAAGGCCAGATCAGTCAGTCATCCAGACTGTTGCCCCTGCAACTACTGAAAAGGCTGCTGCCCCTCTTCAGGAACCACATGTTTGTCTGGCCTCTCAACAGATACCCCTCCGTTGTGGTTGCACCTATGGTATGGCTATCTGTATCGTTGATGCACGCCAGCCTCCCCACCAATGGCAAGGTCCATGGTTATTGGGGTGCGGCGAAGGGGGGGGGGGGGGGGGGGGAGCATAATCTGGCTAGGTCGAAGGCATGTTTGTGGAGGGAATGTAAATAAAACTTAATGGGGTCATTTTGGGGATGTTGTGAGGGTGACATGGTATTAGAAGGTGGAAAGTGTAACATGAGGCTAGAAAGCAACTGGAGTTCCGGTGTGAAGAAAGTCGAAAAAGTGTTGGTTAAAGCTGAGCTATGTTGGTCCTGGGGTGAACTTCGGTTTGTAAACAACTATGTGCACAAAGGTTAGGTAGTTGTGTCGCCTCCAAAACACGTTAAAGGGTGGATAAATTCGAGAAAATTTCGAAAAAACTGCGTGTAAATGTATTAAAAGGACTGGTTATGTGTTGGTAGATTTTGCAAATGAGGCTAACAATTGCCTGACGAAGAAATAATAACGTTAAAACCAGTGGGAAGCTGCTAAAAAATGATCGGTTATGTGGGAAAAACAGGAATGGAAATAAAGCGAAAGTTGTTAGAATGGTTGTTTAATAGGTTAATAGGTGAAAGGAACTGAAGTTGTGACATAGTATTCGCGAGGTTACACGAGAAATGTTTGTAAATTGGGAACGGTGGATTTTATAGTAGCAGTAGTGTTGAAAGTGGTAAAAAATTTTTTGGTTATGGTTTGGAAGTAAGTTACATATTATTGAGTATATATAGGCAGGATAAAATTGTATGGTGGATTACCATAAAAAGGGAAGGTGAATACAAAGTGAAACTACTTGCAAAAACAGAAATAGAAAGTAAGATGACAGAAAAGATTTTCAAATGCAACAGTGACAATAACGAACATAATTGTTGGGTTCAAATTAGTGATATGAATATAATAGAGGGAAACATGACACGTGGGAAAAATATATATAAAAACAAAGATGCCCTCTCCAAACCTTCCAGTAATTTCTCACTTCAAGCATTGTCTCTCAATCTTTCTTGAAAAACCTTAATCCTACTCCCAACATCACCACTGCTGAAGCCCAGGCTATCCATGATCTGAAGGCTGAACGATCCATCGTCATTCTTCCGGTGGACAAGGGTTCCACGACTGTGGTACTTGATTGTTGGGAGTATGTGACTGAGGGACTGCGTCAGCTTTCAGACAACACTACATACAAAGTTTGACAAGGTAATCCGATTCGTGATGTCCAGGCAGAGCTTCAAGGAATCCTCAGAACCTTAGGCACCCTACAAAACCTTTCACCTGACTCCATCAACCTCCTGACCCCATCGACATCCCGCACCCTTACCTTCTACTTACTTCCTAAAATTCACAAACCCAAACATCCCGACTGCCCCATTGTAGCTGGTTACCAAGCCCCCACAGAACGTATCTCTGTCTGTGTAGATCAACACCTTCAAACCATTACATGCAGTCTCCCATCCTTCATCAAAGACACCAACCACTTTCTCGGACGCCTGGAATCCTTACCCAATCTGTTACCCCCAAAACCATCCTTTTAACCATTGATGCCACTTCCTTATACACAAATATCCCGCACGTCCAGGGCCTCGCTGCAATGGAGCACTTCCTTTCACGCTGATCACCTGCCACCCTACCTAAAACCTCTTTCCTCATTACCTTAACCAGCTTCATCTTAACTCACAACTTCTTCACTTTTGAAGGCCAGACATACCAACAATTAAAGGGAACAGCCATTTTTACCAGGATGGCCCCCTCGTATGCCAACCTATTTATGGGTCACTTAGAGGAAGCCTTCTTGGTTACTCAGGCCTGCCAGCCCAAAGTTTGGTACAGATTTATTGATGACATCTTCATGGTCTGGACTCACAGTGAAGAAGAACTCCAGAATTTCCTCTCCAACCACAACTCCTTTGGTTCCATTAGATTTACCTGGTCCTACTCCAAATCCCATGCCACTTTCCTCAATGTTGTCCTCCATCTGTCCAATGGCCAGCTTCACACATCTGTCCACATCAAACCCACCAACAAGCAACAGTACCTCCATTATCACAGCTGCCACCCATTTCATATCAAACGGTCCCTTCCCTACAGCTTAGGTCTTCATAGCAAACGAATCTGTTCCAGTCCTGAATCCCTAAACCGTTACACCAACAACCTGAAAACAGCTTTTGCATCCCGCAACTACCCTCCTGACCCGGTACAAAATCAAATAACCAGAGCCACTTCCTCATCCCTTCAAACCCAGAACCTCCCACAGAAGAACCCCAAAAGTGCCCAACTTGTGACAGGATACTTTCCGGGACTGGATCAGACTCTGAATGTGGCTCTCCAGCAGGGATACGACTTCCTCAAATCCTGCCCTAAAATGAGATCAATCCTTCATGAAATCCTCCCCGCTCCATCAAAAGTGTCTTTCTGCCATCCACCTAACCTTTGGTTCATCCCTAACCGCCCTGGTGTAAAACCTGTCCCATGCACCCTCCCACCACCACCTACTCCAGTCCTGTAACCCGGAAGGTGTACACGATCAAAGGCAGAGCCATGTGTGTAAGCACCCGTGTGATTTACCAACTGACATGCCTACACTGTGAATCCTCCTATGTGGGAATGACCAGCAACAAACTGTCCATTCGCATGAATGGACACAGGCAGACAATGTTTGTTGGTAAAGAGGATCACCCTGTGGCTAAACATGCCTTGGTGCACAGACAGCACATCTTGGCACAGTGTTACACCGTCCGGGTTATCTGGATACTTCCCACTGGCACCAACCTGTCAGAACTCCAGAGATGGGAACTTGGCCTTCAATTTATTCTCTCTTCCCGTTACCCACCAGGCCCCAAACTCTGCTAATTTCAAGTTGCCGCTCCTCGTACATCACCTGTCATTCAACAACATCTTTGCCTCTGTACTTCTGCCTTGACTGACATCTCTGATCTCTGCCCAACCTCTTTGCATTTACATATGTCTGCCTGTGCCTGTATATGTGTGGATGGATATGTGTGTGTGTGTGTGTGTGTGTGTGTGTGTGTGTGTGTGTGTTTTGTATTATGTCTATTTTCAAGTGCTTTCTCATTTGGTAAGTCACAGCATCTTTGTTTTTCATATATATTTTTCCCACATTTAATGTTTCCCTCTATTATATTAATATGATAATTCATTACATATTTGAATTTAGCATGCTGACAATAATGTTCAGAATGCTTTGGCCTCGTTGTCGGGTTTTTCGCCTGGGTACTAGTATGATTGACGGCTAAGCACAAGCCGCTAATGGTCAACATGCTAGTTGCTATCATCGTATATGCGTGCTCTCATTTAATTAGTGTTAATTTCACACTGAGTGCCACACTTTCACCTGAGTATTACATATTAAATGGCTGCCATGGCATTTGTCTTCATTCTGGGTGCAATGTGTGTGTGTTTGTTATTCAGAATCTGACACTATGGGAGAAGATCTCCATTTGTGGAGCCCAGGCATCATTATTACTGTTCGTATTTGCATTTTCAGTGGAGAGAATCCTGGCCAACATGATCTGTCGACGAGGTAAGTGCTGGCTCGAACAATTGTAGTTCACTTATTAATGTATCAGATGTTGTGAGACACAATACTTAGAAATTACTTCATTGCACACGTATGTTAATGTCACCACACTTCATTGTCCACATTGAAAGACTCATATTGCCATTCCAAAACATTGTATAAATTGCTTGTCTTTAAAGTTCACTCCTTTGCGTGGAATTTGGTTTCCAACGAAAATTCATACATGTATTGATTTACAACAATATATAATATGATAGCTTGTACCTATGCCTTCTTTTCCATCCATTGCTTATACTATGAACATAAATTTCTTAAGTTCTAAAATGTCATACATTTTTCATTAACTGATTGCTGTTACTACAGCGTGTTTGTAATTTTTTACTTATCTTCACTCACATTACATATGCAAATTAATTGTGTAACACATTATTATGGTAAAATACATGCATATGATACATTTATACTTCATTTTATACCCTTTTACCACTTATTTCAGCTCATTTCTTCCTTAGGTAAAGGAGGGAGAAACACATTCAAAATAGGACTAAAACATCATGCATTTCTGGCTTAACTATTCTTGGCACCGCCTCCTTTGCTTGGGAGAGGATTTATGAGGAAATTTTACCTGTACAATCATGGACTAGTTGCCAAGGAATTCTTATTTCATGGAAATGATGTGTACTGACTAATCATTCATGTACTATCATGTTGTTTCTTTTACTTATTTATTTATTTATTCTCCATGGACAAATACAAGGATTTGTTTTGGATAGTTTACATATTGCTCATTTCCCCTTATAACATTGTGGTAAACACTCATATACAATAGGCCTACAGATAAAAAATTATGTTGCTCTTTTTGGTACATGTAAATACTATTTATACAAATGAAAGTATTCTACTCCTCTGAGAGGAATTCCTTATTACTATAAAAACATTTACTGCTGAGGAACTCCTTCAAGGCAGTTTCAAAGCAGCTTCAACTTAAGCTTTTTAATTTTTTTGGAAGTTTGTTATAAAATTTGATCCCCATGTAATAGGGGCTCTTGTCTGCACTTTTTGTACTATTTATTTCCAGGTGATAATCATCAGCTCTCCTAGTATTGTACATGTGCACTTCTCTATTTAGATGATTGTACTGCTTGTATTTTAGCATCAGCTTAACAGTTTTATAAATATTTAGTGATGGGAGTGTTAGTAGTTTCTTAATTTTGAAAACTGCTTTGCTGGACTGATTATATCTAAGCTTACACATGATCCTAACTGCCTTTTATTGAAGGATGAATACCCTATTTACATGCTTGGCAGCAGCACATCCCCATACTTCAATTCCATATGAGAGGTATGGATACACTAAAGCATGGTAGATTATACTCATTTGCTCATATTTAAGAAATTGTGAGATTGTCCACATTGCATAAATTGATTTGCTTAGTTTTTGGCATAAGAAATTGATATGATGCTCCCAAGAGAGATGCTGATCTAACAATACACCAACGAAGGAAATTTTATCTTTCAATTTTATTTCTTAACCATCATCAGACACAACACTCCATTGCATTTCATCTTGTTTGTGGTGTATTTGAAATTCCATTACATTTGTTTTATTGGTGTTTAAGGTTAAGTGATTGTTTTGGAAGTAATTCTTCAATCCAAATAAGACATCAGAGTAATTTTGGGCCAAATCATTCTCATTGGTTCCCCAGTTTACAACGGTTGTGTCATCCACATAGTTAAGTATCTTGCTGTTGTGTTTTGTGGGCAGATCATTAACATATAATATGAACAGTAAAAGATCCAGAACAGACACTTGGGGCACACCATAATTTACTATAGCTAGACTGGAGCTGTACTTCTTAATAATGTTGCCCGGTTTGTGTGTCACTTGTGTGACATAATACCTCTCGTCTAAGTATGACTGTATGAGACTTTTGGCAATTCCTCTAATACTATAAGTTTCCAATTTCTCAAGTGGCAGCTCATGAGATACTGTGTCGAATGCACATGATAAATATAGGAACAAACATGCCACCCATTCTTTTCCATCTAATTTCATAAGTACCATATGTACTGCATCACATATGGCAGATGATGTTGAATAGCCTTTCCTAAAACCATGTTGGGTTTCTCATAGGACTTTTTCTTCGAAAAGAAAGTTTTCTAACCATAGTGAAATAATCTTTTCTAATATGTTGCCTAGGATTGGTATTAAGCTAATGAGTCAGTAGTCGATACTACCTTTTTTGTGCAATGGCTTGACTATTGTATATTTTAATTCAGGTGGAAACACACCTTTATTCAAACTTTCACTTAAGAGGTGGACCAGAACCAGTATGAGTGAATGTTCGCATTGTTTTAATATAATGGAGGAGATTTCATCCCATCCCGTAGAGAATTTGTTTTGAATTTTATTTATGATTCCCTCTACTTCAGTTGTATCGGTTTCATACATAAACACTGATTTTTGTACCTGGTAAGGAGTTCTGTAGTCATCAGTGTCAGAGGTCATACATGTTACCTGAATTTATAAAGTGGGTATTATAAACATTGCTGATCATGTATGGATCTGAAATATTTACATTATCAGTCATTAGTTGGATATTGTTGACACTAGGCTTTGGTTTTCTGCTGATTCTCTCATTTACTCAGTTTCATACTAATTTGCTTATGTTATTTGAAGTAGCAATTTTTTACTGTATAATTTCCTTTGTGTATACATTCAGTGCTTTTTCATAGGTGTTTCGACATGTTTGGTAGTTGTCTCTAGTTGATGTGCCCGGGAACTCTTTATATATTTTCCAAGTAATAAACCTTTTCTTCTTTACATCTGAAGAAAATTTTATAGGGTTTTCAATATATTTCTTTTTGAAAGTAACTGGACATGTTACATTGAAATGGGCAAAGAAAGTGTTTTAAAACTTATTCCATTCCTCTGCAACATTTTCTGCACAATATGTGTCAGCTCTGTTTTCAAGTGTAATCATAGCTTGCTTGATTTTGTCTTGTAGCGACATTTCTATAGTGGGTACTTTTGGTATGGGCAACTCCCACTCATTCGTTTGTTTTGCCTGGAACATCAATTCATAAGGTGTGAAACCTGTTGAAGAATGTGGAAGGTTATTGACAACTTACAGGAAAGGAGTTACGTATTCTACCCATTGGATGTGTTTGTGAGGGGTGTATGTCATAATAAACTGGTTAAATTCTTTAAAGACTTTGTTCTACTGGGCTTGGCTCTGGGTGAAAAAATCTTACTAATATATGCTTTGTGCCCTGTGAGACCATAAATTGTTTCCACTTTAACCCAATGAAATATGAAGCATTATCAGTTAGCAGTACCTTTGGTTTACCTATTCTTCTCAAACAGTCTCCCTCAGTTCTTTTTCAGATATTTGTGGCTATTACACTTTTAATGGCATACATTTTGATATGTTTCAAGAAAATATTGTATAGTGCTACTGTGTATCTTACTCCTTCTTCACTTCTCTGATATGGACCAGCCATGTCTGTGGATACTATATCTAGAGGGTTTGTTGTGAGTATTGGGTGTAGCTCAGTATACTTTGACTGTTTTGATTTTTGACATATTGTGCACTTTTTTAATGCCTGTAGGACTTGCCTTCTCAAATTTGGAAAATAACAAACTGTTGTAATTTTTTCAGTACATTTGCCTACTCCATAATGTCCACATACTTCATGTGTGTGTCTTATAAATTCGTCGATGTAATCTTCAGGAATGCACACACACCACTGATCATATTTTGCATGTTTTCTATGAAACGAAACACCCTTGTACTCCTGATACCATTTGCTTACCATTCCACCTACACCTTGCTTAATGTTTTGCATGACTTTACACCATCTGCAATCTTGCTGTTGTATAATTTTCATTTGCTTACAAAACTTATGGTAATCAGACCATTTGTTTTACCTTGCATTAATAACTTTTTGATTTCTACATCGTGCTCTGTTAATTCACTAAATTCATTTAAACCTTCTAGTAACCTAGACAAGGCATCTGTAATAACATTTTGACTTCCTTTAATATAAACGATTTTGAAACTGAATTGTTGTAAATATAGACACCACTGGATAATCTATGGTGCAATAGTTTACATGTTAAAAGAAATGACAGCGACTGATGATCACTGTAAACTTTGGTATTCTTACCCCACAAAAAATATTCAAACTTTTTAAATGCCCATAATACAGCTAAAATTCCTAATTCTGACACCGAGTAAGATTTTTCTGCCTCTGATAATGTTCAACTAGCAAAAATGATGACCTTGAAAACTTCTTTACCTTCTTCTCGCATCAGAAACAACACTGTGCATTTACGTTCTTCTTCTCACATCTGAAACAAGCATGCCCCAGCAACTGAGATGAGGTGTCTGTGCATAGACAAAAAACCTTTGCACATATCAGGGTGGCTAACAATGTTTACATTGACTAAGGCCTGCTTTATGTTGTTAAGGTCCTCCTGACACTTATCCTCCCTTAATCAAGGTCTATTTTTTCATAGCAAGCTCAGTAATACATCACTGTTCATCACATGATGAAAAGCACTGATAAATACTACTGGGTTCATTCTTTTACCTTCGGTAATGAGTACAGCAACTGTCAATTTCTCAGCAAACCTTTGTCTGCAAAAATAGTTGATAGAGACATGGCATTTTCTGTTGTATTTACTGTAATTGCTCAGGTGTTGTATGTATAGTTATGTTTACATTTAGCACTCTACAACTGTCACTGGTATCTGCTGCAGGACTCATGACAATTTGTAGATAAATACCAACAGATTGTGGTTTGTTAACTGTAGCCTGAGTATTATATGCATGCATATATTTAAATATGTCTGCTTGTGTCTGTATAACCATATATATATACCTAAAAACAAAGATGATGTGACTTACCAAATGAAAGTGCTGGCAGGTCGACAGACAGACAAACGAACACAAACATACACACAAAATTCAAGCTTTCGCAACAAACTGTTGCCTCATCAGGAAAGAGGGAAAGACGAAAGGATGTGGGTTTTAAGGGAGAGGGAAAGGAGTCATTCCAGTCCCGGGAGTGGAAAGACTTACCTTAGGGGGAAAAAGGGACGGGTATACACTCGCACACACACACATATCCAGCCACACATATACAGACACAAGCAGACATATTTAAAGACAAAGAGTTTGGGCAGAGATGTCAGTCGAGGCAGAAGTGCAGAGGCTAAGATGTTGTTGAATGACAGGTGAGGTATGAGTGGCGGCAACTTGAAATTAGCGGAGATTGAGGCCTGGTGGATAACGGGAAGAGAGGATATATTGAAGAGCAAGTTCCCATCTCCGGAGTTCGGATAGGTTGGTGTTGGTAGGAAGTATCCAGATAACCCGGACGGTGTAACACTGCGCCAAGATGTGCTGGTCGTGCACCAAGGCATGTTTAGCCACAGGGTGATCCTCATTACCAACAAACACTGTCTGCCTGTGTACATTCATGCGAATGGACAGTTTGTTGCTGGTCATTCCCACATAGAATGCATCACAGTGTAGGCAGGTCAGTTGGTAGATCACGTGGGTGCTTTCACACGTGGCTCTGCCTTTGATTGTGTACACCTTCCGGGTTACAGGACTGGAGTAGGTGGTGGTGGGAGGGTGCATGGGACAGGTTTTACACTGGGGGCGGTTACAAGCGTAGGAGCCAGAGGGTAGGGAAGGTGGTTTGGGGATTTCATAGGGATGAACTAAGAGGTTACGAAGGTTAGGTGGACGGCGGAAAGACACTCTTGGTGGAGTGGGGAGGATTTCATGAAGGATGGATCTCATTTCAGGGCAGGATTTGAGGAAGTCGTATCCCTGCTGGAGAGCCACATTCAGAATCTGATCCAGTCCCGGAAAGTATCCTGTCACAAGTGGGGCACTTTTGTGGTTCTTCTGTGGGAGGTTCTGGGTTTGAGAGGATGAGGAAGTGGCTCTGGTTATTTGCTTCTGTACCAGGTCGGGAGGGTAGTTGCGGGATGCGAAAGCTGTTCTCAGGTTGTTGGTGTAATGCTTCAGGGATTCCGGACTGGAGCAGATTCGTTTGCCACGAAGACCTAGGCTGTAGGGAAGGGACCGTTTGATGTGGAATGGGTGGCAGCTGTCGTAATGGAGGTACTGTTGCTTGTTGGTGGGTTTGATGTGGACGGACGTGTGAAGCTGGCCATTGGACAGGTGAAGGTCAACATCAAGGAAAGTGGCATGGGATTTGGAGTAGGACCAGGTGAATCTGATGGAACCAAAGGAGTTGAGGTTGGAGAGGAAATTCTGGAGTTCTTCTTCACTGTGAGTCCAGATCATGAAGATGTCATCAATAAATCTGTACCAAACTTTGGGTTGGCAGGCCTGGGTAACCAAGAAGGCTTCCTCTAAGCGACCCATGAATAGGTTGGCGTACGAGGGGGCCATCCTGGTACCCATGGCTGTTCCCTTTAATTGTTGGTATGTCTGGTTTTCAAAAGCGAAGAAATTGTGGGTCAGGATGAAGCTGGCTAAGGTAATGAGGAAAGAGGTTTTAGGTAGGGTGGCAGGTGATCAGCGTGAAAGGAAGTGCTCCATCGCAGTGAGGCCCTGGACGTGCGGGATATTTGTGTATAAGGAAGTGGCATCAATGGTTACAAGGATGGTTTCTGGGGGTAACGGATTGGGTAAGGATTCCAGGCATTTGAGAAAGTGGTTGGTGTCTTTGATGAAGGATGGCAGACTGCATGTAATGGGTTGAAGGTGCTGATCTACGTAGGCAGAGATATGTTCTGTGGGGGCTTGGTAACCAGCTACAATGGGGCAGCCGGGATGATTGGGTTTGTGAATTTTAGGAAGAAGGTAGAAGGTAGGGGTGCGGGGTGTTGGTGGGGTCAGGAGGTTGATGGAGTCAGGTGAAAGGTTTTGTAGGGGGCCTAAGTTTCTGAGGATTCCTTGAAGCTCTGCCTGGACATCAGGAATGGGATTACCTTGGCAAACTTTGTATGTGGTGTTGTCTGAAAGCTGACGCAGTCCCTCAGCCACATACTCCCGACGATCAAGTACCACGGTCGTGGAACCCCTGTCCGCCACAAGAATGACGATGGACCGGTCAGCCTTCAGATCACGGATAGCCTGGGCTTCAGCAGTGGTGATGTTGGGAGTAGGATTAAGGTTTTTTAAGAAGGATTGAGAGGCAAGGCTGGAAGTCAGAAATTCCTGGAAGGTTTGGAGAGGGTGATTTTGAGGAAGAGGAGGTGGGTCCCGCTGTGACGGAGGACGGAACTGTTCCAGGCAGGGTTCAATTTGGATAGTGTCTTGGGGAGTTGGATCATTAGGGGTAGGATTAGGATCATTTTTCTTCGTGGCAAAGTGATACTTCCAGCAGAGAGTACGAGTGTAGGACAGTAAATCTTTGACGAGGGCTGTTTGGTTGAATCTGGGAGTGGGGCTGAAGGTGAGGCCTTTGGATAGGACAGAGGTTTCGGATTGGGAGAGAGGTTTGGAGGAAAGGTTAACTACTGAATTCGGGTGTTGTGGTGCCAGATTGTGTTGATCGGAATTTTGAGGTTTTGGAGGGAGTGGAGCTGGAAGTGGGAGATTGAGTAGATGGGAGAGACTGGGTTTGTGTGCAATGAGAGGTGGTTGAGGTTTGCTGGAAAGGTTGTGAAGGGTGAGTGAGTTGCCTTTCCGGAGGTGGGAAACCAGGAGATTGGATAGTTTTTTGAGGTGAAGGGTGGCATGGTGTTCTAATTGGCGGTTGGCCTGTAGGAGGATGCTCTGAATAGCCGGTGTGGATGTGGGAGAGGAAAGATTGAGGACTTTTATTAAGGATAGGAGTTGACGGGTGTGTTCATTGGCGGAGTTGATGTGTAGGTGAAGGATTAGGTGGGTGAGGGCAATGGATTGTTCAGTTTGGAATTGGTATAGGGACTGATGGAAAGAAGGGTTGCAGCCAGAGATGGGAACTTTAAGTGTGAGGCCTTTGGGGGTTATGCCAAATGTCAGACAAGCCTGAGAAAATAAAATATGTGAGCGTAATCTGGCTAGGGTGAAAGCATGTTTGTGGAGGGAATGTAAATAAAACTTAATGGGGTCATTGTGGGGGTGTTGTGAGGGTGACATGGTATTAGAAGGTGGAAAGTTTAACATGAGGTTGAAATGAAAGAGAAAGATAGAAATGTATGGGGATAGATAACTAGAAGCAATTGGAGATCTGGTATGAAAAAAGGCGAAAAAGTGTTGGTTAAGTTGATCCTGTGGTGAACTTGGGTTGGTAGACAGCGATGTGAAAAAAGGTTAGGTGGTTGTGTTGCCGCTAAATCACGTTAAAGGACGGAGAAATTCTGGAAAATTTCGAGAAAATTTCGAAAAAACGTATTAAAGGAGTGGTGTTGTGGTGAAAGATTACGAAAATGGGGCTAACAATTGTAGAAATAATGACGTCAAAACATGTGGGGAGCGGCTAAAATGATCAGTGATGTGCGAAAAACGGAAGTGGAAATAAAGTTAAAGTTATTAGAACTAGCCGAAATGGTTGTTAAAAACGTGAAAGCAGCTGTTATTGAACTAGAAACGGTGGATTTTATAGCAGCGGTAGTGTTGAAAGCGGAAAATAAAATTTTTTTGGTTATGGTTGGGAAGTGGGTTACGTATTGTTGAGCATATATAGGCGGGATAAAATTGTATAGTAGATTACGGTAAAAGGGGAAGGTGAATACAAAGTGAAACTACTGGTAAAAACAGAAAGAGAAAATAAAGAGAAAAAAAGAGAAATAAGACGACAGGAAAGATTTCGAAATGCAAAGGCGACAATAACAAACGTAATTGTTGGGTTCAAATTAATGATATGGTTATAATAGAAGGAAACATTCCACGAAGGAAAAATATACCTAAAAACAAAGATGATGTGACTTACCAAATGAAAGTGCTGGCAGGTCGACAGACAGACAAACGAACACAAACATACACACAAAATTCAAGCTTTCGCAACAAACTGTTGCCTCATCAGGAAAGAGGGAAAGACGAAAGGATGTGGGTTTTAAGGGAGAGGGAAAGGAGTCATTCCAGTCCCGGGAGTGGAAAGACTTACCTTAGGGGGAAAAAGGGACGGGTATACACTCGCACACACACACATATCCAGCCACACATATACAGACACAAGCAGACATATTTAAAGACAAAGAGTTTGGGCAGAGATGTCAGTCGAGGCAGAAGTGCAGAGGCTAAGATGTTGTTGAATGACAGGTGAGGTATGAGTGGCGGCAACTTGAAATTAGCGGAGATTGAGGCCTGGTGGATAACGGGAAGAGAGGATATATTGAAGAGCAAGTTCCCATCTCCGGAGTTCGGATAGGTTGGTGTTGGTAGGAAGTATCCAGATAACCCGGACGGTGTAACACTGCGCCAAGATGTGCTGGTCGTGCACCAAGGCATGTTTCGCCACAGGGTGATCCTCATTACCAACAAACACTGTCTGCCTGTGTACATTCATGCGAATGGACAGTTTGTTGCTGGTCATTCCCACATAGAATGCATCACAGTGTAGGCAGGTCAGTTGGTAGATCACGTGGGTGCTTTCACACGTGGCTCTGCCTTTGATTGTGTACACCTTCCGGGTTACAGGACTGGAGTAGGTGGTGGTGGGAGGGTGCATGGGACAGGTTTTACACCGGGGGCGGTTACAAGCGTAGGAGCCAGAGGGTAGGGAAGGTGGTTTGGGGATTTCATAGGGATGAACTAAGAGGTTACGAAGGTTAGGTGGACGGCGGAAAGACACTCTTGGTGGAGTGGGGAGGATTTCATGAAGGATGGATCTCATTTCAGGGCAGGATTTGAGGAAGTCGTATCCCTGCTGGAGAGCCACATTCAGAATCTGATCCAGTCCCGGAAAGTATCCTGTCACAAGTGGGGCACTTTTGTGGTTCTTCTGTGGGAGGTTCTGGGTTTGAGAGGATGAGGAAGTGGCTCTGGTTATTTGCTTCTGTACCAGGTCGGGAGGGTAGTTGCGGGATGCGAAAGCTGTTCTCAGGTTGTTGGTGTAATGCTTCAGGGATTCCGGACTGGAGCAGATTCGTTTGCCACGAAGACCTAGGCTGTAGGGAAGGGACCGTTTGATGTGGAATGGGTGGCAGCTGTCGTAATGGAGGTACTGTTGCTTGTTGGTGGGTTTGATGTGGACGGACGTGTGAAGCTGGCCATTGGACAGGTGAAGGTCAACATCAAGGAAAGTGGCATGGGATTTGGAGTAGGACCAGGTGAATCTGATGGAACCAAAGGAGTTGAGGTTGGAGAGGAAATTCTGGAGTTCTTCTTCACTGTGAGTCCAGATCATGAAGATGTCATCAATAAATCTGTACCAAACTTTGGGTTGGCAGGCCTGGGTAACCAAGAAGGCTTCCTCTAAGCGACCCATGAATAGGTTGGCGTACGAGGGGGCCATCCTGGTACCCATGGCTGTTCCCTTTAATTGTTGGTATGTCTGGTTTTCAAAAGCGAAGAAATTGTGGGTCAGGATGAAGCTGGCTAAGGTAATGAGGAAAGAGGTTTTAGGTAGGGTGGCAGGTGATCAGCGTGAAAGGAAGTGCTCCATCGCAGTGAGGCCCTGGACGTGCGGGATATTTGTGTATAAGGAAGTGGCATCAATGGTTACAAGGATGGTTTCTGGGGGTAACGGATTGGGTAAGGATTCCAGGCATTTGAGAAAGTGGTTGGTGTCTTTGATGAAGGATGGCAGACTGCATGTAATGGGTTGAAGGTGCTGATCTACGTAGGCAGAGATATGTTCTGTGGGGGCTTGGTAACCAGCTACAATGGGGCAGCCGGGATGATTGGGTTTGTGAATTTTAGGAAGAAGGTAGAAGGTAGGGGTGCGGGGTGTTGGTGGGGTCAGGAGGTTGATGGAGTCAGGTGAAAGGTTTTGTAGGGGGCCTAAGTTTCTGAGGATTCCTTGAAGCTCTGCCTGGACATCAGGAATGGGATTACCTTGGCAAACTTTGTATGTGGTGTTGTCTGAAAGCTGACGCAGTCCCTCAGCCACATACTCCCGACGATCAAGTACCACGGTCGTGGAACCCCTGTCCGCCACAAGAATGACGATGGACCGGTCAGCCTTCAGATCACGGATAGCCTGGGCTTCAGCAGTGGTGATGTTGGGAGTAGGATTAAGGTTTTTTAAGAAGGATTGAGAGGCAAGGCTGGAAGTCAGAAATTCCTGGAAGGTTTGGAGAGGGTGATTTTGAGGAAGAGGAGGTGGGTCCCGCTGTGACGGAGGACGGAACTGTTCCAGGCAGGGTTCAATTTGGATAGTGTCTTGGGGAGTTGGATCATTAGGGGTAGGATTAGGATCATTTTTCTTCGTGGCAAAGTGATACTTCCAGCAGAGAGTACGAGTGTAGGACAGTAAATCTTTGACGAGGGCTGTTTGGTTGAATCTGGGAGTGGGGCTGAAGGTGAGGCCTTTGGATAGGACAGAGGTTTCGGATTGGGAGAGAGGTTTGGAGGAAAGGTTAACTACTGAATTCGGGTGTTGTGGTGCCAGATTGTGTTGATCGGAATTTTGAGGTTTTGGAGGGAGTGGAGCTGGAAGTGGGAGATTGAGTAGATGGGAGAGACTGGGTTTGTGTGCAATGAGAGGTGGTTGAGGTTTGCTGGAAAGGTTGTGAAGGGTGAGTGAGTTGCCTTTCCGGAGGTGGGAAACCAGGAGATTGGATAGTTTTTTGAGGTGAAGGGTGGCATGGTGTTCTAATTGGCGGTTGGCCTGTAGGAGGATGCTCTGAATAGCCGGTGTGGATGTGGGAGAGGAAAGATTGAGGACTTTTATTAAGGATAGGAGTTGACGGGTGTGTTCATTGGCGGAGTTGATGTGTAGGTGAAGGATTAGGTGGGTGAGGGCAATGGATTGTTCAGTTTGGAATTGGTATAGGGACTGATGGAAAGAAGGGTTGCAGCCAGAGATGGGAACTTTAAGTGTGAGGCCTTTGGGGGTTATGCCAAATGTCAGACAAGCCTGAGAAAATAAAATATGTGAGCGTAATCTGGCTAGGGTGAAAGCATGTTTGCGGAGGGAATGTAAATAAAACTTAATGGGGTCATTGTGGGGGTGTTGTGAGGGTGACATGGTATTAGAAGGTGGAAAGTTTAACATGAGGTTGAAATGAAAGAGAAAGATAGAAATGTATGGGGATAGATAACTAGAAGCAATTGGAGATCTGGTATGAAAAAAGGCGAAAAAGTGTTGGTTAAGTTGATCCTGTGGTGAACTTGGGTTGGTAGACAGCGATGTGAAAAAAGGTTAGGTGGTTGTGTTGCCGCTAAATCACGTTAAAGGACGGAGAAATTCTGGAAAATTTCGAGAAAATTTCGAAAAAACGTATTAAAGGAGTGGTGTTGTGGTGAAAGATTACGAAAATGGGGCTAACAATTGTAGAAATAATGACGTCAAAACATGTGGGGAGCGGCTAAAATGATCAGTGATGTGCGAAAAACGGAAGTGGAAATAAAGTTAAAGTTATTAGAACTAGCCGAAATGGTTGTTAAAAACGTGAAAGCAGCTGTTATTGAACTAGAAACGGTGGATTTTATAGCAGCGGTAGTGTTGAAAGCGGAAAATAAAATTTTTTTGGTTATGGTTGGGAAGTGGGTTACGTATTGTTGAGCATATATAGGCGGGATAAAATTGTATAGTAGATTACGGTAAAAGGGGAAGGTGAATACAAAGTGAAACTACTGGTAAAAACAGAAAGAGAAAATAAAGAGAAAAAAAGAGAAATAAGACGACAGGAAAGATTTCGAAATGCAAAGGCGACAATAACAAACGTAATTGTTGGGTTCAAATTAATGATATGGTTATAATAGAAGGAAACATTCCACGAAGGAAAAATATACCTAAAAACAAAGATGATGTGACTTACCAAATGAAAGTGCTGGCAGGTCGACAGACAGACAAACGAACACAAACATACACACAAAATTCAAGCTTTCGCAACAAACTGTTGCCTCATCAGGAAAGAGGGAAAGACGAAAGGATGTGGGTTTTAAGGGAGAGGGAAAGGAGTCATTCCAGTCCCGGGAGTGGAAAGACTTACCTTAGGGGGAAAAAGGGACGGGTATACACTCGCACACACACACATATCCAGCCACACATATACAGACACAAGCAGACATATTTAAAGACAAAGAGTTTGGGCAGAGATGTCAGTCGAGGCAGAAGTGCAGAGGCTAAGATGTTGTTGAATGACAGGTGAGGTATGAGTGGCGGCAACTTGAAATTAGCGGAGATTGAGGCCTGGTGGATAACGGGAAGAGAGGATATATTGAAGAGCAAGTTCCCATCTCCGGAGTTCGGATAGGTTGGTGTTGGTAGGAAGTATCCAGATAACCCGGACGGTGTAACACTGCGCCAAGATGTGCTGGTCGTGCACCAAGGCATGTTTAGCCACAGGGTGATCCTCATTACCAACAAACACTGTCTGCCTGTGTACATTCATGCGAATGGACAGTTTGTTGCTGGTCATTCCCACATAGAATGCATCACAGTGTAGGCAGGTCAGTTGGTAGATCACGTGGGTGCTTTCACACGTGGCTCTGCCTTTGATTGTGTACACCTTCCGGGTTACAGGACTGGAGTAGGTGGTGGTGGGAGGGTGCATGGGACAGGTTTTACACCGGGGGCGGTTACAAGCGTAGGAGCCAGAGGGTAGGGAAGGTGGTTTGGGGATTTCATAGGGATGAACTAAGAGGTTACGAAGGTTAGGTGGACGGCGGAAAGACACTCTTGGTGGAGTGGGGAGGATTTCATGAAGGATGGATTTCATTTCAGGGCAGGATTTGAGGAAGTCGTATCCCTGCTGGAGAGCCACATTCAGAATCTGATCCAGTCCCGGAAAGTATCCTGTCACAAGTGGGGCACTTTTGTGGTTCTTCTGTGGGAGGTTCTGGGTTTGAGAGGATGAGGAAGTGGCTCTGGTTATTTGCTTCTGTACCAGGTCGGGAGGGTAGTTGCGGGATGCGAAAGCTGTTCTCAGGTTGTTGGTGTAATGCTTCAGGGATTCCGGACTGGAGCAGATTCGTTTGCCACGAAGACCTAGGCTGTAGGGAAGGGACCGTTTGATGTGGAATGGGTGGCAGCTGTCGTAATGGAGGTACTGTTGCTTGTTGGTGGGTTTGATGTGGACGGACGTGTGAAGCTGGCCATTGGACAGGTGAAGGTCAACATCAAGGAAAGTGGCATGGGATTTGGAGTAGGACCAGGTGAATCTGATGGAACCAAAGGAGTTGAGGTTGGAGAGGAAATTCTGGAGTTCTTCTTCACTGTGAGTCCAGATCATGAAGATGTCATCAATAAATCTGTACCAAACTTTTGGGTTGGCAGGCTTGGGTAACCAAGAAGGCTTCCTCTAAGCGACCCATGAATAGGTTGGCGTACGAGGGGGCCATCCTGGTACCCATGGCTGTTCCCTTTAATTGTTGGTATGTCTGGTTTTCAAAAGTGAAGAAGTTGTGGGTCAGGATGAAGCTGGCTAAGGTAATGAGGAAAGAGGTTTTAGGTAGGGTGGCAGGTGATCGGCGTGAAAGGAAGTGCTCCATCGCAGCGAGGCCCTGGACGTGCAGGATATTTGTGTATAAGGAAGTGGCATCAATGGTTACAAGGATGGTTTCTGGGGGTAACGGATTGGGTAAAGATTCCAGGCGTTTGAGAAAGTGGTTGGTGTCTTTGATGAAGGATGGCAGACTGCATGTAATGGGTTGAAGGTGCTGATCTACGTAGGCAGAGATACGTTCTGTGGGGGCTTGGTAACCAGCTACAATGGGGCGGCCGGGATGATTGGGTTTGTGAATTTTAGGAAGAAGGTAGAAGGTAGGGGTGTGGGGTGTCGGTGGGGTCAGGAGGTTGATGGAGTCAGGTGAAAGGTTTTGTAGGGGGCCTAAGGTTCTGAGGATTCCTTGAAGCTCTGCCTGGACATCAGGAATGGGATTACCTTGGCAAACTTTGTATGTGGTGTTGTCTGAAAGCTGGCGCAGTCCCCAATTCTATGGTTCATCCATCTGTTATTACTTCTATTGTAACCACTATTATTCTGATTTTCATTGTCACTCCTAACTTGATTCCTGCTGTGATTCCACCCCCTGCCAAATATGCCATTACTTAACTTCTCACTCCTCTCAAAGGCTCTATCCAACTTATCTACATACCTCAAGAACTGATCTACAGAGTCACCTGGCCCATAAATCAATTCCCACTGTACTTTTTCTGGCACTCTCCTTTTTAAGGCATCTATTTATATTAGTTCATTAAAAGGTTTGTCTAAGTGTACTAATTTCCTCTATTGGTTTTCACAAAAACACTTCAAGCTACCATCACCTTCCCTGTACATTTGACCATTCAAAAACTCACTCTTAATCCTAGCCTGCTCAGATTCTTATTTAAGAACTTTCTTTCAAATTCATTATATGATGTATCTAAAAAGAAAGATGATGAGACTTACCAAACAAAAGCCCTGGCAGGTCGATTTATGTGACTATCGACCTGCCAGTGCTTTTGTTTGGTAAGTCTCATCATCTTTCTTTTTAGATATATTTTTCCCACGTGGAATGTTTCCCTCTATTATATTCATTATATGATGTGGTACAATTAACATTCTGATTGGCCCATGAGATTCCTCCTCCATCCAAAAATCTCTTAACAAATTTAATTTTAACATTGCCTGTCATGTTATTATTAAAATTATCTTGACAATGCTGTAAAAAATCAACAGGATGCAATTTAGTATCTCCTGGAAATCATTTTAAAGGTATACAAAAAAATGGCTCTGAGCACTATGGGACTTAACTTCTGAGGTCACCAGTCCCCTAGAACTTAGAACTACTTAAACCTAACTAACCTAAGGACATCACTCATCCATGCCCGAGGCAGGATTTGAACTTGTGACCGTAAAAGTCGCGTGGTTCCAGACTGTAGCGCCTAGAACCGCTCGGCCACCCCAGCCGTCCAAAGGTATGCAACCCCATACACAATTAATATTGCTAACAAAATTTCTTTGAGCTACACCCTCTTGAAGTTCTACAACTTTCCTACTTAAATCTACAACATTATTTTTACATAAATCTATTTTTTCATCACACTTCAGTTCTACATTACTTATTTGATTGGTAATGTCTGTAAATTTTAACTCAGAGTTCCTTTTGTAAGTTTCTACTTTTTCTTCTAAGATTCTTTTAGTCTGAACAACCTCTACTTTAAGTTTAGAATTTTCTACTTCTATATGCTCATCTAGTTTTTTGAATCTCTCCTTGTTTTTTGACAACTCTTGTGTGAAATTAGTTTCTAATATTTCTAACCTCCCTTCTACTGCTCCTACACGAGTACGGAGTTCACCTTGCCCTGTCTCAACAGTAATTTTTAGTGCTGCCAAACTATCCTGGATTTCCCTTATCTTAATAGTATAATGCCTAATCTGTCCCATCTTTTCATTCACTTCTTGCCTAATCTGTCCCAGTTTTTCCTTCGCTTCTTGCCTCATCTGTCCCATCTGTTCCCTCACTTCTTTCATATGGTGCATTAATAACATTAACCAATCATCTCCGCCTACTCTTCCCTGTGCAATTGGAGTACTCATGGTGACATTTTCACTGGAACCCTCTGCACAAAAGCTTCGGTCTACACTTTGATTACTATTGGGCGACAGTTCACTAATACTTGTTTCTAGGTTTGAAGTGTTTTCCATTGTTCCTCACTCATTTTTCCCATGACATTATCGGCCATGGTAAATTACAAAATATAAAAACATACCACACAAATGTTTGTCACTGTCACAAAACTATTTAATTAAAAGGATAAACTGTTACTCATCTCATTGGTTGATGGTGTTGCCCGAGAGTTTGGTCCTTTTTATCCACACCAACTCTTTCCATGTGGCGACATCTATTTGTTCTGTGTCTCCATAACGCAAAATTTTTTCAAGACAATAAATGCTTGGCATTCATCTTATTTTCATCTGAAACAGTCACTAGTTAAACATATTTCCACATTTCAAACATCGATCCCAGTTCAACTCCACCAAATGTAACAATTCATGTTAAATGTTACTTTACTTACGTTTCTTCTGCCTGGTCCATAGATGAATGAAACAAAACTTTCATGCTTCACAAAATTTATTCACATTAATAGACATGCAAACTGCACACTCGGCGTGTAAACAAAACACAGACAGACTTCACTGATCTCTTTGACTTCCAAAAGTAACTTCCAAACTGACTCGTTGCAGCATCGCTGCATCACTTTATATAGAACTTTAACAAAGCTTCCAAAATAAAGCATTATTAATTTTGTACAATTTTGATGTTACAGTTATAATTTACAAAACGTAAACAAACTGATGGTACAGATGAATAAGGTATAAAATACAATATTCAGTGATAATCTTTTATAGTAATGTCTTTAACTTTCCATAAGAAAATAATTCTGAACTTTAATTACAATAATGTCTCTCATATTATTTTATTCTTCTTCTTCTTCATCATCATTTAAGACTGATTATGCCTTTCAGCGTTCAGTCTGGAGCATAGCCCCCTTATAAAATTCTTCCATGATCCTCTATTCAGTGCTAACATTGGTGCCTCTTCTGATGTTAAACCTATTACTTCAAAATCATTCTCAACCGAATCCAGGTACTTTCTCCTTGGACTGCCCCGACTCCTCCTACCCTCTACTGCTGAACCCATGAGTCTCTTGGGTAACCTTGCTTCGCCCATGCGTGTAACATGACCCCACCATGTAAGCCTGTTCGCCCTGACTGCTACATCTATAGAGTTCATTCCCAGTTTTTCTTTGATTTCCTCATTGTGGACACCCTCCTGCCATTGTTCCCATCTACTAGTACCTGCAATCATTCTAGCTACTTTCATATCTGTAACCTCAACCTTGTTGATAAGGTAGCCTGAATCCACCCAGGTTTCGCTCCCATACAACAAAGTTGGTCGAAAGATTGTACGGTGCACAGATAACTTAGTTTTGGTACTGACTTCCTTCTTGCAGAAGAGAGTAGACCGTAGCTGAGCGCTCACTGCATTAGCTTTGCTACACCTCGCTTCCAGTTCTTTCACTATGTTGCCATCCTGTGAGAATATGCATCCTAAGTACTTGAAACCGTCCACCTGTTCTAACTTTGTTCCTCCTATTTGGCACTCAATCCGTTTATATTTCTTTCCCACTGACATTACTTTCGTTTTGGAGACGCTAATCTTCATACCATAGTCCTTACATTTCTGATCTAGCTCTGAAATATTACTTTGCAAACTGTCAATCGAATCTGCCATCACAACTAAGTCATCCGCATATGCAAGACTGCTTATTTTGTGTTTACATATCTTAATATCACCCAGTCAGTATATTGTTTTCAACATATGATCCATAAATAATATCATCAACAGTGGAGACAGGTTGTAGCCTTGTCTTACCCTTGAAACTACTCTGAACCGTGAACTCAATTTACCGTCAACTCTAACTGCTGCCTGACTATCCATGTAAAGACCTTTAATTGCTTGCAAAAGTTTGCCTCCTATTCCATTACCTCGTAGAACAGACATTAACTTCCTCCTAGGAACCTGGTCATATGCCTTTTCTAGATCTATAAAGCATAGATACAATTCCCTGTTCCACTCATAACATTTCTCCATTATTTGCCGTAAGCTAAAGATCTGGTCCTGACAACCTCTAAGAGGCCTAAACCCACACTGATTTTCATCCAATTGATCCTCAACTAATACTCGCACTTTCCTTTCAACAATACCTGAGAAGATTTTACCCACAACGCTGATTAAAGAGATACCTCTGTAGTTGTTACAATCTTTTCTGTTTCCATGTTTAAAGATTAGTGTGATTACTGCTTTTGTCCAGTCTGATGGAAGCTGTCCCGACTCCCAGGCCAATTCAATTGTCCTGTGCAGCCATTTAAGACCTGACATTCCACTGTATTTGATGAGTTCCGACTTAATTTCATCCACCCCAGCTGCTTTATTGCACTGCAATCTACTGACCATTTTCTCCACTTCCTCAAATGTGATCCTATTTCCATCATCATTCCTATCCCATTCTACCTCGAAATCTGAAACATTACTGATCGTATTTTCACCTACATTGAGCAACTCTTCAAAATATTCCCTCCATCTGCCCAAGACATCCACAGGATTCACCAGCAGTTTTCCTGACCCGTCCAAAATACTTGTCATTTCCTTCTTACCTCCCTTTCGAAGACTGCTAATTACACTCCAGAATGGTTTTCCATCAGCTTGACCCATAGTCTCCAACCTGTTTCCAAAGTCTTCCCAAGATTTCTTCTTGGATTCTGCAATTATCTGTTTGGCTTTGTTTCTTTCTTCAACATAATTTTCTCTGTCTACCTGAGTTCTAGTATGTAGACATTTTTGATACGCCTTCTTTTTCCTTTTACAGGCTGCCTTGACTGTGTCATTCCACCAAGTTGTTTGCTTCATCCTACTTTTACACACTACTGTTCCAAGACATTCTTTAGCCACTTCTAGTACTGTGTCCCTGTACCTTGTCCATTCCTTTTCCAATGACTGTTATTGACTGCATTCAACTAACTGGTACCTTTCTGAGATCGCTGTTATGTACTTGTGCCTGATTTCCTTATCCTGAAGTTTCTCCACTCTTATCCTCCTACATATGGACCTGACCTCCTGCACTTTTGGCCTCACAATCCTAGTTTCACTGCAGATTAAATAATGATCAGTGTCATCAAAGAATCCCCTGAATACACGTGTGTCCCTCACAGCCTTCCTGAATTCCTGATCTGTTATTATATAGTCAATGACAGATCTGGTTCCCCTGCCTTCCCAAGTATACTGGTGAATGTTCTTATGTTTAAAAAAAGGAGTTTGTGATTACTAAGCTCATACTGGCACAGAAATCCAAGAGTTGTTTCCTGTTCCTGTTGGCCTCCATATCCTCTCCAAATTTACCCATAACCTTTTCATACGCTTCTGTTCGATTTCCAATCCTGGCATTAAAATCAGCCATGAGCAGAACACTGTCCTTGTCCTTTACTCTGACAACTACATCACTGAGTGCATCATAAAAACTATCCATCTTATCTTGATCTGTCCCTTCACAATGCGAATATACTGACACAATCCTAATTTTCTTGCTAGACACTGTCAAATCTATCCACATCAGTCGTTCGTTTACATACCTTATTGCAACTACGCTGGGTTCCATTTCTTTCCTGATGTAAAGCCCTACACCCGATTGTGCTATTCCTGCTTTGACTCCTGACAGGTAGACCTTGTATTCTCCCACTTCCTCTTCTTTCTCACCCCTTACCCGAATGTCACTAACAGCTAAAACGTCCAGCCCCATCTTACTTGCAGCCTCTGCCAGCTCTAACTTCTTCCCAGAGTAGCCCCCATTGACATTAATAGCTCCCCATCTCATTACCATTTGTTTGCCAAGTCGTATCTTAGGAGTCCCTGGTTTGTCAGTTAGAGGTGGGACTCCGTCACCTCCAAAGGTCCGAGGCATTTTGCTCTGATTGTTGCCAGCATCATATTTAAAGTACCAGGGAAGCAAGTTGCTAGCCTTACTTGCCCCGAGTCCCATTGGGGTTTACTCCTAACGGTTGAGGGACTAACCGGTGGATTTGGTAGTCTTTGCCGTATGAGCACAAAGGTGACCACGACTCAGAATATGTCCGAGATGCCCAGCCTTATTCCAAAGTAACTGGTATCCCGACTGTCGGGACCACTTACTTGGCCACTCATACATTGCCCGTGGTTCATGAACTAGGACATGACTACAGGAACCCACACAATTTTAGTTATGTAATTAATTACAGTTTGGATTTGGTTACTAACATGTAATGGTATTACAGAACTCGTGCTGTATCCTATACACAGAACATATAAATAAGGTCTGAAATTGGAAAACTGTGAGATGTAAACAATTGGAGAGTTAATTAGAAATGTAATTACAAAGAATATTAATTACAGAGGAAGGCATAAAAATAAATAACAAATAAAAGTACATCGCTTGGTAATAACTTTTAAGCAATTCAAAATCTGAGCTGATGAACATATTAACAGCAAATAATTTGGAGATTACAATCCACTCCCCTACACGTGAAACAAATCATTCTAGCACTACCATAGAACAAATAATAATGAGCTCCAAAACAAAATATAAATCAGTTGTAATAAAAGCTGGACTGGCAGACCATTATGCACAGGCTATAAGCTTTTGTGTAAATACTAATCCATCCTATGATTATATGAGGAAGACTACACACATGAGCAGAACTTTCAGTAATACTGCAGTACAAACATTCCAGAATCATCTCCAACAAGAATCGTGGGAGATAGTGTATAGTACAGAAAACATTTCTGGTAAGTTTCAGACATTCATGAATATTTTTAAATATTATTTTGATCTTGCTTTTCCATTGAAAGCCAAAACAACCCAAACCACTAAAAACAACAAGTGGATTGCTAGTGGTATAAGGAAATCTTGTTCTAGAAAACGGTACCTTTACAATATTGCAAGAGGCTACAACACATCTCAGGAGTTACTTTAAAAAATATAAATCTATCTTAAATAAAATAATAAAGGAGGCAAAGAAACGAGACAATGACAAATACATAGAAGATACTTCAAACAGAACCAAAGCAATTTGGCAAGTTGTAAAGAAAGAAACCAAATCTTAAAAAAATAGAGATAATAATATAGTATTAAAGGCTGGCTTGGAAAACATTAATAACCCACAGGAAGTAGCTAATATGTTTAATAACTATTTTATAAATGTAGCAGAGAAACTACTACAACAGATCTTTAATAGAAAACAGCATACATTATCATCATCATCATCTGTGTTCTGCCTAAAGGCAGGTTTTCACATGGTAGTTCTCCAGGCTGTTCGGTCTTCTGCCATCTCTTCAGGTCTGCATAATTTTCTCTTCCCTTAATGCCATCTATCACCATGTATCTCCTTCTTCCTCTCCCACAAACCAATCCTTCCAAAGCATCTACTAGCAAGCACTCCCTTCTCAATGAATGTCCCAACCAGTTCTTTTTCCTTTCTCTTACAACCTTCAGCAGACATCTTCTCTCACCAATCCTTTCCAATACTCTTTCATTACTAACTCTTTCAATCCAGCTTATTCTCTCCATTCTCCTCCAAATCCACATCTCAAATGCTTCTAACCTTTTTTCATCCTCTCGTCTCAGTGTCCATGTTTCTGGCCCATTTATAACGCCACACTCCAGACAAAACATTTTCCAAGACTTTTCCTTAGTCCTTTATCTAATTTGGCACATAAGAGTCTCCTCTTTCTGTTGAATTTCTCCTTCACTATGGCAATTCGAGTTTTCACCTCCTGGTGATATCTCAAGTCTTCAGTTATTGTGCTTCCAAGATATTTAAATTCACTTACTTGGCTAGTGGTATATTGTCCTATTTTAATATTGGACAGTCTGCATCTTGTCCTGATGACCATACTCTTCGTTTTTGCTGTGTTTGTTTGCATCCCATATTCCACACAAGCTTCATTCAGATCTTTGAGCATGTTATTCACTGTCTGCTCACTTTCTGCCACTAATACCATGTCATCAGCAAATCTTATACATTCCTTTCTCTTTCCACCAATACACATTCCTCTTTTCACATCTAAGCTTCTCGCAATAATCTCTTCAAGGTATACGTTAAACAACAGTGGGAAAAGGCAATAGCCTTGTCTAACACCTTGTCCAATGCTGCTTCCTTCTGACATTTCATTTCCAATCCTTATCCTTACTTTCTGGTGTAAATATAGATTCTTTATCAGTCGTCTATCTTTCCAATCTACTCATTTCCTCTTCAAGATATCCATCAGCTTGTTCCACTGAACTCTGTCAAAAGCCTTTTCTAAATCTATAAAAACAGCAAAGATTTCTCTACATTTTTCCATATATCTTTCCCCTATAGTTCTTAGTAAGCCAATAGCATCTCTTGTTCCTTTTCCTCTTCTAAATTCGAACTGCTCCTCTGCAATCCCCCTATCCAGCTTGCCATATAACCTTCTATTTAACACTCTCAGCAAGACATTAGGTGCATGAGAAATTAGACTGATGGTCCGGTGCTCTTCACATTTTTTAGTGTTTCTCTTTTTCTCTATTGGTATCATAACTGTTGCAGCAAAGTCCTCAGGCCATTCCCCTTTGTCATATATCTCGCTACAGAGGTAGACTATTTCTTTTTTTGCCTTGTTTCTCAGACTCTTCAACAGTTCTGCTGGCAAATCATCTATTCCACATGCCTTCCTATTCTTCATCTCCTTCAGTGCCTTTTCTACTTCTGCTTCCAAGATGGTAAACCCCTTTCCATCTTCCGGCACATATTGCTCCTCTTCAACCTTAATTTCGCTTTGCATTTCATCCCCCTTATACGGACATTCAATATATTCTTGCCATCTGTTCAAAACCTCCTGTGGTTCTTCTGCTAGAGTACCATCTGCTCTTCCTATTTCCATGTCATTCCTCTTTCTTTTACATTCAAAAACTATCTCACTAGCCAGCCTATACATCATTTCATACTTTCCCTTTCTCTCCATTTTCTCTATTGCGTCACATTTCTGTTTCATCCTTTTTTCTCTTGCTTCTTCAGTTTCTCTTCTTAATTCATTATTCAGTTTCCTGTATCTCTTTTTGCCTTCTTCAGTTTCTACACTTTTCCACTTTCTCCACTCTTCCATCTTTTTCAACATGTTTTCTGTTATCCATTCTTTCCTGGTGCTTTGGGATACTCTAATTCCTAGTACTTCTTTGGCATAGTCCATGAGTCCTTCCCTCATTTTTATCCACCTGTCATTAACTCTTTCATCAACACTACCTCTTTGCCATTTTTCCATAAATCTGTTCTCCAAATCTGATGCCTTTCCTACCTCTTTGAGTCTTTCTATATTTAGACTTTCCTTTGCTTTACCTCTCCACACTTTTTTCAACTTCACTTGTATTTCTCCCATCACTAGATGGTGGTCTGAATTTATATCTGCTCCTGGATAAGCTTTAGCATTCTTCAAACAGTTCCTAAACCTTTTTTGTATCAGGATGTAGTCCAGCTGATATCTTTCCCTATCAAATTTCATATCCATGTGTAACGTCTCCTTTTGTGGTGTTCAAATAATGTGTTGCCCACTGCTAATGAATTTTCTTTACAGAAACTAATTAGTCGTTCACGTCTCTCATTTCTTATTCCTAATCCAAATTTTCCTACTGTATCTTCATCTCTGCCTTCACCCACCACTGCATTCCAGTCCCCCATGATGATAATGCAGGCATTTCTATTTACTTTCTCGATGAGTTCTTGTATTTTCTCATAATATTCTTCCACTTCCTCATCTCTATGCTGGCTGGTTGGCATATATACCTGTATTAACACCAAATCTTTTGAACTACCCTTCAGTCGTATCATCATCAGTCTTCCATCAATATATTGTACCTTCATTACCTTATTTTTCAACTTTTGCACTATCAATATTCATACTCTTGTTTTCACCATTCTTGATTTCCCCTGAGTAAAAGAGATTATAATCTCCACTTTCTATCTCCCCATTCTCTCCCCCATCTCGTTTCACACAAACCAAGGGCATCTAATCTGTTCCTTTTCATCTCCTGTTTTGCATTCTCTAGCTTTTTCTGCTTGCAGAAGTGTCCTCACAATCCATGTTCCAATCTGTATCTTTCCTCCCTTCACTGTCCCTTTCTTCCTTTCAAATATGTCTACTCTCAAAGTGTTCCCCTCCCGGAGATCCGAATGACGGAAAAAAGAAACAGGGAAAAAGTCTCGAGCAGATCAATGTTTTTGTACCCAACAAATGTAGAAGAAGTACAGGTTTCAATAAAAAGTCTCAAAATTAAACTCTCTGCAGGTGTAGATGATATACCTGATTTCATTATAGAGAAATGTGGGAACTTGATTACTGAGTGCTTAACCCACATATGCAACCTATCTTATCTTTTGCTACAGGAACTTTTCCTTCATGTTTGAAAATAGCAAAAGTAAAGCCATTATACAAGAAAGGAAACAAAGATGATATTTCCAACTACAGACCACTGGCACTTCTGTCTGTTTTCTCAAAAATATTAGAAAGGCTTTTCAATAAGAGGCTAACAGACTTCTTAGAGGATGATTGCATTCTGTCAGAATCTCAACATGGATTTAGAGCAAACCGTTCAACCAAATCAGCAGTTCACTCCATTCTGTTAGAGGCACTGATAGCATTAGAGAACAAAAAACTTATAATGGGCATATTTTTAGATTTGTCAAAGGCATTTGACACCATAAATCATGACAAATTGCTATACAAGCTAGAAAATCTTGGCATTAGGGGAACAGCTAACAACTGGCTCAGCTCTTATCATAAGAACAGGGAACAATATGTGGAAATAGATCAAGAAAGTCACAATGTCATTAGGAAATATAATTCCAAGCTACTGACTGTTAAATATGGAGTGCCACAAGGATCAGCAATGGGTCCTGTTCTGTTCTTACTCAATGTAAATGACCTAAACATAAGCAATGACAGCAGTAAAATATTTCAATTTGCTGATGATACGAGTGTTCTAATTACAGGAAACTCAGAAGAAACTCTTGTAAAAAACATAAAAGAAACCACTGACAGGCTAACATGCTACTTTGATGACAATGACTTAATAATAAACACTGAAAAAACTGTAGCTATGGATATACATAGAACACAAACAAAAAATCTGATATCACCCAACCTAGAGCTATACGGACAGACAATTGCCAAAACAGCCTGTACCAAATTTCTTGGACTTCATCTACAAGACAACTTGAAATGAAAAGCACATATTGACCAAATGAACAAAAAAATTAAGTACTTCTTGTTTTGTGCTGCGTACATTAAAAAATTGTACCAGCTACAACACCCTTCAGTTTGTATATTATGCAATTGTACACTCTCACCTCCGGTATGGGATTATGTTCTGGGGAAATTCTGGAGATGCCATCAAAACAATCAAAATTAAAAAAAAAATTATAAGAATAATGGAAGGGGTAGATAATCGCAAATCATGTAGACCATTGTTTCAAAAAAAGCATGATCCTGCCACTTCCTTGCATATATATACTTGAAAATATAATGTATTTAAAGCAAAACTTACATACAAAAAGACCACTCATCACTCAAAATCACACAATACACAGCTATGATACAAGACAAAATTTGGATGTACATGTTCAAAGTACCAACACAAAGTTATTTCAAAACAGCCTTATCCATCCTAGTGTCAAACTATACAATGCCTTACCAGATACCATTAAACATATACAAAACATTGGTCACTTCAAATCTAAACTGATGTTGTACTTGGTTGATCACTGCTTTTACACAGTAAATGATTACATACAAAGCTAGTTTTCTGTGTTTTTACCCAATGTAGTCTCATTCAGAAGAATATTAGCATTTTATCTCTCTGTATATAGCGTAACAACATTTATTTAAGTATTTATCATTAATTGATATGTTAATGTGTGTTATTATGTATGTCTGCTTGTGTCTGTGTATGTGTGGATGGATATGTGTGTGTGTGCGAGTGTAAACCTGTACTTTTTTCCCCCTAAGGTAAGTCTTTCCGCTCCCGGGATTGGAATGACTCCTTACCCTCTCCCTTAAAACCCAATCCTTTTGTCTTTCCTTCTCCTTCCCTCTTTCCTGACGAGGCAACCATTGGTTGCGAAAGCTAGAGTTTTGTGTGTATGTTTGTGTTTATTTGTGTGTCTATCGACCTGCCAGCGCTTTTGTTGGGTAAGTCTCATCATCTTTCTTTTTAAATTTATTATGTAAAAAGGTATATTACATGTAAAACTGTTAATATTAACAAAAAAATCCAAATATCTCTTTCACATTGTGCAGCTGCAGATGAAAATGGATCAATAAACCTGTCTGTCAAATCTGTCTGTCGTAAACTCTTGTCTTACTCATAGTAGATTGGCCAAAAGCAACAGTCAACATTTCAAATTTAGAGCTTCACGTCATTCCATTTTCCAAGCACAATTTAATGCAAATTCTTTGAGCCATCTTTTTTGAAAGTAATAATTCTCTGAGTGCTCAGAAACATTTATAACCTCTTTGACTGTCAACAATAAACAGATATTCAGAACAACTGAAAATGCAAATATACACCAGGAATATGTGTACCAAAAAGATAACTGATTGATTTTTTTAAATCAGATGTACAATGCTTCAAAAATTTTTAAAGAATTTAAAAATTACTTTTTGTTGTCACACCTCATAAATCTCAATCTCATAGTTAATTTGTGCTGAATTCCTCCAGATTCACAGAACTGCAGCTATTTGGGGAAATAGAATTCTAGGTCATTGTCAGTCCAGATTCTCTTTCAATATTTACCAGTTTATTTTTCCATTTTTTGGATTCTTCAAGTTCTTGGTCTTTATTTTTTAAGAAATGCACAAATATTTTTCTGCTTGTATCAGGTATTGTACTTGTTAAATATGTTTTGCCTCCCAAAACTGGAACAACAACAGTTGCCATGAGATCATTATGAACATGTTCTAAAGGTTTGTTTGTTCCTTCGAATTTGGTGATACAATTTCTGGAAACAGTCTTCATGTCAGTTTTCTCACCAAAGTCATCATATCTTTTTTGCAGTCTAATCCCAAAACTGCTTCCCTTTATTTATCATTTTGTTGATTGTACTCTTACCAAAGTGCATCATCATTTCTCAATATGTTTATTAACCTGCTTTCATTGGCACATGGCTTCTTTTTTGTGTAATATAAATGGTCTCTCTGTTGAGCTGTAATGAGCAGTCTCCCAGATCCATCATAGACCTGACAATCTATTTAATTAAAAATGACCTTTCTATCATTTCTCGTGACCTGCCATAGAGGTAAAATAGCATGATAATATATTTTTAGCTACAAATTCTTTAGAGATATCTTCATTGTCCTTTCCCTATGAGTTCTCTTAACCTGCATCAGCTAAAGTTATGTTTTTAACGAAAATATTTTTATCACCAATTGAAAAATAATTTACATTTGGCACCATGTTTTGAGTTGCCCTGGAATGCATTATCCAACTGGCACTATTCAATCTAACTGTGTCACACACTAAAAGCACCTCATTTCTTTTGTTCTCTCTGAAATTTCTCCTTTTCTGGGCACTCTCTGGGTATGTGACTGACTTTGTGATAGTTGTAACAAAGAAACACATCTTTTCCTGTTGTTTCTTTCTTAATTTTTCCTGTCCTTTGTCACTTTGTTCCATAAATGGCTTTTTTTGGTACTACCTTCCATTACCTTTCAAACACATTGCAGAATGTTTACCTTCATTATATTCGTTATATCAAGCATCTTCAGCAATAAGAGACCTTTTAATTGTTGCACACTTAAGATCATTGTCTGGCAAATTGTACAAAGCTGTAACTACTGCATCCCATTTGTGTGGAAGTCCACATAGAATAGTCATTTCTAGATCTTCATTTTCAGTTTCATCATCAGTATTCACTAGATCTTCTACAGGTTTGGTTATCTGTTCTATAAAATTTTCAGTAGATTCACAATTTTAAGTTAATATAATTTCAGTCACAATGGCACAGCTTGAAATGTGCTATGCCTTGAGGAACAATTTGTAATGTTCTTCCCATCCTCTTACCAGATTTGCCAAGCTTTGTATAAGCAATTACTGCTTGTTGCATTTTTAAAGTGTAATTTTTGCTAGTGCATTATTTTTTTTTATTTATTACTATTGGTCCTGTAGATCATACAATTTGTACTTTGCTGTACATCATGATATAGGACAAGTCAATCTGAAAATTTTGTTGAGAGACAGTGTATGATGAGAGATGACGGTAACGGTACATAACTCAAATAGCAGAATACATATAGGATATATAGACAAAGTATAAAAAGGTGGTTCGTGATGAGAGATGACAGTAGTAGTAGTAGTAGTAGTGGTAGTTTATTCATCCAGAGACAATGTACATTGCATGGATTTCGTCAAAAAATACATAGTATATATATATCTAAAAAGAAAGATGATGAGACTTACCAAACAAAAGCGATGGCAGGTCGATAGACACACAAACAAACACATACATGCACACAAAATTCAAGCTTTCACAACAAACGGTTGCTTTGTCAGGAACGAGGGAAGGAGAGGGAAAGACGAAAGGATGTGGGTTTTAAGGGAGAAGGTAAGGAGTCATTCCAATCCCGAGAGCGGAAAGACTTACCTTAGGGGGGAAAAAGGACAGGTATACACTCGCACACACACACATATCCATCCACATATACACAGACACAAGCAGACATTTGTAAAGGCAAAGAGTTTGGGCAGAGATGTCAGTCGAGGTAGAAGTACAGAGGCAAAGATGATGTTGAATGACAGGTGAGGTATGAGCGGCGGCAAATTGAAATTAGAAATTAGCGGAGATTGAGGCCTGGCGGATAGCGAGAAGACAGTATATGCTGAAGGGTAAGTTCCCATCTCCGGAGTTCTGACAGGTTGGTGTTAGTGGTAAGTATCCAGATAACCCGGACGGTGTAACACTGTGCCAAGATGTGCTGGCCGTGCACCAAGGCATGTTTTGCCACAGGGTAATCCTCATTACCAACAAACACTGTCTGCCTGTGTCCATTCATGCGAATGGACAGTTTGTTGCTGGTCATTCCCACATAGAAGGCTTCACAGTGTAGGCAGGTCAGTTGGTAAATCACGTGGGTGCTTTCACACGTGGCTCTGCCTTTGATCGTGTACACGTTCCGGGTTACAGGACTGGAGTAGGTGGTGGTGGGAGGGTGCATGGGACAGGTTTTACACCGGTGGCGGTTACAAGGGTAGGAGCCAGAGGGTAGGGAAGGTGGTTTGGGGATTTCATAGGGATGAACTAAGAGGTTATGAAGGTTAGGTGGACGGCGGAAAGACACTCTAGGTGGAGTGGGAAGGATTTCATGAAGAATGGATCTCATTTCAGGGTAGGTTTTGAGGAAGTCGTATCCCTGCTGGAGAGCCACATTCAGAATCTGATCCAGTCCCGGAAAGTATCCTGTCACAAGTGGGGCACTTTTGGGGTTCTTCTGTGGAAGGTTCCGGGTTTGAGGAGATGAGGAAGTGGCTCTGGTTATTTGCTTCTGTACCAGGTCGGGAGGGTAGTTACGGGATGCGAAAGCTGTTTTCAGGTTGTTGGTGTAATGGTTCAAGGATTCCGGACTGGAGCAGATTCATTTGCCACGAAGACCTAGGCTGTAGGGAAGGGACCGTTTGATGTGGAATGGGTGGCAGCTGTCATAATGGAGGTACTGTTGGTTGTTGGTGGGTTTGATGTGGACAGACGTGTGAAGCTGGCCATTGGACAGGTGGAGGTCAACGTCAAGGAAAGTGGCTTGGGATTTAGAGTAGGACTAGGTGAATCTGATGGATCCAAAGGAGTTGAGGTTGGAGAGGAAATTCTGGAGTTCTTCTTCACTGTGAGTCCAGATCATGAAAATGTCATCAATAAATCTATACCAAACTTTGAGTTGGCAGGCCTGCGTAACCAAGAAGGCTTCCTCTAAGCGACCCATGAATAGGTTGGCGTACGAGGGGGCCATCCTGGTACCCATGGCTGTTCCCTTTAATTGTTGGTATGTCTGGCCTTCGAAAGTGAAGAAGTTGTGGGTCAGGATGAAGCTAGCTCAGGTAATGAGGAAAGAGGTTTTAGGTAGGGTGGCAGGTGATCGGCGTGAAAGGAATTGCTCCATCGCAGCGAGGCCCTGGACATGTGGAATATTTGTCTATAAGGAAGTGGCATCAATGGTTACAAGGATGGTTTCTGGGGGTAACAGACTGGGTAGGGATTCCAGGCGTTCGAGAAAGTGGTTGGTGTCTTTGATGAAAAATGGGAGACTGCATGTAATGGGTTGAAGGTGTTGATCTACGTAGGCACAGATGTGTTCTGTGGGGCTTGGTAACCAGCTACAATGGGACGGCCGGGATGATTGGGTTTGTGAATTTTAGGAAGAAGGTAGAAGGTAGGGGTGCGGGGTGTTAGTGGGGTCAGGAGGTTGATGGAGTCAGGTGAAAGGTTTTGTAGGGGGCTTATGGTTCTGAGTATTCCTTGAAGCTTCGCCTGGACATCAGGAATGGGATTACCTTGGCAAACTTTGTAAGTAGTGTTGTCTGAAAGCTGACGCAGTCCCTCAGCCACATACTCCCGACGATCAAGTACCACAGTCGTGGAACCCTTGTCCGCCAGAAGAATGACGATGGATTGGTCAGCCTTCAGATCACGGATAGTCTGGGCTTCAGCAGTGGTGATGTTGGGAGTAGCATTAAGGTTTTTTTAAGAAGGATTGAGAGGCAAGGCTGGAAATCAGAAATTCCTGGAAGGTTAGGAGTGGGTGATTTTGAGGAAGAGGACGTGGGTCCCGCTGTGACGGAGGACGGAACTGTTCCAGGCAGGGTTCAATTTGGATAGTGTCTTGGGGAGTTGGATCATTAGGAGTAGGATTAGGATCATTTTTCTTCGTGGCAAAGAGATATTTCCAGCAGAGAGTACGGGTATAGGACAGTAAGTCTTTGACGAGGGGTGTTTGGTTAAATTTGGGAGTGGGGCTGAAGGTGAGGCCTTTGGATAGGACAGAAGTTTCGGATTGGGAGAGAGGTTTGGAGGAAAGGTTAACTACTGAATTGGGGTGTTGTGGTTCCAGATTGTGTTTTGGGGGGAGTGGAGCTGGAAGTGGGAGATTGAGTAGATGGGAGAGACTGGGTTTGTGTGCAATGAGAGGAGGTTGAGGTTTGCTGGAAAGGTTGTGACGGGTGAGTGAGTTGCCTTTCTGGAGGTGGGAAACCAGGAGATTGGATAGTTTTTTAAGGTGGAGGGTGGCATGCTGTTCTAATTTGCGGTTGGCCTGTAGGAGGATGCTCTGAACAACCGGTGTGGATGTGGGAGAGGAAAGATTGAGGACTTTTATTAAGGATAGGAGTTGATGGGTGTGTTGATTGGCTGAGTGGATGTGTAGGTGAAGGACTAGGTGGGTGAGGGCAATGGATTGTTCAGTTTGGAACTGGTATAGGGACTGATGGAAAGAAGGGTTGCAGCCAGAGATGGAAACTTTAGAGTGTGAGGCCTTTGGGGGTGATGCCAAATGTCAGACAAGCCTGAGAAAATAAAATATGGGAGTGTAATCTGGCTAGGGCGAAGGCATGTTTGCGGAGGGAATGTAAATAAAACTTAATGGGGTCGTTGTGAAGGTGTTGTGAGGGTGACATGGTACTAGAAGGTGGAAAGTGTAACAAGAGGCTGAAATGAAAGTAAATATAAATATATATGGGGAGAGATGAAGGTACTTGATCATCGGGAGTATGTGGCTGAGGGACTGCGTCAGCTTTCAGACAACACTACTTACAAAGTTTGCTGAGGTAATCCCATTCCTGATGTCCAGGCGAAACTTCAAGGAATCCTCAGAACCATACGCCCCCTACAAAACCTTTCACCTGACTCCATCAACCTCCTGACCCCACTAACACCCCGCACCCCTACCTTCTACCTTCTTCCTAAAATTCACAAACCCAATCATCCCGGCCGTTCCATTGTAGCTGGTTACCAAGCCCTCACAGAACGAATCTCTGCCTATGTAGATCAACACCTTCAACCCATTACATGCAGTCTCCCATCCTCGTCAAAGCCACAACCACTTTCTCGAACGCCTGAAATCCCTACCCAGTCTGTTACCCCCGGAAACCATCCTTGTAACCATTGGTGAAACTTCCTTATACACAAATATTCCGCATGTCCAGGGCCTCGCTGCGATGGAGCACTTCCTTTCACGCCGATCACCTGCCACCCTACCTAAAACCTCTTTCCTCATTGCCTTAGCCAGCTTCGTCCTGACCCACAACTTCTTCACTTTCGAAGGCCAGACATACCAACAATTAAAGGGAACAGCCATGGGTACCAGGATGGGCCCCTCGTACGCCAACCTATTCATGGGTCGCTTAGAGGAAGCCTTCTTGGTTACCCAGGCCTGCCAACCCAAAGTTTGGTACAGATTTATTAATGACATTTTCATGATCTGGACTCACAGTGAAGAAGAACTCCAGAATTTCCTCTCCAACCTCAACTTCTTTGGATCCATCAGATTCACCTGGTCCTACTCTAAATCCCATGCCACTTTCCTTGACGTAGACCTCCACCTGTCCAATGGCCAGCTTCACACGTCCATCCACATCAAACCCACCAACAAGCAACAGTACCTCCATTATGACAGCTGCCACCCATTCCACATCAAACGGTCCCTTCCCTACAGCCTAGGTCTTCGTATCAAACGAATCTGCTCCAGTCCGGAATCCTTGAACCATTACACCAACAACCTGAAAACAGTTTTCGCATCCCGTAACTAACCTCCCGACCTGGTACAGAAGCAAATAACCAGAGCCACTTCCTCATCCTCTCAAACCCAGAACCTCCCACAGAAGAACCCCAAAAGTGCCCCACTTGTGACAGGATACTTTCCGGGACTGGATCAGATTCTGAATGTGGCTCTCCAGCAGGGATACGACTTCCTCAAATACTGCCCTGAAATGAGATCCATCCTTCATGAAATTCTTCCCACTCCACCTAGAGTGTCTTTCCGCCGTCCACCTAACCTTCATAACCCCTTAGTTCATCCCTATGAAATCCCCAATCCACCTTCCCTACCCTCTGGCTCCTACCCTTGTAACCGCCCCCGGTGTAAAACCTGTCCCATGCACCCTCCCACCACCACCTACTCCAGTCCTGTAACCCGGAACGTGTACATGATCAAAGGCAGAGCCACGTGTGAAAGCACCCATGTGATTTACCAACTGACCTGCCTACACTGTGAAGCCTTCTATGTGGGAATGACCAGCAACAAACTGTCCATTCGCATGAATGGACACAGGCAGACAGTGTTTGTTGGTAATGAGGATCACCCTGTGGCGAAACATGCCTTGGTGCACGGCCAGCACATCTTGGCACAGTGTTACACCGTCCGGGTTATCTGGATACTTCCCACTAACACCAACCTGTCAGAACTCCGGAGATGGGAACTTGCCCTTCAGCATATCCTCTCTTCTCGCTATCCGCCAGGCCTCAATCTCCGCTAATTTCTAATTTCAATTTGTCGCCGCTCATACCTCACCTGTTTTTCAACATCATCTTTGCCTCTGTACTTCTACCTCGACTGACATCTCTGCCCAAACTCTTTGCCTTTACAAATGTCTGCTTGTGTCTGTGTATATGCGGATGGATATGTGTGTGTGTGCGAGTGTATACCTGTCCTTTTTTCCCCCTAAGGTAAGTCTTTCCGCTCCCGGGATTGGAATGACTCCTTACCCTCTCCCTTAAAGCCCACATCCTTTCGTCTTTCCCTCTCCTTCCCTCTTTCCTGACGAAGCAACCGTTTGTTGCGAAAGCTTGAATTTTGTGTGTATGTTTGTGTTTGTTTGTGTGTCTATCGACCTGCCAGCGCTTTTGTTTGGTAAGTCTCATCATCTTTCTTTTTAGATATATTTTTTCCACGTGGAATGTTTCCCTATAGTATATTCATAGTATATATATATATATATATACACATATAGGGTGAACAATACTATACAAAATACTGATGTGCATAGTAGACTACATAACATCAGACTACATTGAAATAGCATGTACAACTTTGATTATTTACATTGATGTATGAGAAAGACTTCTTACATGGAATACACAGTTGATATTCAGATATAACACATACAATTCTAGCACTTTTGTACATATTATTTATTTAGATCATAGCAGCAGTCAGATAAAAATTACTATTGGCACAGAGTACATAAATATAATTGTTTAGTATGAAGCTATTCTAGGTATTCTTTTACACTATAATAGCAGTTGGTCATTAAAAATTTGAATACTGCTTCTTTAAATGAAGACAATTGTTTTATTTCTTTTATCTTTACCGGTAGTGTGTTATACATTCTGCTTCCTTGTATGTTTGTTTGTTTCTGCGCCAAAGCCTTGTTAACTCTTTTTATATGAATGTCATTGCACTTTCTTGTGTTGTAAGTATGTAGATCTGAGTTGGATTGGAAATTGTTAATATTTCTTTTTACATTAATTACGCTTTTCTGTATATAGAGGCATGGTAGGGGTAGAATATTCAGCTGTTTAAATAATTGCTTTGAAGGAGTTAGCCTTGAACTGTTCATAATTATTCTAACAGCTCGTTTTTGTAGAGTGAAGATGGTTTTGAGATTTTTCTTACTATGACCCCAGAAGGTGTGGCCATAGGTAATAGCAGAATGTATATAAGCAAAGTAAACAGCTCTGCTACATTACCTACTACATACAAAGCTAATAACACATAAAGCAAAGCAAGCAGAGCTTAACTTATGCGAGAGATACAGGATATGGGATTTCCAGTCTAAATTTTTGTCTATATGTACACCTAAGAATTTTGTGGTAGCAACTTTCAATTTCTTTTTTTGTGTGTGTTCTGAGATCTAGATCAGAGTGTGACTTTGCTTTCCTGTAATGGATATAATTAGTTTTAGAGATATTTATGGTTAATTTGTTCACTTCATACCAATTTTGCAAATATTCTATAACTCTGCTTGCAGATGTTGGCAATACCCGGTTTATGTCAGTTACTACAATGTTTGAGTCATCCGCAAACAGGGTTATATGAGTACCATTTACTGGAATCTTGATATCATTTATGTAAAGAAGAAATAGGAGAGGTCCTAGAACACTCCCCTGTGGTACCCCAATTGGCAGTCTGAATATCCGATCTGTAAACAATACTTTGGTTTTTACTGTTTGTTGTTGTAATTTCTACTACCTGTTCCCTATTATGGAGATATGACTGAAACCACTTTTTGGCTACTCCTCGTATACCGACATATTCTAATTTGTCTAGCAGGATATCATGTTGGACAGTATCAAATGCCTTTGAGAGGTCCAAATTTATTCCTATTGTACTGTTGTTCTTATCTAGCCCCGTTACAATATTTTCAATGAATTGGGTGATGGCTGACTCCGTACTCATTCCTTCGCAAAAGCCGTGTTGGTTTACAGACAATAGATTGAATTTCTCGAGGTAATTTGTAATTCTGTTTTTCATGACTGTCTCTATTACTTTTGAAAATACCGATAATAAAGCTATTGGTCTATAGTTTCCCACTTCATGTATATTGCCCTTTTTTTACAATGGTTTTACTTTTGCAATTTTTAATCGTCGTTGAAAGACACCTTCTGAAAATGATATGTTTATGATGTGTGAGAGTGGGTCTGATATGACACTAGCACATCTCATCATGACTGAGCAAGGTATCTTGTCAATCCCTGAGGACATTTTATTCTTCATTGTTTTTATTATTCGATTAACTTCCAATTTGTTCGTGGGAGGTAGCAATAATGAATTAACACTTTGTTCTTTTGGGATTGATGTCTACTAATCTTAGAACAATTTTTACTCAGATTAATTGGACTATTTATGAAGTAGTCATTAACGTAATTTGCTAAAGTAAGATTTCTGACTAGCACACCTTGATCATCATTTTAAAACAAAGTCATCTGGATTTCTAACGTTTTTGCTTGGACCTATTTCTTTTTTTACTACATTCCATATAGCTTTCGATTTGTTTGCTGACCCAGCAATTACACTGTCATTGTGCATTGTCTTGGCTGTTTTGATCACCTTCCTGTAAATTTTCTTGTATGTCTTAACATAATCTGTGAAGTGTTCATCTTTGTTATCTTTTTTGAGTTGACTGATATGTTTTAGTGTTTGACTAGATACTCTAATAGCGGGTGTTATCCACTGGCTTGTGTTCCTAGGCATGACATTGATCTTTGTGAGCTTTTTTGGAAACACATCTCAAATAGGGACATGAATGTACTAGAAAAAGCATTGAAAGATTCCTCGGTTGTTGTTTGTGCAAAGACATCTTCCCAGGTTTCATTAGCTAACAACTGGATGAAGGTATTCACTTTTTCTGTATAGAAGTGCCTTTTGTATCCCCACTTATATTTTACTGCCTTGGGGATAAAGTAATTTATGTATGTTAATAGTGTATTGTGATCCAAAAGACCTAAGTTTACGTTTAGTGGCTCAGTGATACCATTCTCCATATTTGTGAAAATATTGTCTAAAAGAGAATATGACGGTTCTGTTATTCTGGTGGCATCTGTAAAGAGTGATTTCATGTGGAAGCTTCTGAGTATACTCAAAAGCTGTCTTTTTTCATCATTTTAAATTAACAGCTTAATATTAAATCTCCACATAAAAATAATTTCACTTCATTACTATAAAAAGTGTTTAGTGCTGCTTCTATTTTTTTGAAGAATATGTTTTTGTCACCCAGTGGAGATCTATATATTGTAATGACAACTAGTTTTTCACTCTTCTCCTCAGTTTTTAACTCTATGGCACGTGATTCAAAATGTTTTCTATATTTAGATGGTCCAATTCTGTTTTCACTTTGAACTGCAGTCCTACTCTAGAGTAAATGCATACCCCACCATTTTTAAAAACACTTCGGCAATAATGTGATGCTAAATTAAACTTGCTTATATTTATGAGACTTAATTCACTAGCCTTGCACCAGTGTTCAGATAAACAAATACAAGAGACATCAGCAAGATTATTTAAAGCTACTTCTAGATCCAGTACTTTGTTTCTGAGGCATTGAATATTCTGACACATTATCCTGACTGTTTTGCAAGTATTTTTTCTTTTGACATTACCTGGTAATGTGCTGCTTTTTCCATAGTAGTTGTGACTTATCTGCAAATTTTCTTGCTGATTTGTCACGATCTTTCCCTTCTCTTTGTCTGAAGCCATAAAAAATCCTTATTTAATGATGTAGATGTACCTTGTCTTTGACTCCTCCTTAGGCAGTGTTGAGTTGCTGCAACTGTTGTTGATGGTTTTGTTGCTGCTGCTACTGTTGTTGTTGGTTCAGTTGCTGCTGCTGTTGTTGCTGCTGCTGTTTCTGTGGCCGGAGGTGGTGGTGGTGGTAGTGGTTGTGGTGGTGGTGCTGACAGGATTCTTCGTGCTGTTGCTGCCTTTGATTCTTTTATTGGCACTATTTCTGTTGATGGTGGATCTGTTGTTGTAGTATCTGTTGGTTTTGCTGTTGTTTCCGCCGAAGTTTTAGTTGCAGTTACTGATTGTGGTTTGACCATTTGTGGTAATTTTACTGCTGCTAATGGTGATGATTTTGTTGTTGCTGTTGCTTCTGTTGTTGGTGGTACATAGTAAAAGGAAAACGTGTGCAAGTTGCAAAAATGAAATACTGAAGCTGAACAAACGGATATCCAGTCTACAGTTTACAATCAACGCACTAAAGGTGGAAATAAGTTAACTACAATCTGAAGAACGTGATATGCTAATGAAGAAAGAAGACTCGGTCTCGGGAAAATGGAAGATAATGACTGACGGAAGTATTACTCAGAAGGTAAAAGTTCTGAAAGACAGTGAAAATTTTGTGCAAATAAACTGTTTTGAAGTGCTTTCTGCCATGGATTCAGTGAACACGTCGGAAAGCGTTGAAAAGTTGGAAAACAAAGTAGTCAAACCGTTGCTCGTTGTAAGTAGGTCAATCAGTGAAAATACTGGGTCGGGAGATATTCTAAAAACTCCGAAAATAAGTGCGCACACCTACACTACCGCAACAAAGGAAACTATGTTATACGTGTGACAAAAAAACACTACTCGGGTGAGAACAATCAATCAATCAATCTCTTTATTCGTCTGTTACCATACATTGTATGGATTTTAAATCCTCCGGTTACAAAAAGTGTGAAACACAAAACAATCTGTGTGTTATCTTCTGGTAAAGCCTTCATACTATAATCTGTGTGTTAGGTGATAGTCACTGCCGTGAAATTTCTGCAATGTTGATGGGAACATGTAGTTTCAAGGCTTCTGGTTTCATAAAGCCAGGGGCTCCATTGAGTGAAGTAACGGGCCTAAAAACATCAACTGACGTGGCTAGTTTGAATAAGGACGATTTCGCCTTGACAATAGGAGGATCAAACGACGTCTATAGAAACGAGACATACAAGGTTATTACAGAAATGAGGAAATATTTACATAATTTAACCCACACAGATGTACTTATTGTGAACATCCCATATCGTCATGATTTACCACTCTGGTCGAGTGTGAACCGCGAAATTAATGACGCAAACGAGTGTATCACTGAAATATGCACCAACTTTAAGAATGTCGATATTGTAAACAGATTGGAGCAAAGGTTCCATACAGTCCATGGACTTCATTTTAATACGCCAGGAAAGAAATTATTAGCCGAAAAAATATGTAGTCGCATTTCGAAGAAGAGTGAAGGAAAAAGTATAAGTGACAAACAAACGGAGTTTAAGAAGTGCTTTAGACGAGTTACAAGCTGTGCCATCGGCCAAACGCAAATTACCAAGTGGTTTAAAACGATTAGGCGAGAAACAAACAATCAAGTCGTCAGCCAAACTAAAATTACGAAATGGTTTAAACCGAAGAGGACCGATGTGGATGAAGCAAAACTTATACAAGCTCCAGAAGTTAACTCACCTGTTGGGTCTAGTGAAGCAGGGGATACAACCCGTCGGCTTTGATCAATGACGTCATACATTAGTCACAGATAGTAATTTCTTCACTTCGAGGCATAGATAATAAAGCAGTTCTGTGTTCTGGATAAGCGCTATCATCGCACATTAAAATAATTATTCGTAATGATATTGAGGTAATTTGGAGTATTAGTTTGTTATTGTAGAACAATTTTTAGTGTCTTATTTTCGTTCATAGGAATGGATTTGTCTGTTTGTGGGTATGTAATTTTCGTTACTGTCTGTCTAGGCGAGCTTCGGTTATTCCTTGATATTTCCGTGTGACAAGGTCACTTTCCCATTAGCTTCTTTCACTGTATTTCACTATTTTGACATATTTCACTGTTTCATTGCACCAATGTGTGTATTTTCGTGTTGTGAAGTACGTAACAGAAATTTCTCAGCTGTCAATCTTCTTTCGTTTCCCAGCACTAGTATCAGTACGACATTTTCGAATGTGTACTTGCTATATTACAGGCGAAACCCCTGACACAACTACAACTTGTATCTCATTCTTCACTTCATCTTTATACTGACGACACAACTAAAATTTGTATCCCGTCCTTCACTTCGCCTTTACACTGACACAATATATGTCAATTGGCGAGCAAGATACAAATGTTGCATATAGCTATATAGCTCAAGTAACGAATAGGATACTATTAGCGTACAAGACAACAAGAAAACTGTTTCCCATAGTGAAGTACGGGATACAAATTGTACATGTGTCGTCTTCTTGTCTCCGTGTAGTTCAATTGAGGTACAGGTTGCAAATGTATCTTATGTCTGTTTCCACCTTTTCGTTACCAGTGTACATATATAGAGGTCAATGGAGGTCTGGTATACATATATTACATACGTAGGCCCTTCTGTCATCAGTAGTACTAATATGTACGTAAGACTGTTAGTAATAGCGGAGACGAAATAAACAACACATCTACAATTTGTCTCCCATGTTCTACTTAGGGTTTACTGAAGTGGAGGATACATCGTTCGAGAGAAGAACAGGACAGTAATGCTAGTGAAAACGAAGATATCGACTTACGACAAACTCCTATTCAAACTGTACTTAAGCAACACACTTCGAATGAGCTTTTAATTTGTATCCGGTGTTTCATTTACGGTTTAGTGAAGCAGGGGATACATAGTTCAAGTGAACAACAGGACAGCAATGTTAGTTGGAACTAAGAAATTGACGTACGCTGAACTTGTATCCCGTACTGCACTTAAGCAATACAGTTCGAAAGAGTTTCACGATACAACTGACATACATGTGACGTGATGTATTCTTTGCTAGTAATATATTTCATTCATTTATTTCCATTGTATTTTGTGGAGAAATACTAAGATACAAACACGCGATATCGTTAACGTGAGAATACTACTGGCCCTTATATATGTGAAGTATAGTTTTTCTCTCTTGCATTCCTTTGTTTCTCAACATTCTTCTCAGCTCTTTCATCTTTGTAATACATGCTCTCTGGCCAATTCTGACGTCATTGGTCAAAGCCGACGGGTTGTATGTTGGTTGTATCCCCTGCTAAACTAGACCCCACCTGTTGATTGCCACCAGCAAACAGAAGCCACACATAAGACAGATACCGAAACTTTTTAGGGTAAGTGCTGTATTAGAAATGCCATTAGATAAAGAATCAGCTAAAGTTACTAAATACCCAGATTTTGCTATACTACACCATAACGTTCCGTCACTCACAAATAAAATTTCCATGTTGGTAGCTGTGCATATTTAAAAAGTACATATACATATAAATATATATAGCAATAATAATCAAGGGTATGTAAATAGATTAATAGAAATCAATTATTTTCAATTAACACCCAAATTTTCGAATTTTTATAGTTTCTTTCGTTTGAGTCTGTTTTAACGTGAACTTTCTTCTGATTTCATGGGTTATATTCATCTTCTTCCGCCATGAATATTTATCTGTTGACCGTGTGTGTAACAGTTCTTAATCGGGCTTTTTCTTTCGAATGCAGGCCGCTTGTGGACCTGACATTGAGATGATGCGCGGAAGGAAAGAAAACTTTCTTGGTTTTGCACAAATAAGAATTATTACTCCAAACACAGACGGCTACCTCATGAATCTTACAAAAATACGTCCTCTCCACTCAAGAACTAATAACAGAGTCTCTCTATTAATGGAAAAAAATATATAATGGAATTTTTTTATCATTTGCTATCCAGCGTAGCATAATATATCTTAATCGGCGGTTACAACGGGCGCGCTAATGATTATTATCACTGGTTTTAAATTTTTGTCGTAGCTTGTTGGGGCTTCTCCTTATGTACCTATACAATTGCCCCTACACCGTGCGGTAACATGCAATGGAGGGCACACAGTGTTTTGTATACACTCGTACAGCTTAAATTTAATTTTGTACCGAAGGGGGTACAACGACCTTTATTTGTCGGCGTATTTTTATTTGTAAATTGGGTTTGAGATGTCAGCTTGTCTTACTTACACATTATCTTACAGGAAATACATAACTTACATACAGAATGATAGTTCTCTAAGTATTTACATGAGAGTGCTGCTAGAGCTATTACTCATCTCTTTGCCAACACTGCTAGCCTCTGTGCGCATACACGCTAAATATATTTGTTGACTGCGCAACAACCATTACATGTTCCACATATTATTGGGTAAGGTCGTCCGCGATTCCACTCGCACTTTTAGTGTTATTTTCACTCTGAGTGCCGTACTATCCGTCGAATAATTTGCTGTGGTGTGGTCTTCTATTCTGAGTGCATTGCATGTGCGTTTATTCTCCAAGAACCGATGCTGTGGAAGATAACTCACCTTTCATATGGCCCGGGAAGGATCTTCCCCACCGTATCCACATTTTCAGTGGGGTGAACACTGCACATCAACACCAGACATCAAGGTAAGTGATTCTTGCACAATTGTAGTTTGCTGTTTAATATCAGACGTTTTGTGGCATGACATTACCATAATTGCTTTGTTGTACTATTGCACACGCATTTGGGTTCCACTATATGTTTTGTCGTTCAGTTTGTCATGAGAATTGCTTTTAGTCCTTGACGTTTTTTCCTTTTAGATAGTTCTTCATGTTCATTATTTACATATGGCTCGATATACACATAAAATTCACATAAATATTTTGACATAATAATGCATATTACAATGGCTTACATCTAAGACTGACATTTCACCCATTATTTGCATCAAACATTAAGAATTCATAAATACTAAAACATTACAAAATTCCTTTTTCAATTACCAGGTGTACCGGTATGAAATGAGCCTTTTTTAGTGAAAATGAAACACTAATTTTGAATTGAAAAATAAAAACATTTTATTCAAAGTTTGCTTTGCGTTCTATACATTTTGACCACCTTTCTGGCAATTTGTGGACACTACTCCAATAGAAATATTCGTCTTTTGTAGCAAACCAATCAGATACCCAATTGTCGACTTCTTCATAGGAATCTGCGTATCCCACTGATGGAAACAAATTTTAGTCATAAGGGGCCACATGTGGTGAATACGGCGAGTAGGGTAGCAACTCCCAGCCAAGTGTTTTGATTGTATCCTGAACCAGTTTTGCTTGTGAGCAGGTGCATTCTCGTGTAAAAAAAAAATACTTTGCCAAGTCTTCTGGCCCGTACTGGTCTTTTTTCGATCAATGCATAGTTCAAATTGATCATTTGTTGTCTATAGCAATTAGTATTCACAGTTTCACCGGGTTTTTAAAGCTCATGATACACCACATCTTTCTGATCCCACCGAACACAGAGCATTGTCTTCTTGCCGAATCGATCTGGTTTTGCAGTCGATGTTGACGGTTGTCCCGGATTAACCCATGTTTTTTCCAGTTTAGGATTCTTAAAATAAATCCATTTTTCATTGCCAGCAACAATTCGATGCAAAACTGATTTTCTTTCGTGTCTTTGAAGCAAAATTTGACAAATGGTTTTTCGGTTTTCCATCTATCTTTCATTCAATTCAAGTGGCACCCATTTTCCATACTTTTTCATCTTTCCCATGGGTCATTCCATCTCAAATCAACTAACAGTCTGAACCTTGATATCTCAGATTTGGATGAATTTTTTTTTCAGGTAATGTACCCACTAACACTAGTTTAAATTTGAAATTTCAAATTTTTCTGCCCTTTGGTCTTTGAGTTTTAAGGGTTTAAAAATCAAAAAACCTCTGTTTATGATCAATCAATGATTGTTTTAAAATGCTGTAGCTCAAAAACTATACAACCTAGAGAGTCAAATTTGCACCATTGTTTTCCTCTAAAAATTCCGTTCAATTTGATATGTAACATGACTATGCTACCTAAATCTGAAGATTTTAAACTATTACAAAAACACATTTTTTGAAATTTCCAAAATATGTACCCTCGCCTTTTAAAAAAAATTATATGTGTTGTCCAGTCTAACTGACTACATGCATGCAAAATTTCAAGATGGGATCTCAATGGGTTCTTGTATAAAGTAATATTTTACTACCACAATACATACTAGTGAGGTGAAAAGCAGACTATTTCTAGGCTATGAATACTAAGGTAGGCCTATGTAATTCTAACAAACTTAAATTATTATGTTAGCCTCTTTATGCAACATTACCTTCTTATTGTTTGTTAATTCATTAAATGATATTTTAATGTGAGAATGAAATATATAAAAAAATATTAACTTAAGAAACTTACGATTTTATACGACATTCACTTTTTATTATAAAAAACGGGAGATTTTCATATACGGTCAAGGCTCTAGTTTTGGCCACTACCTCACTTATTGCCACCTCCATGTAACGAGTGCAAATTTTAGCACCTTTGGGATACCAGCCAGTCCTACCATAGATTATAATAAGCAATATGGAATGAGCTATTCAGTTGTCTATAGAAACATTTCTTTGTTTGGTCTTGTTTGAAGTCACCATTCAATGAAAAAATGTGTTGCAGATTTGGAGTTATGTAGTGTTTTTCTTTAAGCAACACACAAATTGTTTTTTTTGTATTCAACAAGTTGTACAAAGCATCAGAAGAAACTTAATTTATTGAGAGGTAAGATTAAGTATTATATTTTCATTTCCTACAGGTTAAACATGATAAAACCAAAAAACATGTCATTAATGTGGCCATAAGTGGGGCCTTGATGCTACATTAAAATGTGTATGAAATAATCATAGCAAAAAAACTTATGAGTGCTCTACATTGTACTGTGTTTTAGTGTTAAGTTCTCCAAGTGATCTAGTATAGAGCGGTGTAGTCTTAGAGTACGCCACACCTTGTATGTGGTAATATATCAAACATCATAAAATACGATTGTTTACTATATTTATTTTTTCTAGAATGTTCCAGATAATATAAATGTAGTTATTTAAGTTGTATGTATATATTTACTTTTTGGTAGTAGCATTTGTTACCTTACAGAAATGGCATCTCAGAAGAATTGGGCGACTATTGCTGCTAAATGTTGTAACCCTTTTAAAGTAGAACAACATAAGAAAGTCTGTGTACAATCACTATGAAATGTAACAGACTGGATGTGCTCTCTAGACTTAGGAATCATTAGTGACATGAAAATATGTGATGTATGTAGGAAAAAGGTTAGTGACAAACACAAAACATAAGAAGAAGTTTTACCTTGCAGTAGCAAAAATGTAAACGGTTCTTTTATTGATCCTCAATCTTCCGTAGACTATTTGAACAAGTCACTGGAACTCATTGGTGAGTCACCACTAAAGAAGAAAAAGTTTACTGTGCCTACCTATACAAAGAAAAACTTGATAAAATAAAGTCTAGCTTAGAAAAGAACTTACTATCAGAATCAAGCCCTGAAGAAGTTATTACGGAACATTCCGAAGATGAATCGGAGATTATTCAACAGTTAATAGAAAAGTTTGCTCAAACAACAAAAAGAAGTGAAAACCTGATGATTTTGTCTATCCTACCTATGAGTTGGAGCTGTCAGAAAATAGAAGAAGAATTTGGAGTGACAAACTGCATGGCTCGTGTAATAAAACTGATAGTAAAAGAAAAAGGAATTTTGTCAAATCCTAATCCTAAACCTGGAAGAACTCTAAATCAGAATATTGTTGACTGTGTAAAAGACTTCTACAATTCTGACGACGTTAGTAGAATGAGGCCAGGGAAGAAAGACTGTGTGACCATAAGAAATGAAGATGGAAAGATCCAGGTTCAAAAGAGGCTAGTGTTGGCAAATGTGCAAGAAATATACCAATTATTTAAGGAAAAGATCCCTGCAAACAAAATTGGGTTTCCCAAGTTTTGCAAATTAAGGCTAAGGAACTGTATTCTGGCTGGAAGAAGTGGCACACATACTGTTTGTGTGTATACCTTACACCAAAACATTAAGCTAATGAAGAAAACTGGTTTGAAATCTTATCATTCCTGCCTAGTCAAGATGATGTGCAATCCACCATCGCAACAATGTTTTATGGATATTTGCAAAGAATGTCCTGGTGTCTCTTGACTTAAAGGACTGTTTATGAAAAGTTCACAGACGATATGATTAATGAAGTTACCTACAAAAAGTGGGTAATTGTAGATAGGTGTTTGACGGACACTGAGTAAAAAGTACTGATGACTTTGTGGATGAGTTTTTGGACCAACTATTGAAGGTAAAAACTCATTCATTTATAGCTAGTCAGCAAAAGAATAGTACAGCAAAATCAAGGACAGTTTAACTGAAGGCCATGCGTAGTCAACTGTGATTTTGCAGAAAACTGCTCTTTCATAGTGCAAGATGAAATACAATCATTCCACTAGACTACCACCCAAGCTACACTGCATCCTTTCATCATATATTATAAATGGGAGGGAAAACTAAAACATGTGCAGTATATCTTCATATCATATTGCCTGAAACATAATACAGTCGCTTTCTATGTATTCCAGAAAAAACTGCTGGAAATCATAAAGCAAACCTTGCCATTTGCACTTAAAAAGATTACTTACTTTTCTGATGGCAGCGCTGCACAATATAAAAATAAGAAAAACTTCCTTAATTCGTGTTTTCATAAAACTGATTTTGAAGTTGAGGCAGAGTGGGAGTTCTTTGCAACATCCCATGGCAAGAGTGCATGTGATGGCCTTGGCGGAACTGTTAAGCGGTTAGCTGCTAACACCAGTCATATGACCAACAAATCTTAATACCCAAATCACTTTATGTATTTGATATGGAAAACATAAAAAACATTGACTTTGAATATTGCACAACAGAGGACTATGAACTGACCAAAGAATACTTACTTTCTCGGTTTAGTGAATCAAAAGCGATTGTGAGAACACAAAAGTTTCACTCAAATAAACCCTGCACAGATAGTCAAATTACTGTCAAGCCTTATCATTTTAGTCTGGATGAGTCTCTTGAATATGTGACAACACTGAACCAAATAACACCGTCACATGTGGTAAATATTGATGCTGGTTTTCTGACAGTAACATATGATGCCTCTTGGCAGCTAGGATGCATTGAAGAAAAATACAATGACATGTACCGGAAAAATTTTTTACACCCAAAGGGTCCAGCCCAGTCTTTTCCTATCCACAACCAAGATATATATATTATATGTCCCAGGAAATACTGTTTTACAAACAGTGAATCCAACAATAACTATGGGAAGAACCTACACTTTAAGTGCTAAAGAAATGAAGTTATCTTCTCTTGCTTTGGAAAAATATCTTAAAAGATCATAAAAGAAGCATGTTTAAATTATGTGACACCTACCCTTACCAAACACTAAGTTGTATAAATACCATGTGTATTAACTTTGTAAATACCAATTAGTATTAGAAATACAGTTTTATCCATGCAAATACCAACAAGTTAATCTTTTTCCCAAGTGAAATTACTTATATGCAAATTTCTAATATAAGGAGTTTGTTGTAAATGGTTACAAATAACACTGGAAAACTAAGAAGAAGATAATCTTTGCCATTTACAACTAAGAATGAAGGTGAGTGGCTTTATTAAAAATTTTAACTTGTAGCACGTATACTACAAATTAAAATGTGTTCACTTCCTTCTGATGCATAGTTAAAAGAATCATGAACATTAAATTAAAACAACACTATATCAGTTAATGAATTAACAAACAATAAGAAGGTAATGTTGTGTAAAACGGCTAACATAATAATTTAAGTTTGGTGGAATACCATAGGCCTACCTTAGTATTCATAGCCTAGAAATAGTCTGCTTTTCACCTCACTAGTGTGTATTGCGGTAGTAAAATATTATTTTATACAAGAACCCGTTGAGATACCATCTTGAAATTTTGCATGCAAGTAGTCAGTTAGACTGGACAACACATACAATTTTTATAAAAATTCCGATGGTATGTATTTTGGAAATTTCAAAAAATGATTTTTTGGAATAGTTTAAAATTTTCAGATTTAGGTAGCATAGTCATGTTACATATCAAATTGAACGGAATTTTTAGAGGAAAACAATGGTGCAAGTTTGACTCTCTAGGTTGTATAGTTTTTGAGCTACAGCATTTTAAAGCAACCATTGATTGATCAAAAACAGAGGTTTTTTGATTTTTAAACCCTTGAAACTAAAAAACCAAAGGTCAGAAAAATTTGAAATTTCAAATTTAAACTAGTATTAGTGGGCACATTACCTGAAAAAAAAATTAATCCAAATCTGAGGGGTCATGGTTCAAATCATGTAGTACAATTGGTTGATTCGACATGGATTGACCCCCATACCTTTCAAATGGTCAGAAATTGTTTGTTGTGCAACATTAAGATCGCTGCCATTTGTTTCTGACTCAAAGTATCATCTTCATCCAATATTGCTTGTAATTCGACGTCTTCGAACTTTTATGGTGGTCTTCCACGTTCTTCATTTCTTACATCAAAATCATTATTTCTGAACCGTTGAAACCATGTTTTGTATGTTGCTTCTGATAAAGCATGATTACCATATGCCTCTACAAGCATTCGATGCCACTCTGCAACACTTTTTTTCAAAAGAAAACAAAAAATTGATTCTTTCCGCAAATCATCACTTTCTGGTACAAAATTCGACATTGTTACACGATGAAAACATATGATGTTGTTTGTTCAATGACTTGATGTATACTAAATATCTTTGACAGATGTCATACCAACCAAACAAAAAAAATTAAGGCTCGTTCACAAGAAATGTTCCCCATCGACACATTTGTATCTTAACGCTCATTTCATCTACATCTACATCTACATCCATACTCCGCAAACCACCTGACAGTGTGTGGCGGAGGGTACCTTCAGTACCTCTATCGGTTCTCCCTTCTATTCCAGTCTCGTATTGTTCGTGGAAAGAAGGATTGTCGGTATGCCTCTGTGTGGGCTCTAATCTCTCTGATTTTATCCTCATGGTCTCTTCGCGAGATATACGTAGGAGGGAGCAATATAATGCTTGACTCTTTGGTGAAGGTATGTTCTCGAAACTTTGACAAAAGCCCGTACCGAGCTACTGAGCGTCTCTCCTGCAGAGTCTTCCACTGGAGTTTATCTATCATCTCCGTAACGCATTCGAGATTACTAAATGATCCTGTAACGAAGCGCGCTGCTCTCCGTTGGATCTTCTCTATATCTTCTATCAACCCTATCTGGTACAGATCCCACACTGCTGAGCAGTATTCAAGCAGTGGGCGAACAAGCGTACTGTAACCTACTTCCTTTGTTTTCGTATTGCATTTCCTTAGGATTCTTCCAATGGATCTCAGTCTGGCATCTGCTTTACCGACGATCAACATTATATGATCATTCCATTTTGAATCACTCCTAATGCGTACTCTCAGATAATTTATGGTATTAACTGCTTCCAGTTGCTGACCTGCTATTTTGTACCTAAATGATAAAGAATCTATCTTTCTGTGTATTCGCAGCACATTACACTTGTCTACATTGAGATTCAATTGCCATTCCCTGCACTATGCATCAATTCGCTGCAGATCCTCCTGCATTTCAGTACAATTTTCCATTGTTACAACCTTCGATACACCACAACATCATCTGCGAAAAGCCTCAGTGAACTTCCTATGTCATCCACCAGGTCATTTATGTATATTGTGAATAGCAACGGTCCTATGACACTCCCCTGCGGCACACCTGAAATCACTCTTACTTCGGAAGACTTCTCTCCATTGAGAATGACATGCTGCCTCCTGTTATCTAGGAACTCCTCAATCCAATCACACAATTGGTCTGATAGTCCATATGCTCTTACTTTGTTCATTAAACGACTGTGGGGAACTATCGAACGCCTTCCGGAAGTCAAGAAACACGGCATCTACCTGTGAACCCGTGTCTATGGCCCTCTGAGTCTCGTGGACGAATAGCGCGAGCTGGGTTTCACATGACCGTCTTTTTCGAAACCCATGCTGATTCCTACAGAGTAGATTTCTAGTCTCTAGAAAAGTCATTACACTCGAACACAATACGTGTTCCAAAATTCTATAACTGATCGACGTTAGAGATATAGGTCTATAGTTCTGCACATCTGTTCGACGTCCCTTCTTGAAAACGGGGATGACCTGTGCCCTTTTCCAATCTTATGGAATGCTACACTCTTCTAGAGACCTACGGTACACCGCTGCAAGAAGGGGGGCAAGTTCCTTCGCGTACTCTGTGTAAAATTGAACTGGTATCCCATCAGTTCCAGAGGCCTTTCCTCTTTTGAGTGATTTTAATTGTTTCTCTATCCCTCTGTCGTCTATTTCGATATCTACCATTTTGTCATCTGTGCGACAATCTAGAGAAGGAACTACAGTGCAATCTTCCTCTGTGAAACAACTTTTAAAAAAGACATTTATTATTTCGGCCTTTAGTCTGTCATCCTCTGTTTCAGTACCATTTTGGTCACAGAGTGTCTGGACATTTTGTTTTGATCCACCTACCGCTTTGACATAAGACCAAAATTTCTTAGGATTTTCTGCCAAGTCAGTACATAGAACTTTACTTTCAAATTCATTGAACGCCTCTCGCATAGCCCTCCTCACACTACATTTCGCTTCGCGTAATTTTTGTTTGTCTGCAAGGCTTTGGCTATGTTTATGATTGCTGTGAAGTTCCCTTTGCTTCCGCAGCAGTTTTCTAACTCGGTTGTTGTACCACGGTGGCTCTTTTCCATCTCTTACGATCTTGCTTGGCACATACTCATCTAAAGCATTATGTACGATGGTTTTGAACTTTGTCCACTGATCCTCAACATTATCTGCACTTGAGACAAAACTTTTGTGTTGAGCCGTCAGGGACTCTGAAATCTGCTTTTTGTCACTTTTTCTAAACAGAAAAATCTTCTTACCCTTTTTAATATTCCTATTTACGGCTGAAATCATCGATGCCGTAACCGCTTTATGATCGCTGATTCCCTGTTCAGCGTTAACTTTTTCAAATAGTTCGGGTCTGTTTGTCACCAGAAGGTCTAATATGTTATCACCACGAGTCAGTTATCTGTTTAACTGCTCAAGGTAGTTTTCAGATAAAGCATTTTAAAAAATTTCACTGGATTCTTTGTCCCTGCCACCCGTTATGAACGTTTGAGTCTCCCAGTCTATATCCAGCAAATTAAAATCTCCACCCAGAACTATAACATGGTGGGGAAATCTACTCGAAATATTTTCCAAATTATCCTTCAGGTGCTCAGCCACAACAGCTGCTGAGCCAGGGGGCCTATAGAGACATCCAATTACCATGTCTGAGCCTGCTTTAACTGTGACCTTCACCCAAATCATTTCACATTACGGATCTCCGTCAATTTCCTTCGATACTATTGCACTTCTTATCGCTATAAACACGCCTGCCCCTTCACTGTCCAGCCTGTCTCTGCGGTATACATTCCAATCTGAGTTTAGGATTTCATTACTGTTTACGTCTGGTTTCAGCCAACTTTCTGTCTCTAGTACTATATGGGCGTTGTGACCGTTTATTAATGAGAGCAGTTCTGGGACCTTTCCATAGACGCTCCTGCAGTTTACTATTACCACATTAATATTCTTATTCCCTGTTGCATTTTGCCTACTCCTACCTTGCCGCGTCTCAGGAGGCGTCTTGTCGGGCCTAGGGAGGGGATTCTCTAACGTAAAAAACCCCCATGTGCACTCCACACGTACTCCGCTACCCTTGTAGCCGCTTCCGGCGTGTAGTGCGCGCCTGACCTATTCAGGGGGACCCTACATTTCTCCACCCGATAGCGGAGGTCGAGAAATTTGCACCCCGATACACCTGGTAAAGTTGCTGATATACTTTGTTAGATTAAAAAAAATTTCTTTGTACATAAATACAAATTTCTATTATATTATGTTGCTACATACGCATTTAATGTATCCACGTTTTATTTTCCGGTCATGCATACATGGCGTATGAGAGTTTGATATTTTTCTAGGGAGAAACATGGAAAAGCATTTACATCATCATTCTACATTACGCTTTGCTGGCCTAGCTATGCTCTGGCGCCAATTCCCGTATTGGAGAAGGAATAAGGAATTTTACTCTACTGGTGTATGGATTACTAAGGAAATGCTATTCTCCCTTTCTTAATTCACTTGTCAGGGGACTCCTGTTTCGTGGAAACAAAACGCATTAACGCCTCACGTACAACAAATATATATATATATATATATATATATATATATATATATATATATATATATATATATGTTTTACGTGTAGCTTTGAGTTCGTAACATAAAACTTTTTGCATCACTTCATACTTATCTCATACCATTATAGGGAAATGCCATTGTTTATGTCCATATTTAATGCAATAAAAAATAGATTTGTTTTATCTGAAGTCATATGCCTCCATGTTTATGTGCGTTTTGTAGTCAGTATGTACAGGAAAGATGTTTTGTGGTTGTACTGCGACGATGTATATTCTTATTTTTCATTTGCTTGATGACTAAAATATACACAAACATCTACTAATAACTAAATCATTTCTTTGAGGTGCGGCCCGTTTCTTTCATTAGGCACCTATAAATCTCCTCTTCTCCACCGTGTCAATGCACTGGTCGCTGCAATATAAAAAGACTTATAACTAACTTAAAAGCTAATTGTCCTTTGCAGCTCATAGGCTACTCATATACTCGGAAATCACAGTCGCTGGCAAATGTTTTTTCATAATTCATTCTTATTTGTCCATATATATATTCACTTGCATGTTTATTCCTCTTATTAGTTTATAATGTTAAGAATGTTATTTCGAAATTTGCTACGGTATCCCATCCTTTTGGTAGCTAACACGACATGTATGTATCGTCATAATGATTTCTTTTGCTATTACAAGATGGCGGTGAAAAAAGGTTCACGAAAATCGAGTTCCGCGAAAAACGTAAAAAAGAATGAGTATTTATGTATTCAGTGCAAAAAAAGTATCGTTGTTCGACCTGGAAAATGTTACTGCTGCGAAGTTAAAGCAAAAAACGCAAACGAAATCATTACAAGATCAAAATCTAGTGAAAAAGCCGTAGCAAATGCAAATTCAGTGACATCGACATGTAAATATTGCGATGATTTTCGTCTCGTTTTAACTGCAAAAAACAGTGAAATCAGTGAACTTAAAAGGACTGTAGCCTTATTGGAGAAACAGCTGCAACATCTTGGCTGTAAAACTCAACAAACAGAGCATGGTCTGAACCTGGAAGAAATATCGGCTACGAGTGATGTAATCAAAGGAAGAACTACTGTGGAAACCAGTACAAAACTTGGAAATAATAAAGTAAGTGCATCAAATAGTTATAATGGCAAACGTGATTCCACAAACAATGACAATCAGGAACATATGAGTCCATATAATAATTAAAAACAACAACAGCCGTGCACTGTAAATTTTTCGCGCATGTCGCATCCTAAACAAAGAAATGTGATTAAAAAATCAGTCGACTGGCAAAAAAGAACAAAAAGTGTTGATTTTTGCCGATAATCATGGACGTCAGATAGCAGATACACAAACTAACGCAAGTGTCCAAGCCTTTGTCAAACCAGGAGCAGGCATTGCTGAAGTGACAAAAACAATGGTAAAATCGTGTGAAAACCTTAACCCAAAAGACTGTGTCGTAATTTTTGCAGGTGCGAATGATGTTGCCAGAGATAAAGGTAGTGAACTCATCACTGTTCTTGAAAGTGTGCTACCCAAATTAGGCAACACAAATGTAGCTGTTGTAAATCAACCACACAGATACGACCTTCCTCCTTGGTCATGTGTAAATAAGTTAATAGAAAGAGTAAACAAAGAGATAGATACTGTATGCAAAAAGTTTCTGTATGTGAACTTAATAAATGTAAGCACGTTAGACAGGTCCATGCACACCAGCCATGGCCTTCATTTAAATCACAGTGGGAAACAATTTTTGGTTGAAGAAATCTGTCGTCTAGTAAACTGGAATCACAATAGGCCTAATATAGAAGCAGTCCAAAGTACTTTGGACAAATGGGTCATAAAGAAAGATACAATGTCTTATAAAAAGGGTGAAAGGCATATTTTAGGGAAGTAGACTGTATCACAAATAAATGTGATGCAGAATTAAATTGCAAATATAGACTGAAGATTGTACACCAGAATGTACAGTCATTAACAAACAAAGTTGATGAAATAAATATACTCCTCAATAGTGAATGGAAAGATGTTTCAGTGTTATGTTTTTGTGAGCATTGGTTACAAAATGAGTATTTTCAGTACTTAAAAATATTACATTTTAACCTTGCAAACTGCTTTTGTAGAATGGAATCAAAACATGGGGGAACTTGTATATATGTAAAGGAAAATGTAGATTATAAGAGTATAACATCTGTTTGCAAACTTGGTTGTGAAAGAGACTTTGAAATCTCAGCTGTTGTCTGAAAACACTATTATTTTATGTGTGTATAGATCTCCTGTTAGCAACATAAGTGTTTTTTTCAAAAAATTGGACCTTGCTTTATGCAAACTTAAGGCAACTGGGAAAACAGTGGTACTATGTGGTGATTTTAATATTGACTTTCTGAGCCATAGCCCTCACAGGGAAACGTTTTTAAATATTATAAAAGCCTATAATCTTTGTCTTACTGTTAGCTCTCCAACACATGCAACTAAAACTAGTGTCACTCTCCTTGATCAGGTATGTGTAAACATGGACAAGTGTACATCAGAAAACTTTGATACCGGCTATAGTGACCACCTTTCGCAATTACTGACCATACCTGTAAATGACATTTCGACAAGTATAGAAAATGTTATCCATAAAAGGATTTATAGTGGGAAAAATATTGAATGCTTCCAGTACCTAATCAGTGAACAATCTTGGAGAGAAGTATATGATACCTCTAATACTAATGAAAAGATGGAACATTTTTTGAACATTTTCAAGCATAACTTTGACATAGCTTTTCCACAAAGGAAAGTTATTTCCAAGAGCATGGATAGATTCAGAAACTGGATTACATCAGGCATCAGAGTATCTTGTAAAAGGAAGCGGGAACTTTTTCTGCAGTCAAAAACTAACAGCAGTCCAGAATTTATTAATTATTTCAAAAAATACAAGCTAGTTTTGAAACGCATCATAAAGAAGGCAAAAATTAAGGAAAATGACAAATATATTATGAAGTCATCCAATAAAACTAAGTCCATGTGGAAAGCTGTGCAGGATCTTACTGGGAAGAAGACAACTCAGAAAAATATTGTGATATCACATGATGGCAAGAATGTCATTGACCCTAGGGAAGTTGCAAATAGTTTCGATTCTTACTATGCAACTGTTGCTGGGAAATTAATGAAGGAAAAATTTGGAAATCTACCTAATACAACATGGAAAGAACTTTCATCTATTGAAATAAATAATATATCCATGTTCCTCAGTCCAGTAAGCCCAACAGAGCTCCTAAATACCATTAATTCACTGAAGAGTAAGTATTCAACTGGTATTGATGATATTCCAGATTATATTATAAAAATAACAGCAAGACAAATACTTTCACCTTTATTGGACATATGCAATTCATCCTTATCATGTGGTGTCTTCCCTCAGCAACTGAAAATAGCAAAAGTAATACCCCTATATAAAAAAGGAGATCACCAATGTATGGGTAACTATAGGCCTGTGTCTCTATTGTCAGGGTTTTCGAAAATTATTGAAAAAGTGTTCCTTTAAAAACTAATTACATTCTTCTACAAGAATAATATTATATCTGGATGTCAACATGGCTTCAGACCACAGAGATCAATTGAAACTGCCACTTTCAATCTGATAAACTATGTCTTAAATGCAGTGGACAACCACAGAAATATCTCAGGTTTATTCTTGGACCTAACAAAAGCTTTTTATGTGATTGATCAATTTATACTCCTGAGGAAGCTCGAATGGTATGGTGTAAGAGGTGTGCCAAATCAGTGGATTAAATCATATTTGGAATATCGTTCTCAGGTAACTGAAATTAAGTACACAGAAGGAAATGAATTCCAGGTACACGTTTCAGAACCATGTGGACTAACTCATGGTGTTCCACAGGGCTCCATTTTACGTCCCTTTCTTTTTTTGGTCTACATTAATGATTTCCCGTCACACGTTAGGGATTCTGAACCAGTACTGTTTGCAGATGACACCAGTCTATTGATTGAAGGGAATAATGAAGAAAATCTTACTGCATCTGCAAAAGATATTAGAAAAGGAGTGTCTGAATGGTTTACCAGAAACAGGCTAATAGTTAATCCCCAAAAAACTGTACTAATGAATTTCCACACTGATCAAAATAAAAATCCGGCACAACCTGTAATACGCATAGATAACCAAAGCATTAATTCTGTCAATGAAACTAAATTTCTTGGGATTCATATCCAGGAAAATCTTAAATGGAATACTCATATCACAGCCCTAAATTCAAAACTAGCAAAAATGAGCTATGTGGTAAGAATTCTCTGCAACAGTACTAGTGCAGAAACAGTTAGGGCTGTATACTTTGCTCGTGTACATTCAATACTGAAGTACGGTATCATTTTCTGGGGAAATGTACATCAGGCCATAACAGTTTTCAGGAAACAAAAGGCAATTACAAGAATAATGAAACAAGTGAGCAGCAGAAAATCATGCAAACCTTTCTTTAAAGATCTAAAGATCCTACCCCTTCCCTGCATTTATATACTGGAAATAGTCACACATGTCAAAAAAAGCATACTGAGAAAAGAAAACCTTTTTCCTCAAAACAAAAGTGTCCATGATTACAGTACCAGGTCAGACAGTGACATACATGTCAATCATTGTAACACCACATTATGCCAAAAAGGTGTACATCATGCAGGAACAAAACTTTACAACAGATTACCAAGACATATAAAATCTCTTACTGAACTACAAAGCTTTAAAAAGTCTGTGACAACCTACCTTCTGAAAAACTGCTACTATTCAGTCTCACAGTATCTTATGCAAGAAAAAATGTAATTTGTATCTTTAATTGTAGAAATAAGTTATCCAGTATTTCAAAAATTTGTAATTATTAACTGTATAGATCCAATTTGTCATAAAAATTTATAAAATTTATGTTTGATATTTGAAAATCCAATAGCCAAAAAATGTTTTCTGTCCAATATCCTGTGTACAGTATATGTACTTAAAAAGAGATTTATATGGACAAATAAATAAATAAATAAATACTTATAGTATATATATTTTGGTGTCCACATAACTTTGCATATTAATGTAAGATTAGATTCTTTCGTTCACTGATAGTAAAATATGGTTGTTGCATGTTAACATTTATTTTGAAAAAACGTTTGACACTGGTGTGGTTTCGTGTTCCTAGCTGGATGTGAAACAAGTTAGCCTGTAGCACTTGTAGTTCTGACGTAAACAAGCATTGTTGAGTGCCCACAGCTGATTCATATGCAGCTAACTTTTGCATTTTGCTTCACGTGAAGCTGTGTTTTTACACTTCCCTCTTGTCGAACGTCTGTTTTTGCTTATAAAAAAGGAAAATTTGCTTGAGTCTATACACATTTCATTCAAAATATACACATTAATTTTCTTTGCAAAACTATAACATTTGCTTACAAGACTATTTTTTGCATGTCTAAACAGGGTAGAAAACTCTAAAACGACAAGGGAAACTTCCAATATTATAACAAAGAGTAAATGTGGTACAGAATGTCAGAGAGCAGTCCAGAGCGAATTGTAGAAGTTCACTATAAAAATCTCAAAAACCGCAGAGTGTGCCGGAACCAGATCGCAAAAAAAAGAAGAAGAATTGCTCTCGCCTGCTAAAGTAACTGGATGGAAGAACACAAAAAGAAACGCTCTGAGAGAATGAAAAGTTTTCGTGAAACAAAGAAGAAAAAACTCCTGGAAATTAAATTGTGAATTCAAGCTCAATCACTCTCCAAAAATAAAATGGGGATAATTTATGATAATAATGAAAACCATGACATTATTCATACATTTTTCTCTTCAAGAAAACTGCTGTGATAAAGTGTCACTACTCGTGAAAAGCCTTTAAATCTTTGTAAGGGTGGAGATCTTTGTCTCGCCCTGTTCTTTCATATACTGATCTATAAGTTCTAGGATAAGGAATTTTGTAATAATATAGAGTCCAGGGTATATTAATTGCCATTTTTTGTTCAGCTTACCGATCTTTGTCGATTTGGGGTGTGTTCTCAAGAGGACTTGTTGCCCTTCGAAAAAATCGTTTTAACATTTTGTTGTATATTCGCTTTCTGTATTCAGCTCTATCCTCTACTGTAATTATTGCTTGTTTGATTTTATCCATTAAAGTTAACTCTATAGTAAGTAATTTTGGTATGGGTGATTCCCATTCGGCAGTTTGCTTTGTGTTTCATTAGAAGTAAAACCTGTGTGAGAGTGGGGGAGATCGTTTACTATTTGCATAAATGGAGTCACGTATCCAATCCATCGTGAATGTTTATTATGAGTGTATGTCCTTAGAAATCTATTGAAATCTTTAAAAACCGTCTCCACAAGACTTGCTTCTGGGTGGAAAAAACTTACCATATATTGTTTCCATTTTCTTCCTATGAAATAGGCTGCATTGTCTGTTAATATGACTTTGGGTTTCCCTCTCTTCAATTCTTCTTATGATGGCTGTAGTGGTTTTGATAGCATTAAGTTTGATGTATTTTGTGAAAAAATCAAAAGGAGCTGTTATGTATTTGATACCACCTTTTGCTCTAGGATATGGCCCTGTGATATCCAGAGAAACCATTTCCAGTGTAACCTGGTTAGTTTGGGGTGTAATTCTGTAACCTTTGACATCTTGGATGGTTTTGTTCTTTGGCAAATAGCACACTTTTTCAATATTTTTGAACTAGGAAGGTAACAAAGTTTGGAAATCTTGTCTGTACATTTTGTTACTCCCTAGTGCCCCCATACTTCGTGTGTGTGTTTGATAAATTCGTCAATATATTCCTGTGGAAGGCATACACACTAATGGTTAGAAATTTCGTGCTTCCAGTGAAACAAACGCCTTTGTATAACTGATACCATTTACTTACCTTGTGGTTTGCATTCCAGTTAAGATTTTGTATTACCTTTTTCCACCTGTTGTCTTGCTGATGCATTATTCCCATTTGATTAAAAAATATTTGTAGTCTGATTTTTGTTTACTACTTTGCATCAGTAATGTACGGATTTCTGAATCGAATTCAGACAGTTTACTGAACTCGTCTAGTCCCTGCGATAATCTGGATAATGCATCTGCAATAACATTCTAACTGCCCTTTATGTATATTATTTCAGAATTGAATTCCTACAGGTACAAACACCACCTCGCTAGTCTTCGGTGTAACAATTTACATGTTAAGAGAATAGATAATGATTGGTGATCACAATACTCAAGTGTTTTTACCCTAAAGAAAATATTCAAATTTCTTAATCGCCCAAATTACTGCTTAACTTTCCAGTTCTGATATGGAATATGATCTTCCTGTCTCTGATAAAGTTCTGCTGGCAAAGCTGATGACTTTGGGTGCTATTTCTCCTTCTTCTTGTATTGGAACAAACATGCCCCCAGCCCTTGAGATGAGGCATCCGTGCTTAAACGAAAGCGTTTGTACATGTCAGGATGACTCAAAATGTTGGCTGATATTAATGCATTTTTAATTTTGGTAAAGTCCTCCTGGCATCTCTCATCCCATAACCAAGGCTTATTCTTTCTCAACAGGTTACGTAGGACATCGCTATTCATATGCTGCTGTGGTACAATTTTTTGGAAAAAGAAAGTTAGGCCTAGATATGCTTTCATATTTTTCTGTTCCTTGGGGGTGGGCAATTACGTGTGGCATCTAGTTTCTTTGGATCTGGTAACATCCCCTGTGCTGATAGATACAGCCTTGAAATTTTACTTGTTCTTCGCCAAAGCTAGATTTCTTTAGATTTGCTGTTACTCCGTACTCTGTAAGTCTCTGAAATAAATTTTCTGTTATACTGATGTGTTCTGCCCAAGTTATTGTGGTTATTAACATATCGTCATCATAAATGGTAACTTTACTCAGCAATTCACGTGCTAAGATTCTGTGCGAAGCTGATATAAATACATCTGCGCTAATGTTTAAGCCAAAGCGTAGAACTTGAAATTCCTAACTCCCGCCATTGCAGACAAATATGTGTGTTTCCTACTCTCCTCGTGTAACTTTATATGCCAGTAAGATTTTTTAGGGTCAAGGAAGCTGAAATTTTTGTTTTATGAAATTTTAGCGATTGTTCATCTAAATTATCTGGTTTTGTTCTTACTGGTACTAGCATTTTGTTTATGCCTCTAGCGTCTAATACTAGTCGTACTGATCCATCAGGTTTGCTAACCGGTAATATTGTGCTGCAATATGGAGAAAATGATGGCTGTATGATTCCCTATTCGCACATTCTATTGATTTCCTGCTAAACTGCTTCACGCTTTGCCCATGGTATAGGTTAAGACATAACACAAAATGTTTCGTGAGGATAGACATTAAGTTTATGTTCATAATCTTTAATTACTCCTGGATTCTTATTAAAAACACTTGCATATTTTAAAAGCTCCTGTCGTTGTGTAACGTCTAGAATATTTGATTCTTCAATTTTTGTTCTACTAATCCCTGGTTAACTTCAGTGTCGGTCTTGTGTTCATTATCACATTTGTTCACAAAATAGATGGTGGGATATGAATACTGTACAGTGACATGGGGTTCTGAGTTTACTTTGTCGTACCTCTCCTGTGTGGTAATCAGGCTGATAGAAGATCTTTGGTCCTTCACAAAGAAATGGCACTTACCATTACCTATGTCTATTTGAGTTTTGTAGGTTCTAAATGTGTCCATACCTATCAAGCAGTTGACTATAAGTCTGTCTACTATTAAAAAATTACACTGCACAGGGAGTTGCTCACTGTTCACAGTAATAGGAGCTTGGTGTTTTACTAATTTGGTTTTGCCACCTGTAGCTGTTTGCACTTTGCAGTTTTGCACTGTCAGAACAGGAAATTTATTCCGTCTTTTTAATTCAGTGAAAAATGCTTCAGACATTAAATTAGTCCTGGAACCTGTATCAAGTATTAACTGTGCGTCTATACAAAAAAATTTCACTCTGATTACTGCTTGCACTTGTTCTTCCAGTGCATACATCTAGCGTTATAAGGTTTTTTGGCTTTTAACATTTAACCAAATATAACATTGATGTTGATAATTCATGGCAATGTTTGCCGACAAGATAAAGAATGCAACCTTTTAACACTAGATTGCGTACTCACGGCAGTTCTCCTTGGCCGTTTCTTGGTACGACTTGGAAAAAGAGAAAAATTAATGAATGATCGATGATGCGTCGGTTGTCGATTGTGTTTAGGAGACGTACGGATTGATTGCGTGAAAATAGTTTCTCAAATGACCTCTTAACCCGGATTGCTTTCACGCAATCATACTCTTCAATGAAATTACCTAAGGGACCTATTTGAATAATAAAAAAAAATTGGAAATGAATGCAAAACAGTGAAATTTTGTAAAAAAAGTTGTCAGATCGTAAATTGAACACGTTAATGGTCTCCCAAATACAATCGACACACCGCGAGAAAGAGCGAACCTGTAACAAAGTTCATTTAAACATAAACATTATTTGTGGTTAATTTAAAGAAAAGAATAAGCATAGATTTTCTGTACAGTGGAGGAAAAGTATATTTTTAAAAGAAGAAAGGCGTTAAACTATAAACATTACCAAATTTACAATGAATACAAAACTTACATTTTTATGTTTTTCTCATACATGGAGCAGTCCAACAATCGCTGCTTCTGTATGTGTGATATTTTGTAAAAATTAAATGTCCTGGCGTGCGCGTAAGTATTTTTTATCGTCACAAAGTTTATAAAAGCGTTTTTGTTTTCTTGGTGATAACGTGGTTTTTCACACCAAAAGAAATTTAACTTGTAGCGGTGCTACACAACACGTCTTAACAAGTCGGCAACCAAACATCAAAGGTAATGAAGTACATGTTAACATATCGGCGACCAGAAGTACAACTAACTATAAAGACTCTAGAATTTTCCTAACAAATGATAAATTGTTCTTTCTTCTGTTTCGCAGCTTCTTGCTATCTAGCGCTGCGGCAATGATTTTAAATATCTGCGCCCAGCGAGTCATAGTATTTAAAAGTACCTTTTAAACGCTGGCCGCGCGTCTTGGTGTAGGCGAACGTTATAAACAGATTTCGTTTTTTTTTTTTTACTCTCGTGTTGTCATGCTTAGTATCACTGCAAACTACAGCTTGGTGGCTGTCCTTTTCTCATATGCAAAATGTCTGAAATCCAATAATATCACAGCCTCTAGCGTCTAATACTAGTCGTACTGATCCATCAGGTTTGCTAACCGGTAATATTGTGCTGCAATATGGAGAAAATGATGGCTGTATGATTCCCTATTCGCACATTCTATTGATTTCCTGCTAAACTGCTTCACGCTTTGCCCATGGTATAGGTTAAGACATAACACAAAATGTTTCGTGAGGATAGACATTAAGTTTATGTTCATAATCTTTAATTACTCCTGGATTCTTATTAAAAACACTTGCATATTTTAAAAGCTCCTGTCGTTGTGTAACATCTAGAATATTTGATTCTTCAATTTTTGTTCTACTAATCCCTGGTTAACTTCAGTGTCGGTCTTGTGTTCATTATCACATTTGTTCACAAAATAGATGGTGGGATATGAATACTGTACAGTGACATGGGGTTCTGAGTTTACTTTGTCGTACCTCTCCTGTGTGGTAATCAGGCTGATAGAAGATCTTTGGTCCTTCACAAAGAAATGGCACTTACCATTACCTATGTCTATTTGAGTTTTGTAGGTTCTAAATGTGTCCATACCTATCAAGCAGTTGACTATGAGTCTGTCTACTATTAAAAAATTACACTGCACAGGGAGTTGCTCACTGTTCACAGTAATAGGAGCTTGGTGTTTTACTAATTTGGTTTTGCCGCCTGTAGCTGTTTGCACTTTGCAGTTTTGCACTGTCAGAACAGGAAATTTATTCCGTCTTTTTAATTCAGCGAAAAATGCTTCAGACATTAAATTAGTCCTGGAACCTGTATCAAGTATTAACTGTGCGTCTATACAAAAAAATTTCACTCTGATTACTGCTTGCACTTGTTCTTCCAGTGCATTTTCGCAGATTTTAGTAGATATTGGTAAAGATCGTCTTTTATGTCTCCTTGTTCATCGAATCGTACGAAAAATGTTTGCAAATCTGGTTTGCCACCATCGTTATATGGTCTATAGTATGGGGCTCAACTACGACCAATCCGGGTTTTCCTGCAGTGTAGTCTCATCTACTTCAGTACTGAGGACAACTTCTGTCAGTTGTACTATGTGACTGTTTCTCCAGTATGTATCATTTCCAGTAAGCAACATACTTTCTCGTGTGTTCATATGGCTTTTGCCATATTGTGGTTTTGCTGCGCAAATGTTGGTTGTGGTACGGCATGTTGCCTGTTACTATTGGTGTCGCGCGCCACCCACTGATGTGGCTGACTGTTTTCATTTACATACGTTGCATAATTTTGAGAGGGGGGACTGACATTAGCTTGTGGATGGTAATCGCTCCTGTTATACAGTATTATATGACATACAACACATCTGAGGTGCAAATTTGTGGAGAGGAGAGATTGCATTGAACCTGTTGTGTATGTATGGTGCACATTTTGTTGCACTGCTGGGATGATGTCATCCAGATTTCAAAATTAGTGGTCTAGTAATGAAACTCTCATCAGTTTTAATATTTAAAAATAAACATGCCTGAAAAAGGAAGCTGAATTAGGACTTTCAATTAAATTGCAAAAATGTTCCTGTTTTGCACATTCACTGCGGATGACACTTAAAAGCACGGTATTAGTAGCACTTATTGACCTTTGTGTCAGCCACAGTGAACATGTTGAAGGTTTTAAAGTAACAAAGTAGTTGTTGACATTCAGGTATTAATGGATGACAGCAGCAAACAGCAATGAAATAATGTGAATTACTTAAACCAGGAATTAAACAAGTCTACATAGCTTTGAACACTGTCAAAAAATGGTCGGTTCAAATGGCTCTGAGCACTATGGGATTTAACTTCTGAGGTCATCAGTCCCCTAGAACTTAAAATAAGAACTACGTAAACCTAACTAACCTAAGGACGTCACACACATCCATGCCCAAGGCGGGATTCGAACCAGTGACTGTAGTGGTCGCGTGGTTCCAGACTGTAGCGCCTAGAACCGCTCGGCCACCCCGGCCGGCGAACACAGTCATATCAAACTTGTTATTCACTGCATATTTGTATGCTATAACTAATACAGCAACCTTTTATTTTCTCATCTTTGATCTGGGACACGTGTCACATCTTACTTGTTTTCCTAGAGCAATTACCAGAATTCTGAAATCTGGATCTTGCAAGTTCCTTCGCGTACTCTGTGTAAAATTGATCTGGTATCCCATCAGGTCCAGAGGCCTTTCCTCTTTTGAGCGATTTTAATTGTTTCTCTATCCCTCTGTCGTCTATTTCGATATCTACCATTTCGTCATCTGTGCGACAATCTAGAGAAGGAACTACAGTGCAATCCTAGAGCAAAATGGTACTGAAACAGAGGATGACAGACTAAAGGCCGAAATACTAAATGTCTTTTTCCAAAGTTGTTTCACAGAGGAAGATTGCACTGTAGTTCCTTCTCTAGATTGTCGCACAGATGACAAAATGGTAGATATCGAAATAGACGACAGAGGGATAGAGAAACAATTAAAATCGCTCAAAAGAGGAAAGGCCTCTGGACCTGATGGGATACCAGATCAATTTTACACAGAGTACGCGAAGGAACTTGCCCCCCTTCTTGCAGCGGTGTACCGTAGGTCTCTAGAAGAGCGTAGCGTTCCAAAGGATTGGAAAAGGGCACAGGTCATCCCCGTTTTCAAGAAGGGACGTCGAACAGATGTGCAGAACTATAGACCTATATCTCTAACGTCTATCAGTTGTAGAATTTTGTAACACGTATTATGTTCGAGTATAATGACTTTTCTGGAGACTAGAAATCTACTCTGTAGGAATCAGCATGGGTTTCGAAAAAGACGGTCATGTGAAACCCAGCTCGCACTATTCGTCCACGAGACTCAGAGGGCCATAGACACGGGTTCACAGGTAGATGCCGTGTTTCTTGACTTCCGCAAGGCATTCGATACAGTTCCCCACAGTCGTTTAATGAACAAAGTAAGAGAATATGGACTATCAGACCAATTGTGTGATTGGATAGAGGAGTTCCTAGATAACAGGACGCAGCATGTTATTCTCAATGGAGAGAAGTCTTCCGAAGTAAGAGTGATTTCAGGTGTGCCGCAGGGGAGTGTCATAGGACCATTGCTATTCACAATATACATAAATGACCTGGTGGATGACATCGGAAGTTCACTGAGGCTTTTTGCAGATGATGCTGTGGTGTATCGAGAGGTTGTAACAATAGAAAATTGTACTGAAATGCAGGAGGATCTGCAGCGAATTGACGCATGGTGCAGGGAATGGCAATTGAATCTCAGTATAGACAAGTGTAATGTGCTGCGAATACACAGAAAGATAGATCCTTTATCATTTAGCTACAAAATAGCAGGTCAGCAACTGGAAGCAGTTAATACCATAAATTATCTGGGAGTATGCATTAGGAGTGATTCAAAATGGAATGATCATATAATGTTGATCGTCGGTAAAGCAGATGCCAGACTGAGATCCATTGGAAGAATCCTAAGGAAATGCAATCCGAAAACAAAGGAAGTAGGGTATAGTACGCTTGTTCGCCCACTGCTTGAATACTGCTCAGCAGTGTGGGATCCATACCAGATAGGGTTGATATAAGACATAGAGAAGATCCAACGGAGAGCAGCGCACTCCGTTACAGGATCATTTAGTAATCGCGAAAGCGTTACGGAGATGATAGATAAACTCCAGTGGAAGACTCTGCAGGAGAGACGCTCAGTAGCTCGGTACGGGCTTTTGTCAAAGTTTCGAGAACATACCTTCACCGAAGAGTCAAGCAGTATATTGCTCCCTCCTACGTATATCTCGCAAAGAGACCATGAGGATAAAATCAGAGAGATTAGAGCCCACACAGAGGCATACCGACAATCCTTCTTTCCACGAACAATACGAGACTGGAATAGAAGGGAGAACCGATAGAGGTACTGAAGGTACCCTCCGCCACACACCGTCAGGTGGCTTGCGGAGTATGGATGTAGATGTAGATGTAGATATTGTCATCAAAGAAAACTACTGGTTGGTTACAGTTAAACTTTCTATATTTAACATGTTATAATGTGGAAACTAATTACCGTGCAAGAACATAACTTGGTAGCATTAATGTCAAGGACATGGGGAAGAGAAATAATGCAGAATCAATTCAATTGAAACACTTAATGTGCTGCTACAGTACACCATACCACTACCATTACTGGTGATGGTGATGGAGGCTGTTATGAAAAGCTTGCAATTTTATTCAAATCTGATGTGGCAAGTCAATAGAACTTTTTATCCATGTGAGTAAAACTATTGTGTAAAATCGATAGTGCAGCTTCTTACAGAAGTCTCTCCAGGGCCCTTCGGAGTCTTTCACTTACATGTCAACATATTTACTGCCTAATAGTATTTGTTGTTCATAATAGGGGTAATTTTACTCGTTCAGTTAAATTAACTTGCAAAATACTGGAAGTAAAAACAATGTCCATGTAGACTATACATCCATGCCTACGATTCAGAATGGAATTTCACATTCGGATCGAAAGTCTTCAATAGGTTACTGCTAACCATCAGGCAGAAAACTGAAAATCCTAAGATATTAAAAAAAATACAAAATAAAAAAATATTTTATTAGCCTCTCCTTCTATAATTATAATTAAATGTAATGTTTCGACTCAAGGATGCATATGTTAGTTAAGACTACGGTTCAAATTAACAGGATTTTAATTTTATCATTTTATGCAGGGCTGACAGTACCCATTGCTTTGTACGAAGTATGAGAGAAAAACAGAACTTGAATAAAAAAAAAACATTTCTAGCTGTCATGGTCATTACTTCCTTCCTCTGTGAAGATGAATATCTTTTGTGACTGGAAATGAGGGGAAGATCACTTACACCACCCATATAGAACACTTATGTGACACATTCATGAGTATTGCTCCAATGTTTGAGATCCAGGTCAGATTTAAGCAACACACTGAAGCAACTCAGAGGTTGGACGCTAGATAGGTTACCAGTAGTTTCAAACTATGTGCGAGTATTATGAAGATGCTTGGCAAACTCATGTGAGAATCCCTGGAGGGGAAACAATGTTCTTTTTGTATAACACTATTGAGAAAATTTAGAGGGCATGAGAAAACAGGGCTCGGATAGTAGATAGCCTTTCTTCCCTCTCTCTATTTGCGAGTGGAACAGGAAAGAGTATGATTTGTAGTGGTACAAGGTACCCTCCACCAGGTACCATTTGGTTGCTTGTGTAGTATGTATATACATCAAAATACGGAAGAAAATTGTGACTGCTTACTACATTAACAAGTAATAGTTGAACTAACCTAAAGCTTCATGATTTACTTCAAATGTTTTGTCCCACTAACACACTCTGGCAATCTGTGACTTGCATCTATAGCAGTCTTACAATTTGGAGATGTCAGTATTGCTTCGATCTATTAATATTCCCTCATTGAACTCTTTTTATCTTAAGATCACATAAACTGGATTTTTGAGAAACTACATACAGGAAGATGTGATTGGCATATAGCTGTTTGTTTACAGAAAAACAACGATCAAAATTTAAGCATATCGGTAACACACACAGGGCAAGAGCACATATCTGGGCAAGAGCACTATACTGGATTTCGTCCCCTCCCCCCTCCTTTTCCCTAAAAAACGTTGTCTGTAGTAATAACTTTATTTGTAGCATAGTCGGAGGTCTACATTAGGTTGAAAAGCGATAATTTCGTTGACAGTTGTGGAACACAGCGAATGAGAAATAAAGGTTGTGGTAACAGACAGACGAGTTTCTTTGCCTAATATTTGTTTGCGGCATATTTAAATGCACTTTCCCACATTTAACGCATTTCTCATAATAAAAAACATAAAACTACTAGGTCATTCCCAAAAAACATACATTAGAAAATGAACAAGCATCCGACGTGTTTTGATGCATATTACGTACAGATATCGTACACAAACTGGAAAAATGTAATGGGCGTTCCATTACGCATCCTTTAACATAGTTGATTCGTTTTTCCGGATTTGCTACTGCTGGTATGGGTTCAAAGACAAATTCGTGCTGCAAACGTCTCAGTGGTAGTTAGCCTACATTAGTAAGCTGCAGTTAATGCGTTAAAAACATTTAGACACATTGTCCGCAATGCGTAATATGTGTTATGCTGTAAATAACTCTGCCTTTCGACCAATAATTTGTAATCAGTTGGCTTCAATCAATCACGTACGACTCTAATATGTAACTTTGACTACGCTGCGGATTTAGCATGTCACCATAATCCAGATTATTCACATTTAAACCTCCTTTCTACATTTTATTCTGCTAACAGAAG